>NW_012267310.1:960002-984645 GCF_000151885.1 Dipodomys ordii | reverse complement strand
GTAATTGTAACCCCTCTGTACAGTATGTTCACAAATAAAATAAAATAAAATTAAAAAAAAAAGAAATACTAAAGTCAAAAAAAAAAAGAAATCTACTCATTATCTTGCCCATGTAATTGTAACCCCTCTATATGGTATTTTCACAATAAAAAAATAATTAAAAAAAAAAAAAAGAACGGTGCCAAACCCTGTGTGCAAGTCCCCAGACTGGCAAAATAAAAAGGATCACTTTAAGTTTAGAACAGTTTTAAGCCTTTTTATTTGTTTATGTTTGTTTATTTATTTATTTATTTATTTTTGTCGGTCATGGGGCCTGAAATCTGGGCCTGGGCACTGGCCCCTCAGCTCTTAAGCTTAAGGCTAGCACTCTACTACTTGAACCACAGCAACAATTCTGGCTTTTTCTGCTTATATGGTGCTGAGGAATTGCACCCAGGGCCTCATGCATGCAAGGCAAGCACTCTACTACTGAGCCACCTTCCCAACCCCTAAGCCTTTTTATTTTAACCCTTTCAGTCTTGCAGAATTTCAAGAGAATGGCAAGACTACATTAAAGAGCTCCTATAGGTTTTTATGCACATTTACTTCATCCTTTCCATGTCATCTTCCGTCCCATCCCATCCCATCTTTCCATCAGTCTTATTTAATCTCACATTCACTCTATAGACTGATTCGTCTCTTTGAACTGTTGAGAGTTGCAGACACCATGCCTAGAAAGACTTTCTTTTGCAAGCTTACAGTACAATTTTGGAAATCAGAAAATTTAACCTTGAAGTAACACTGTTACTTAATTTTTAATCTGTATGCAGCTTTTGCCAGTTTGTCCCAGTAAGACTGTTTTTCTCCTAGTTCAAGATCCAGCCCATCAAGAGTCTGGACTCTATTTGGTTGTCTCATCTCTTTGGTCTCTTAACAGTCTTCCAACTATTTTTTCCATGACCTTGACATTTTGAAAGCAGGCAGGGCGGTTATTTTGAGGGCTACCTTCCATTTAGATTGCTCTGATGTTTGCAGGTTGTGCCTTTTGGAAAGAAATCACACAGCAGAGATGTTGGGTTCTTTGCGGTGGCTCATACCATGATGCCTGTTCGCTTCATTTCTTGTTGTGCCAACTTTGCCCACTGGACTGGAGTTGTGTATCCATAGGGTTTTCTAGCATAAAACTGTTCTTTTTTCTCTCTGGGAAGGAATGAACGTCAGATTATTGGCCAAGCTGTGCTGATGAAGCCACAGACTCCTTTCTCCTAGCCAGTGGGTAGGCTGCATTCACCGCACTTGCAGTGAAATAGCTTTGGAGAAAACAAAATTAGATTCCAGGATGTGGTGGGGTGGGCGAAGCAGTGCTTTGTGGCTCAGCTTTGTAGTCAATTCACGTTCTGAAGTGTGACAACGCTCTCTGGAGAATTATTCTTGCCACTCTACTTACAGAGGTATTTGTTTATATATTCTGCCAGTCTTAGAACTTGAAAAGGTTATATAATTCTCCCTGGTAGTCCAGGAAGATCTCCTACCACCCGTGTTACATTTTATATTATATATTTTTAGTGTTTCCTTGTTCTATTTTTTTATTGAGCTTAAAAAATAAAGTGGAAGAGCTAAAAAAAAACAGATGATTAACAAATGGCTTGAGTGCCAGTAGGCATATTCTCATCTATTTGCATCTTTGGAAAAAGTTATTTAAGCTCTTATGAGTTGGTATCTGTCTGCCTAGCTATCTAGGTATCTATATATGTTAGCTAGCTAGCAGTACTGGAGATTGAACTCAAGGAGTCTTGCCCTTGAACTCTTACCAATTGAGCCATGCCTCCCGTCTTTAGTCTTTTTATCCAAACTGTGGTTAACAACAATTTCCTACCTACCTCACAGGGTTGTCATGGCAATAAAATAGACCATGATTGAATAAAGGAGTAGGTACTTCAAAATAAAGGTCTAAGCTGGGTGTGGTTGGAAGGCTGCTGCAGGAAGATAATGAGTTTGAGACCAGCCTATGCTGTACAGTCAATGCTGTCTCCAAAAGCCATCGAAAAACAAGCTGTGTTTGTAGGGCAACTGGCAGGATGCTACATTCATATAAGCAAATAACAAGGCTAAACGAACAGGAAATTGGGAATTTTAAAGATTGTATTCTATGGGGCTGCGAAGGTGGCTCAGTGGTAGAGCGCTTGCCTTGTATGCATGAGGCCCTGGGTTCCATTCCTCAGCACCACATAAGCAGAAAAAGCTGGAAGTAGTGCTGTGGATCCAGTGGTAGAGCACTAGCCTTAAGCTGAAGAGCTGAGGGACAGTGCCCAGGCCCAGAGTTCAGGCCCCATGACTGGCAAAAAGAAAAAGATTGTATTCTATATTCTGTTTACTCACTGTTAGAAAAATCGGACTTGATACTTCTCTAATTTGAAGTTGCGTGCGCGCACATGAGTGTGTGTGTGTGTGTCTGTGTGTGTGTGTGTCTGTGTGTGTGTGTGTGTCTGTGTGTGTGTGTTCAAACTTATTTGTTTATCAGTCAGTGGGGGCTAGGGTAAGTGAAAATAAACCCACTTCTTAAGTTTTATCCTAAATTCTCCATCCTTACTTTTCAGGTAGGAGTTATTTTTAAATGTGTGCTTTTGGGTAGTTGGCCCAGTTTTACTTAGAATAGAACTGTGGTCTGTGGTGTGAAATGAGCCTCCACATGACCATTTTGAAAAGCAAGTTAAAGCAAGATTGTTCAGAGCTGTGCCAACTTAGTGCTGTCAAAACATCCCCTGGCTCATGTAACTGTAACCCCTCTGTCCAGTATTTTTACAGTAAAAAAACTTATTTCAAACACAAAAACCATCCCCTGCCCAGGGCAGTTGGCCTTTTTTTCCTTCAAAGTGCTATCTTGTTTCACCCGTTCTATCTACTTCAAAGAATCTGAAAGAACCATCGGGATTCTGCCACATGGAGTGTGTATTCGTTACACTCCTTGGCCTTCTGTTAAATAGATAGAAGAGTCCTGTTAGAATTTAGATTGTGGGGCTGGGAAGGTGGCTCAGTGGTAGAGCGCTTGCCTTGCATGCCCTGGGTTCAATTCCCCAGCACCACATAAGCAAAAAGAAAAAAAAAAGCCAGAAGTGGCGCTGTGGCTCAAGTGGTAGAGCGCTAGCCTTGAGCTGAAGAGCTGAGGGACAGCGCCCAGGCCCAGAGTTCAAACCCCACGACTGGACCCAAAAAGAAAATTAGATTGTGGCTGAGCCAGTTCAGGATGCCTACCCATTCCTCCCATTCCAGCCTCGTGGTGGGAGTAATATGTGCAGGCAAGCTCCCCATCCATGCACTCATTCACAGGTAGAGAACCCCAGGGCATGGCCACCCCTCTGGGGCAGAGCTCACCTTTTTCAGCACTGCTTAGAGTAGCCCAGAGTATGGGCTCACTGCAGTGAAATTACAGCCAGGGCACGAACACAAGCAGTGCTGCGCATAGCAGACATCTCTGCCCAATCTCATTAACAAGAGAACTCATTCCTTGTTCCTTGGGGAGTGGGGTGTGAGTAAGGGAGAAAAACAGATTGCTTTTGCTGGTGGTTCCCTGCAGTGCCTAAAATGGCTCCTTAATGAGTCAGGAATACTTATGGGAGGGGAAAATATTCTGTCCACATCTGAGCTACTGAAAATTATCAGTCTTTTCTATGACGTTTCTCACTAAATCCCAAATCCATCCCCTGTCCACACTCTGTCATTGGACCAAAGGTGCACACAGCAAGCATAATGCCCACATGGTGTTCTGGAGAGCAGGCAATGTGTTTTGATCCTGGCAAGATATTAGACACAGTCTTTCTCATGTGGTGATTAGGGCAAAGTGGGTGGTAAGTTTATTGCTGGGAGCAGAGCTCACATCTGCAGGTCACTGTTAGCTTGTTAGCTTGTGTAGATAGCAGATGCAACATAGGATTTGCTCATTTAAATGTACTTACAGGGCTAGGAATATGGCCTAGTGGTGGAGTGCTTGCCTAGCATGCATGAAGCCCTGAGTTGGATTCCTCAGCACCACATACACAGAAAAAGCCCAAAATGGTGCCGTGGCTCAAATGGTAGAGTGCTATCCTTGAGCAAAAGCAGCTCAACAACAGTGCCCAGGCCCTGAGTTTAAGCCCCAGGACTGGCAAAATACATAAACAAACAAACTTGCATCCACAGATGACATGAAAGGCAGGTCTTCTGCCATATGTATGTATATATTCTTTGAACTGAAACATAGGTTTCAGTCCCTTGGGGAACTGCTAAGTGGAGGCTATCGACATGAGAGAGCATGCAAGGGCATGGTTCCTCCTGTTATAGTTGAGCCTCCTCATTTAGGTTCATTCTTTCCTATGAGAATCATTTGGGTTTGTATTTTGTCATCTATCAAAATACCACCTGTATCTATAGCTGTTGAGTGCTTTCTTTTTTTCTCTTTTTTTGGGTCAGTTGTGGGGCTTGAACTCAGCGCCTGGGCACTGTCCCTGAGCTTTTTTTGGCTCAAGGCTAGCACCACAGCTCCACTTCCAGTTTTTGAGTGGTTAATTGGAGATAAGAGTCTCATGGGGGACTTTTCTCTCAAGCTGGCTTTGAACTAGGGTCCTTAGATCTCAGCCTCCTGAATAGCTAGGATTATAGGTATGAGCCATAGGTGCCGGGCTTTGAGTGTTTTCTTGATACTAGTATTAAAAAAAACAACAACAACATGAAGTACTGTTAACACCAAGCTCAGACTTAGCCACCATTGTAATAGAAGGAACAGCACAGAGTTGTAAGAAGTAATCAGGTAGATGTGGGCTCAAACCCTAGCTCCATTGCTTAGTTAACCATAGGATCCACTTAACCTCTCTAATCTGAGTTTCCTCATCTGTAAAGTAACCATAACAATAGAACCTGTGTTGTGCTTGTTTTTAACAACTAAATTATTGTAACAGACACAGTTTAGTTTTATGTTGTTTAAAAAGGAGCCAACTTTTCTATATGCTGAAGCCAGATCAAACCCTAGTTTTCATCTAAAAAGAGGAGAAAATACCTTAACACTCCATCTGTCCTAGTCTATTCTTCATTACAATAACAAAATTCCTGAGGGAGTTACTTTATAAAGAAAAAGAAGCTTAGGTTCCAAGTTTTGGAGGTAGGAAAATTCAAAGGCATAATGCCAGCATCTGCCTAGCTTTTGGTGAGGGACTCCTGCTGCATTGTCGCATGATGGAAAAGTGGAAAAAAAAAGTAAGTGCATGGGCAAGAGCATGTGTGCCTGGGGTTGTAGCTCCAGTAGTAGACCACCTGCCTAATAGGCCTGAGGTGTTAAGTTCAAACCCCAATACCACCAAAAACAAGTTATACAAATGAAAGAACAGGGGCTGGGAAGGTGGCTCAGTGGTAGAGTGCTTGCCTTGCATGCATGAGGCCCTGGGTTAGATTCCTCAGCACCACATAAGCAGAAAAAAAAGCCAGAAGTGGCGCTGTGGCTCAAGTGGTAGAACACTAGCCTTGAGCTGAAGAGCTGAGGGACAGCGCCCAGGCCCAGAGTTCAGGCCCCACAACCGGACCCAAAAAAAACCAAAAAACAAATGAAAGAACATATGTATAAGAATAAGGCAGGAGAGGCTAACCGCATTATTAATAGCTCATTTTCAGAGTCAGTTATCTAATCCCAAAAGATGTAACTCATTCCTAAGAGACCTAATCCAATCTCAGAGAAGGAACTCATTTTCGCCAGGAAGACATCCTTAAGAGTAGTGTCCCTATGGCCCAGTCACCTCCAACTGGGCCTCACTTCTTTCTCAATACCATCCCTTCTCAATACCATTACATTACCATGGGGGACCAGTCTTCTACCACAAGAACCTTTGAGAGACAAACCATATCAAAATCTTTATGTTGTCAACAAATATAAGTGAGCTTAGGACATGATATCACCAGCTTGGTTTCTTTTTTTTTGGGGGGGGGGGTCCAGTCATGGGGCCTGAACTCTGGGCCTGGGCGCTGTCCCTCAGCTCTTCAGCACAAGGCTAGTGCTTTATCACTTGAGCCACAGCGCCACTTCCGGCTTTTTTCTTTTTGCTTATGTGGTGCTGAGGAATGGAACCCAGGGCCAGGGCCCTCAGGCATGCAAGGCAAGCGCTCTGCCACTGAGCCACCTTCCCAGCCCAACCAGCTTGGTTTCTTAGCATATTTCTCCTTCCACAAGGGCCGGCTAATAGATAACCAACCATATTTTCCTATTCAGGGGCAAATACCTTAGAGACTTCTGATTGTGTGTGCTAAGCCTTGCATTTGTTCCTTTGGAAGGGTGAAATTGGTCAACCTCCTGGAACCAGGTGTCTTAGAAAAACAGCTTTGTGGTCAAGCTTATGCCTTATTTTTTGGTTTTCCAGGACAACTTCAAAAGCATATCCGCAGTCTCCAAAGACAGTGAAACCACCGTATGCAGGGTCTCCTGTGAAATATCGCTACTCCCCTGTTCCTAGCCAAGAAACACTCAAGAAGAAAGCAGATAAAGAGAAGAGCAACAAGGAAAGGGAAGGTACCTCTATCCAGTTGGCCACTGGCATACACAGAGAGGAAACTCCAGAGAAGCATGTGGCCAACAAGGGTGCCACCAAGAAGCCCGTGGCTGACAAGGGTGCCACCAAGAAGCATGTGGCCAACAAGGGTGCCATTGAAAAACATGTTGCTGACAAGGGTGCCACTGAGAAGCCCCTGGATGACAAGCATGCCACTGAGAAACAAGTGGCCAACAAAGAGGCCACTGAGAAGCATGTGGCTGACAAGGAGGCCACTGAGAAGCCCAAGACTGACAAGGATGCCACTGAGAAGCATGCGCTTGACAGGGATGCCACTGAGAAGCATCTGGATGACAAGAATGCCACTGAGAAGCACATGGCTGACAAGAATGCCACTGAGAAGCATGTGGCTGACAAGAATGCCACTGAGAAACAAGTGGCCAACAAGGACGCCACTGAGAAACATGTGGCTGAAAGGGATGTCACTGAAAAGCACGTGGCTGACAAGGATGCCACTGAGAAACACTTGACCGACAGGGATGCCACTGAAAAGCATGTAGCTGACACAGATGTCACCAAGAAGCATGTGGCTGACAAACCTGCCATTGAAAAGCATGTGATGGATAAGAGTGCCACTGAGAAGCACATGGCAGACAAGCGTGCCACCGAGAAGCATGTGGCCGACAAGCGTGGCACGGAGAAGCATGCTACTGCAGGAGGGAAGGCTGAGAGCAGTGCAGGTACATCTTCTTTTGTCAATGCTGCCACTAAGCCCTGGCTTTGCTGAGATGATTCTCCCTCTGAGCTGATCAGTGTTCCCTTTGAGGAAGAGAAACAGGATTTCTCCTGGGACAGCTTCATCCCTTCTACTGCCTTCTCAGACTTAGTCATTGCCCCTTAATCCTTTCCTTCAGTCTCCCAGAAGACCCTAGGAGCTGACCCTGCTCACAGTTGTGGAAGCTCACCACAGTGCTGAGTAAGACTGGCTGTCAGTTACCATCAGCACTTCCCCCAGGAGAGGGTCTTCTTTTTTTTTTTTTTTTTTGGGTCCGGTCGTGGGGCCTGAACTCTGGGCCTGGGCGCTGTCCCTCAGCTCTTCAGCTCAAGGCTAGTGCTCTACCACTTGAGCCACAGTGCCACTTCTGGCTTTTTTCTTTTTTGCTTATGTGGTGCTGAGGAATGGAACCCAGGGCCTCTGGCATGCAAGGCAAGCGCTCTACCACTGAGCCACATTCCCAGCCCCGAGAGGGTCTTCTTTTAGTTCCTTGAAGTTCCCATGCTGCAGGGAGTTCCCCCAGATGGTGGACACAGTGGGACTTGCATGTGGCTCTGTAGGTCCTCAGCTGTTCACTATCTTCCACTGAGAAATGATGCCCCCCACGGTCCCAGGCAGTCCTTCCCAACTTCTGCTCAGTGGCTAGTTGTAATGCTACCCTAGCAATGTTTCCCATCACCACACTAGATTTTTTTTGAGGGGGGGTGGTAGTCATGGGGCCTGGGCACTGTCCTTCAGCTCAAGGGTAGTGCTCTACCACATAAGCCACAGCACCATTTCCAGTTTTCTGATGGTTAATTGGAGATAAGAGTCTCACAGACTTTCCTGCCCGGGCTGGCTTTGAACCATGATCCTCAGATCTCATCCTCCTGAGTAGCTAGGATTACAGATGTGAGCCACCAGCGCCCAGCTTAGACTAAATTTTTTTGCCAGTCCTGAGGCTTGAACTCAGGGCCTATGCACTGTCCTTGAGCTTCTTTTGCTCAAGGCTAGTACTCTACTACTTGAGCCACATAGCCACTTCTGGCTTTTTCTGTGTATGTGGTACTGAGGAATCCAACCCAGGGCTTCATGCATGCTAGGCAAGCACTCTACCACTAGGCCACCTTCCCAACCCCTAGACTAGATTTTTGTGTTGACATGGAAGCTGCCAAGTGAATAGAATCATTAATTTCCCTTGATCTTTCCTTTTACCATCTCTTGTGTAACGCAGTCTCAGGGAAGCCTACAGCAGGCACCACAGATGCGGGAGAGGCTGCAAAGATCCTGGCTGAAAAGAGACGTCAGGCTCGGCTGCAGAAGGAACAGGAGGAGCAAGAGCGATTGGAGAAGGAACAACAAGAGAGGTATGTGGCACCCATAGCTTTGGTGTGAGCTGTGTTATTAAAGGCTGTGTTGCAAAGACTTCTGGCCTGCCAAAACCTCACCAGAGGTATAGAAGCCTGGAGCCACATGGACTATGTCTTCTGTTTCTATTGGGGGTGACTAGCAATAGGACTTTGCTCTTTTTGGAGGACCTGGGAACTCATAGCTCCTGGATCGCAATGTAAGAGACAGCTCCCCTTTCTCCACTTGGCATTTCAGACCAGGCATGCCTAGAGAGCTGTCAGGAGAGCTTAAGCTTTGTTTCTAGAATGAGTCTCCAGGAGAAGCTAGAGGTCCGGATTATAGAGAGGTTGATTCTGCTTTCCAAACTTTTCCCACCAGAATTATCTTCATTCAAACATTAAAATAAAGGAGAAGAGTAGCATAGATTAAGACACTTCCCCATTCCCTCTGGTTCTTTGTCTGTGAGCATGTTTCCGTCCATTCTCTTATCTAAGTGAGATTAGGACTCGCCTTCACTAGCTTGGTTTCTTAAGATATTTCCCCTTCCACAAGCACCATCTAATAAATACCATATGTTCCTATTCAGGTGTGAATACCTTAGAGACTTCTAATTGTGCCATATTGGATAATCACCACTGTGGGGTGATAGTACCTGAGCACTTCATTACAGTACTGCCAGGAATGTTTTGTTGTTCTTATTTGTTTTTATGAGACAGGCTCTCAGGATGTAGCCCGAGCAGACCCAGGCTGGCTTCCACCTCCTAATCCTTCTGCCTGGGTCTCTCAAGCGCTAGGATGATAGCTATGCACCGCCATTCCAGGCCCTTTTCTAATTCCAAGAGGGACTGAAAGATAAAGAACCTAGCCTATTTTATCACAAAATTGATAAAAGTTGATTTAAATCACTAAATTGATCAAGAATGCTCTTAAGATAACCACAGAGTACAATCTGGTACCATTTAGACAATGAGCAGGACAGGAAATGAGCACTGCCGTAGCTCTCTGCGGCCAGTACTGAATTGAAAACAGTATTTTTTATCTTTAGTGACCTTGGCAAGTCTATGCCGTCTGTATACAGATTCACTGATCTACTTATTCCAAACAGGGAAGGCTTGGCTGATCCTTTTTTAAATTCTAAACTTCTTTGATTATTTTCTCAACTTTAGTCTTTTGGTCAGTATTGACAGGTTTTGTTGAATGTGTGTTCAAGCTGGTTTGGGTGGGCTGTCAGTTGTTTGAGGGGAAGGTTACACAGGAGATGCTGAATTACAGAACCTCAAAAGACCAGTCTTGGTAATTACAGGTCCTGGAAATATTTCACATGCTGGAAGCAGGTAAGTAATTGCTTTGTGCTTAGGAAAGGGAATTTTTTACCTTTTAGCTACCACCCTTTGTCGCATTCCCCGTATAGCCCAGGTCCTGAAATAACTGATTCTATTTATTTTTTCTATTTTATTTATTCTATTTATTCTTCAAACCTCACATCCACTGTTCTACCTGGTTGCTGGACTCCTAATTGAATGTTAGTTCACTTAACCATTCAAGTTTTTTTGTTTTTCTTTGTTAGTTGTGAGGCCTGAACTCTGGGCCTGGGCACTATCCCTCAGCTCTTCAGCTCAAGGCTAGTGCCCTACCACTTGAGCCACAGCACTACTTCTAGCTTTTTTTTGTTTATGTGGTGCTAAAGAATCGGACTCAGAGCCTCATGCATGCGAGGCAGGCACTCTACCACTGAGCCAACCTCCCAACCCTCTGGTTTCTTTCCCTAAATCATATTTGTCCAAACCTTTAAATATTGCCTGGACTCCTAGCTTTGACCAACTTCTCACCTGGCAAGCTGTTCCTGAACAGTGCTGCTCACTGGTCATTGCCATCGTCCTCACCACACTTCCACATTTCTCTGCCCTCTAAAGATTTAGGGCTAACATTTCTCTGTGTCTATCTCTGTCTCTCTTTCTCTCTCTTTTGGTAGACTGAGGGTTTAAAATCAAGGCCTTCTACTTGCTAGGTTGGCTCTGTACCACTTGAACTATATTTCTCTCTCTCTGTGTGTGTGTGTGTGTGTGTGTGTGTGTGTGTGTGTGTGTGTGTGTGTGTGTGTGTGTGTGTGCTGAGACTAACTCAGGGCCTTATTATGTTCTTTCCGAGGCTTTTTTTTTTTTTTTTTGCTCAAGGCTGGCAGTCTACCACTTGAGCTACACCTCCACTTACAACTTTTTTGCTGGTTAATTGGACATGAATTTGTCTTCCTAAGAGTCACGAATTTGTCGGCCTAAGCTGGCTTTATACAACATTTTCATTTTAAACCTTAAGTGTGTTAAACCAAACTGTGCTATCATCTCCCTTCCCACAAGTTCACAGCCACCTAGCTGTGAATTTTCTTAAAATAGTATGATTGTTCTGCTCTTATTCTTATTTCCCCTTTGATGCTAGTTGGGGCTTCAACTCAGTGCCTTGGTGCTGTCCCTTAGCTTTTTTGTTCAAAGCTGGTGCTCTACCACTCAAGCCATACCTCTACTTCTGGCCTTTTGCTGGTTAATGGGAGATAATTGTCTCTCAGATGTGTCCTCCTGGACTGCCTTCAAACTGTGATCCTCAGATCTCAGCATTCTGAGTAACTAGGTTTGCAGGCATGAACTACCAGTGCCTGGATGCCGCTCCTATTTTTTTTAACAAGTTAATGGCTCCCTTGCCCATAGAATCCACTCAGACATATCAGTGGGCCTTGAAGGCCTGCCAAGAACTGGCCTCTCCCTGCTTCTCTACCTTTTCTCCCTCTAGGCTCCAGTCAGCCTGACATTTCCAATATCATGTCACACTGCTAAAACTTTGCTTTTTCTGTGCCTCTACGTGGACTCATCCCATACTCCTTCTTTCCAGACATGTTATCCTTTATCAAGCTCTGAATTGCAGACAATACTCTGGACCTGTGCTGCTTTCAGCTGACTAACACAGACCCATTTGTCTACAGGAAGCTCTCCCCTAGTTAACACCTTAAAAGCCTGGGGTACACCCTTGGATGACGGGTGCCTCGTACTCAGTGAATGTACAAGAAAGGAAGAAAAAGAGGAGGAGGCTCACCTAACCAACGGTCACAGTAATAGGTTAAGTTGACACCAGGGCTAAAATTGTGTGATGAAGGCAAACAAGGCAAAGCGAGTATACAGACTAAAGTAACTAAAAAAAAAGTGAATGGTGAGGTTTGAAAGAGAATGGCATAACAGAATGGCATTAACAGATAATGGAAAGACAGGAATCAGGAATTCATTTTAAAGGATAAAAATTAGACATTTGACCTGAGATAAACAAAGGTGCCTACAGAATACATAGGTGACTGGAAATGGAATTGAAGCCTGAGACCTGGGTAACTCTTAAGACCAGTAACACACTTAACCCAAAATCAGTTTTCCTCTCTTTTGCCAGAATGTGACGCTTTGAGAAAGGAAAGTACCAGACAGCCTGGGGCTGGAAACAGCTGGACACCTCTTGGAATAAGATCATCCTCACATCCTTTTCCTTGTTTGTTGTTTGGCTTAGAGCTATTAGTTAAAACCACAGAAATGTCATTGCCAGTTGAGAGAATATAGAGAACAATAAAGATACTTGAGTTGAACTGTGGAGAGCCCAATTATTGTCACCAACCAGTGAAGGAAACACTGTCCAAATAAGAGGTGGGAAGACTTCCTCCATAGAACGGTTAACTAGGAGTCCAGATACCTGCACCCCATGAAGAACAAAAGCTGCTTTAGTCTCAACTAGCAGTAATACCAGAGTTCTCTCAGAGACACAAGGAACAGGCCCAGCCCCTAGGCTTGGGGAAGGCCCAAGATGTACAGTGGGATTGGTGCAAGTAACCTTAGACTCTAGCTCCGCTCTTAAGCGATCTTGCTGGGGTTCCAAAATGTATCACATAAAGTCCCATTAAGAAGCTGAAATCGCTGCTAGTGGCCCATGTCCAAGAATACTCAAGTAAGGCAGCTCCAGTAAGCAAGGCCCATAGCCAGGCTGAAACTCAAGTGTTCAAATGAGGATCCCAGGTCTGAAACTGCAGACAGAGGTCCCCAGGGCTGCTCAGACCTGAGCTCTCACTGGCTCAGCCTCTAGGGGGCAGGCAGGGACTCTTCTATGTGTAACAAACAGCAGAGCAGGGATGGCAGTGGAGGCGGCAAAGAATTGAAACGGCATAGTCTGGCATAGTCTCACATGGTCCACATTGTAGAGAAGGAGGGAGGTTCAATGTAGTTGGTATCTGTCAGACATATTGAGGGTGAGAAAAGACTACCAGTCTTGGAGTTTCAGAGACAGAAATGTTTTGGAGGGAAGTGACTGAGAAGAGGAATAGAGGTCTGAAGTAACCTGAAAAAAAGTTTGAGTGGTTGGAGGCCCTGAATGTAAGGGAGCATTCTGTGGTCACAGTGGAAGGCAAATAGGAGAGGACTAGGAAGAATGGTTTAGAATGACCAAGACCTTGGATGATTTTTGCAGTCCTTGGAAAGTTGCATGCAGAAGGGTCAAACTGGCACTGGAAGGAAAAGGGACTATCAAGAACATAAAGTTGTAGAATCCATAGCACAAATCATGCTATTTATAGTTCTTTTCCTCTTAGACAAAGGAAGAAGCAGGACAAATTTTCAGCAGTAGTGCCTTATATAAAGAAGCAAAATCTTAAGCCAGGTGCTGATGGCACATGCCTGTAATCCTAGCTGTTTAAAGGATCAATGTTCAAAGCCAGCCCTGGCAGGAAAGCCCAAGAGACTCATCTCCAATAAATTACTCAGAAAAAGCCGGGAGTGGTGTTGTGGCTCAAGTGGTAGAGCAATAGCCTTGGCACAAAAAGGCTCAGGGACAGAGCCCAGGCCCTAAGTTCAAGCTCCAGGACCAGCAAAACAAAAAACAAGAAGCAAAATCTCTCAGATCTTAGACCCAGTCTTCTCTGTAATGGATAATTTAAGTGCACAGGAATAGAAAACAGAGAAGCCGGCCTCCCCATCTACAAGATCAAACAATTCAAGGCTGAGCACGTGTCAGTGGTATGAGCAAGGTATGACTGGGTACAACAAATGGGGTTGGGGCATACTTAAGCGATTGAGAGATGGGGCCATTATATTAAGATTCTCACCAATGGCAGGGACAAATGATTCATCTGTTAAATGCTGAATGATGACAATGACACCTGGTTTTCTTGTTCTTTTAACTTGATTAGGGAAGGAGAGGTGGGTTTGGAGGAAATGGCTACAAGGATGTGAGGGAGACAGAACCTCCCAGTGGTTTGGTGAGCTCTGGAGGGAGTTCACAATGTCAGAGGTGATCGTCTGGTGGCAGCCTGTAAAAATGCTGTGTCTGGTTACTTAAGCAGGGAAAGAAAGAATGTTCATACTTGGAAAGGAAGCCATTTTCCTTTCAGTGCCACTCTACCTATTTGGGGGAAACAAAATAAGGTTATGAGGAAGGAATTTTGTTCATAAGATTTCCGTGGAGGCATCTGGAAACGACAAATGGGTGGATGGACCTATAAGGGAATATTTATGTTTTAGATGACAAAGGGATTAAAGATGAGAACCACAGTGATGTTAGATGGCTATATGTATAATGTGTGTGTTTTGTGTGTGTGTGTGTGTGTGTGTGTGTGTGTGTGTGTGTGTGTGTGTACCTGAACACCTTGTAATCCCAATGGTAAAAAGAGAATAGTAGATTTTCAGATCCTGAAGAGGAATAGAGATGAAGATAGCGGGTGTTTTGTGAAAGTACCTTGTACATGATTAACTCATATGCCTTTTCCTTTGTTTTAACTTTTCTAGGATGATCACATTGATTCTTTAAAAAGGGATTAAGAAAAGAAGCAGCATTCTGATTAACCGCTGGATAAATCTTAGCAATCCAGTTTTGAAAATTTGTGCTGAACATACTTAGAACAGAAGTGTCTTTCTGACTAAACCCCATAATGCTCTTCTCTTTATTTCAGTTGTTTATTCCAGTTGCTCTACCATGCTTTTAGGAAGTGCAGCCTCTGCTGGTAGAATATGGTATTTACTGGTATAGTCTTGGGCTAACCCCTTTAAGCATTTTTTTTCACCTTTTAAAATATTTCTGTGGTGAGACCTAGCCTGTCTGATCTGGGAAGGTGACTATTAGAATAGAAAGATGTTCTTTTTAAGTCTTTTTTTTTGTTCATGCCAGTCCTGGGGTTTGAACTCAGGGTCTGGGTGCTCATGTCCCTGTGCTTGCTTTGCTCAAAGACAGTGCTCTACCACTTTGAGCCATAGTGTCATTTCTGGCTTCTTGGGGTAGTTAATGGGAGATAAGAGTCTCATGGACTTTCCTGCCTGGGCTAACTTTGAACCATGATCCTCAAATCTCTTCCTCCTGAGTAGCTGGGATTGCAGCCATGAACCACCTATACCTGGCTTTATCTTTTTTTTTTTGCCAGTACTGGGACTTGAACTCAGTCTGGATACTGTCCCTAAACTTTTGCTCAAGGCTAGCACTCTACCCTCTGAGCCAGAGCACCACTTCTGGCTTTTTATGTTCATGTGGTACTGAGGACTAGAACCTAGGGCTTCATACATGCTAGGCAAACGTTCTACCACTAAGCCACATTCCCAGCCCTCTTTTTTTTGGGGGGGTCCGGTCGTGGGGCCTGAACTCTGGGCCTGGGCGCTGTCCCTCAGATCTTCATCTTCAGCGCTCTACCACTGAGCCACCTTCCCAGCCCCCCCTCTTTTTTTTAAATGCCAGTGCTTGGGCTTGAGCACAGGGCTTGCGGACTGTCCCTGAGCTTTTGTACTTAAGGCTAGTGCTTTACCACTTGAGCCACAGATCCACTTCTGGTTTAAAAAAAATGTTACTTTTATTTTTACATGTTATACAAAGGGATTACCATTTCCTAAGTCAGATAATGAGCACATTCCTTTTTTTCTTGGACAATGTCCCTCCTTACCCCGTCTGGCTTTTTGATGGTTAATTGGAGATCAGAGTCTCAGGAACTTTCCTGCCCAGGCTGGTTTTGAACTGCAATCCTCAGATCTCAGCTTCCTGAGTAGCTAGGGATTATAGGCGTAAACCACCGGCGGACTAAGTCTTATCTTTTAAATGAAGGTAATTACTTTTTTAAAAAATACTGATTTATAGATGTACTCCAAAGGTCATTGGGCTTGGAGGGAGGATTCATTTTAAATTGTAAAATTGATATTTGAGTGTTCCAGGGCCAAACATTGCCATTCAGTATTTCATTTATGTCTCAGAAGAATGCCATGAGGCATAGTAGGGCCATTCCTATGAGCATAATAAATGTCAAACGAATTTCCAGGTGCACACAGTGAGTAGCACAAGTTAAAATGTGATTTGGGTCTTACGTTGCCAATGACTAGCTGAAGAAATGGATGACTTGTCAGAAGCAAGAATATTAGAAATGTAATAGGAATTTACTGAGGAGGCTGAGATTTGAGCCAACCTGGGCAGAAAAGTCTGAGACTTCATCTCCAATTAACCAGCAAAAATCTGAGCTGGAGGTATGATTCAGGTGGTAGAGTGACAGTTGTTAGGAAGAAAGCTGAGTGAGATCATGACCCTAAGTCTGAGCTCCAGTACCAGCACAAAAAAATGCAAAAGCAAGCTTTAGACTTTACCTTTAGCAGTTCTCCCTTGCTGCTTAGAGCTCTTTAGCATTATGTCAGGAACCGGTCATCTGTGGATGAAAATACCAAAATACTACTTCGTTTTCATATAATAAAGGCTAAATACAAAAATAGATTTTTTAAAGAATGCCAAAATCAGTGGAAAATAGATGCTTTAACTTCTGTATCAGATACTGAATTTTGGTTGAATGTTTTCTTCAGTCAGCTGCTTCCAAAGTCATACATACCTCAATTAGAAGCCAAAGTAAACTGTTTGAGCTTATGGTCATTGCTCTTCAGTTGCTGACTGACACATTTGTGACCATTACAACAATCCCCACCTCACTATTTTTTTTTTAGCTTTAGTTGGTTTTGAATATTTCTTAGGAATTGCCATAAAATACAAATGTTAGGGTTTGGCCTCCTGTAAATCATGGTGATTTACAGAGTGACAAGGGAGTATCTGTGTCTTCCCAGTAGTAGGCTTACAATTCAATGAATTGTTGTTCTTGTCTAGTACAGAGTTTAAAGTCAAGCCTGGTTAATATCTTTGTAGGCATATGGACGAAGTCTGATTCACGTTATTTGTTAGCATTATCCACCACTATCTGCACAAGATTCTTAGGTGATTTGCCTTTGTCTTCTAACAACGCTTATGTTCTCAAAAGGCTGGAGAGAGAGGAGTTGAAAAGAAAGGCAGAGGAGGAGAGACTGCGCCAAGAAGCAGCAGCTCGTAAGCAAGAAGAGGCAAAGAAGCAGCAGGAAGAGGAAGAGAAAAGAAAGGCCGAGACAGAGGCCAAACAGAAGGCTAAGGAGGAGCTGTTGTTGAAAGAGAAGCAAGAAAAAGAAGAGCAAGAGAAAGCCTTGATTGTAAAGCAGGTAAAGTCCAGGTTCTCAGGTTTCCTGGGTTTGCAAGGGCTTTTGTTAACAAACATTAAGTTTGAATGACATAATAGTTACTTCCTTTTTTTTTCTTACGCTGACTATGCTAGTTATTAAATATAAATTTCTTGGAACAATCAAAATTAGTAATGTTTACTGTCTTTGAGTTTGAGTTCTTCCCAAAGACAGACCCTGGAGTAAGAATTTGTGTGCCAGTAGTTTATTTAAGAGTAGAGCTCGCTAGGCGCCAGTGGCTCATGCCTGTAATCCTAAAACTACTTAGGAGGCTGAGATCTGAGGATCAAGATTCAAAGCCAACCCAGTCAGGAAAGTCTGTGAGACTCTTTTCTCCAATAAACCACCAAAAAACCGGAAGTGGCGCTGTGGCTCAAGTGGTAGAGGGCTTGCCTTGAGCTGAAGTGCTGAGGGACAGCATCCAGGCTCAGAGTTCAAGCCCCATGACACCCCCCACCCCCGCAAAGAAGAGTAAAGCTCATGAAACTAGTAGGAGTTTGAGAGAATAGTAAGTACACTGATGAATGGGTTACTATGAGCAACTGGAACTCATTGCCATTGGGACTTGAGAGAGTGAGGAACATGCTTAGAATTGTCCTTCAAGGGATGTGGAAAAATGGACAGTTTACCTACCAGCACTGCCCCTTATTGTGGAAGATTGCTCCTTGGAGAAGTATATGTGGACTTTCTGGCCAAACTCTGCTACTAACACAGGGAGACCTTTGTCTCTCTACAGAGAAACCGTGACCATGTGTAGAAGAACTGTCTGCAGGTGATTTGCATAGTAGACTGAGTGTGAGTGTATGTGAATGAAGCCTGACCTGTCTTTAGGTCATAAAGCAGCTTGTGTAAATCCACATTGAAGATTGAACATTAACTAGCCACTTTGGGGCACACAATGAGGGGAAAGAAACTTGTGCAAACCCTAGGGAATTACTACCATGTTTTCTTAGCTTAATAACTCCTGTGCCTTGGTTTCTCTCTCACTTTCAGAAAGAAGCAGCAGAAGCAAAGGCCCAGGAGGCAGTTAAACAGATGCGTCTAGAAAGAGAACAGATCATGCTGCAGATCGAGCAGGAACGGCTAGAAAGGAAGAAGGTAAAGGCCGAGGGTGAGGCAGGAACAGAAGTGAGTCCAGTTTTGTTTTGCAGTACTTGGGTAGAATATTAAATATGTCAATTAAGTCAAGTGCAGGTGTGTGTGTCTGTGTCTGTGTCTATGTCTGTGTCTGTGTCTGTGTCTGTGTGTACCCTGGGGCTTGAACTCAGGTCTTGGGCGCTCTTCCTCAGCTTGTTTTTTTTGTTGTTGTTGTTGGTCATGGGGCCTGAACTCTGGGTCTGGGAACTGTCCCTCAGCTCTTCAGCTCAAGGCTAGTGCTCTACCACTTGAGCCACAGTGCCACTTCTGGCTTTTTTCTGCTTATGTGGTGCTGAGGAATCAAACCCAGGGCCTCATGCATGCAAGGCAAGCACGCTACCACTGAGCCACCTTCCCAGCCCCCAGCTTGTTCGTTTGTTTGGTTGTTTTTGCTCAAGACTAGCACTCTACCACTTGGAGGCATAGTGCCACTTTTGGTTTTCTGGTAGTTAATTGGAGATCAAATCTCACAGACTTTACTGCCTGGGCTGGCTTTGAACCACAATCCTCAGATCTCGGCCTCCTGAGTAGTAGGATTATAGGCATGAGCCACTAACACTCAGCAAGTTGGGGTTTTTTTTGTCATCTTGACTCATCAATTGCTGACTGAGAGTGCTCTTCCTCCTCCCCCCCTCCAATTCCACCTTCTGTGTAGCTAAGATTACAGGCATGAGCCACTACTCCTGGATCAATTTCATGTTCTGTAGAGTAGTCCTTTCAATGGCAGCTGGTGAGTTGTTGATTTATAGAGAACTTATGGAGAAAGATGAGCTTTAAATTGAATATAAATTGTAGGTATGGACTAGTATACTTCACTTGACTGTGTTCATAGGTTCAGAGGTGTCCATCTTTAAAACCAATGGAAAACTGTCCTGTAGTTGTTATCCTTTGCTGACATTGATCATTTAGAAGTTTTCTTATAAGTATGAAATTACATAGAGACTCAATTGCTTTATGTTTTTGGTCTTCTTTTTCTTCACGGCTGCCAGAGAATAGATGAAATCATGAAGAGAACAAGGAAGAGTGATGTGCCTCCAGAAGTAAAGGTGGGGATTTTTCTGAAAATTCCATGCTGAGTGGGAAAGAACAAAAGAATGCATTCAGTGAAGTTGGAGGAGAACTAGCCAGAAAAAAAAATGGACTCTTTCTGGCCTGTTTCTGACCAGCTCATAAAGAAAAGAGAAGTGTAAGAGATTGAACAAATGAAAGATTTCCTCAGAGAACTGGAATGGGTATGCAGAGGAAGTAATGATGAGCCCATGAATGCAAGAGAATAAGGGAAACACAGCTAAAGAGGCTTAAGAATTATCTGTAACAGGCAGATGACCACTCAGAATTATGAACATTCCCTGGTGCTTTTTTCTTTGTCTGTTTGTGTGTGCCAGTTCTGGGGCTTGAACTCAGGGTCTGGTCACTGTCCCTGAGTGTGTGTGTGTGTGTGTGTGTGTGTGTGTGTGTGTGTGTGTGTGTGTGTGTGTGTGTGTGTGTGTGTGTGTGTGTGTGTGTGTGTGTGTGTGTGTGTGTGTGTGTGCGCGCGCGCGCGCTTGTCCTGGGGCTTGGATTCAGGCACTGGATGTTGTTCCTGAGCTTTTATGCTACAAGGTTAGCACTCTACCACTTGAGCCAGAGCTCCACTTCCAGCTTTTTGGTGGTTAGAGAAAAGAGTTACATGGACTGTTCTGCCCAGGATGACTTTGAACTGTGATCCTCAGATCTCAGCCTCCTGGAGCAGCTAGGATTATGTGAGCTAGGCATGAGTCACTGGTACCTGGTGGCTGGTGCTTTTCAAAAGCATTTGTCATGACAACCTTCCCTATTTTCACTCAGCTTCTGTTTGATTTCAGAAAGAGGAATCTCCCAAAGTAGAGATTCAGCCTGGTACGTGTGTGGAAAATAAGACAAAATCAGTTGTGCCCAATAAAATAGGTAAGTATGAGGTCTGGTTTGGTTCTTCCTTTCAACAACGAGGACTAGTAAAAGCTGCTGTGGGGCAAAGTTATCTCTAGGTCCCCAGAGTGTGGTTGCCAGCAGATTTGTTTCCTGGGCATCCTTCCAGTGCTGGGGCTATGGCTCCATTTGGAACACTCTGGCTTCCTTGCTTACTCTAATAATCCATGCCATACATCAGCCAGCCCAGGATGCTTTAGATCAGATGCTGTTCAGATCTGATTCTGTCCTCCAGAGGCCCTACAAACTGATAATGTGATCTGTCTCTGCTTCCCCTGTGGGAAGTTAATGACATGGGTTAATATTGGTTCTTTCCATAAAACATATTGGTGAAAAAAGAGAATTAAGTTAATGACCTTGTTATATATTTGCCATTGTTTCGGTTGGGGATATTTGATTATTTACACAGGGACTTTGCTTTTTTTGTTTTGTTTTTGTGTGTGTGTTTTTTTTATCAGAAATCAATGGGTTAAACACCTGCCAGGAAGTTAATGGTGTGGGACCCACTGGCCCAGAAGCTTTTCCTCGAGACATTTTCTCTAATGGGTTTAAACCAGTCAGGGGGCTTGTTCATTTGGATGCCCTTGATGGGAAATCAAACAGTTTGGATGACTCCACTGAAGAAGTTCAGTCTATGGATGTAAGGTATGTTAATATTTTACATTTCATCACTTCTCTAAATATTATCTTTTATTTTTTTGTTGGTCATGGGCCTGAACTCTGGGCCTGGGCACTGTCCCTCAGCTCTTAAGCTCAAGGCTAGCTCTCTACCACTTGAACCACAATACCACTTCTGGCTTTTTCTGCATATGTGGTGCTGAGGAATTGAACCCAGGGCCTCATTCATGCAAGGCAAGCACTCTACCCCTGAGCTACCTTCCCAACCCCTAAATATGGTTTCTTAATCAGTCATCTACAAAGCAGGTTTGGTTGATATGAGAAGCTGACAGTGATGTAATACTAGAGTCTTGGGTTGGGTGCCCTGGAAATAGGGCCAGGGCCCAAGTTTCTTATCATAGCATTTATTGGGGGAGGATGTTCAGTGTTTCTCAGGAAGAAGGGAAAAGAGGGAAACACTGAATAAGGATATATTCTCAGATAATCCCCCAGGACCCCTAGAGGATGAATTTCCACCAAAGTTGCCTTATTGAGTTAATGACAGGTAGCTCTACAGTTTAAGGTGAGTACTCAACTACTTGAGCCACAGTGCCATTCCAGTTTCCTGGTGGTTAATTGGAGATAAGAGTCTCACGGACATTCCTGCCTGGGCTGGCTTTGAGCAGTGATCCTCAGATCTCAGCCTCCTGAGTAGCTAGGATTACAGATGTGAGCTACCAGTGCCCAGCTGGCAGATAGCTTTTGTACCACTATGTTCATCAGTCTTCTCTATGGGACCCCTGCCTGGGTAAGTGATATAGGACTAAGTGGACACTAAAGGACTGTGTCAATGAAAGGAAGTTGTTGTCTAGAGAAATGGTGGCAACTGTGACTCTTTACTTGCAGGTATAGGGGTTCTGGCTGGGCATCAACAGGGTCTCCTGTGTCCAGAGTCTCATATTTCAGAAAGCTTGTCAGTAGAGATTTGAGAAAAGAACTAATATACTTTCAGATACTAAAAGCCTAAAGAATTCTTAAGCTGGTATGCCTGGGAAATGAATTCCAGCCAAAAGAAGAGCCAATTAGTGTGGGATTGAAGCAGAGGCATTATAAAGCACACACGTCACCTTGGGCAGGGCAGTTGGAGTAGGGGGTGGCTCTGTTAGTCAAGACAGTATGACAGTATTGTATAAAAGCTCTACCAGAGAGAGGATGAGGGTGGAAGCATGGGGTTCCTATGACACACTGGTTGTAAATAGCCCACACATCCGCACCGAGCTTGAACCAGATATATGAAAAGCCAGCATCCGGCAGTCCCATCTACAGGAGAGATCCTTTGTGGACTGACAACAGGGTCCTTCAGCCCTTGCCTGGAGTTCTCCTGGCCCTAGCACCACTATGATGGCCACCATCTCCTGATGGGTGCCACTCTGCCCACAGCAGAAAACGCTGGGCAGTTTTAAGGGTTAATACAACATAACCCCACCCCCACATAGAACCAGCTGTACTTAGTCTTTCATTCTTTTTGGGGGGGGCCGGGGAGCCAGTCCTGGGGCTTGAACTCAGGGCCAGGGCACTGTCCCTAAGCTTCTTTTACATAAGGCTAGCACTCTTGTCACAGCACCACTTCTGGTTTTTCTGTTTATGAGATACTGAGGAATTGAACCCAGGGTTTCATGCATGGTAGGCAAGCACTCTTCCACTAAGCCACATTCCCAGCCCTGTACTTATTCTTTTATGTCTCCAGTGGGGGCAGGAAGGGGACAACACGTGGCACTATTGGCACAGTTGAGAAAGTGAAAGGGTTTTGTATGCTTAAAGATATGTGAGTCCTGATGCTGCACCAAAGCCTGTGACAGAACCTGGGGCAGACTGTTTCTGCTGAATGAGGCAGTTCGCCTATGCTTGCTTCATACACCAGAGGAGATACCAGGTCAGTGGCTGCCCCTTCACTGGGCGCACATGTGAAGAAGGTGGAGCTTCTGTGGGTGCTTCTGCAGTTCAACTGGTTTTTCTAGATTCTTCTCTCAGATTTCATCAAAGAAGAAGAGAAGAACCTGGTAGCAGCCTTACTCTAGTCATTGAGACTCCTGGGGATGGTCCCTGAATTCCTAGCCTTCCACTCTTCTGGGCTCAGATTTGCTGCTTATTAGGCCTACAGCAGACAATAGTGAAATGCCTTTCACTTCTAGGGAGAAGAGAGACAGAGAAAGAGAGAGAGAGAAACATAAGGCTTCTTCCTGGATAAGTCATGGTGAATTGGAAATGGTTTTAGATAGGAGACAGTGGGTGAAATAGGCCTTTTTTTTTGAATGTTGGGGGCTTGAACTCTGGGCCTGGGTGCTGTCCCTGCGCTCTTCAGCTCAAGGCTAGCACTCTACCACTTGAGCTACAGCGCCACTTCCAGTTTCCTGGTGGTTTATTGGAGATAAGGGTCTCAAGGACTTTCCTGCCTAGGCTAGCTTTGAACTGTGATCGATCCTCAGATCTCAGCCTCTTGAGTAGTTAAGCTTACAGGCATGAGCTACCAGCACCCAGCCAGATAAGGTTTTTTAAAGGACCTTAGATTGACAGTAGGGTCCAAGTTAATGATTCCCTCATCCCATAGCCTTAACTGAGCATGCACTCAGTGTGGCTCCAAAATGAACTTTTCTCAGCACTGTCACATCCATACTTATAGCAGCCCAGGGAAGGAGAAATGACTGTTCTTCCCATTTTATAAGGGAGGGGTCTGAGGCCAGGAGGCTGAGGGGGCAGTACTGCTAGAAAGGCTCTGAGAGGGCCATGCTTCTGTGTGGTGAAGTGCTGGTACCTGCAGGCCCCTATATGAGCTCAGCCTAACATCCCTCATCCAGTCTCCTAACCCAGCCCCTTGTTCTCAACCACTGTGTCCACTAGTAGAGTGTCCAATAGCTTAAACTCATGCATATTTTTGATAATGTGTTACACACAAATTTTATTTTATTTATTTATTTGTTTGTTTGCTTGTTTGTTTTTGGTCTGTCATGGGGCTTGAACTCTGGGCTTGGGCACTGTCCCTCAGCTCTTCAGCTCAAGGCGAGCACTCTGCCACTTGAGCTACAGCACCACTTCCAGTTTTCTGGTGGTTTAGTGGAGATAAGAGTTTCATGGACTTTTCCTGCCCGGGCTGGCTTTGAACCGTGATCCTCAGATCTCAGCCTCCTGAGTAGCTAGGATTACAGGTGTGAGCCACCAGCGCTGGCTATACGCACAACTTTTATAGAAGAATAGAACAAAATACTACAAACAGAATGAAGTACATAAACACATTATGCTTAGTTCTTATTTTGTTTTATCTTTTGTATCAGTCCTGGAGCTTGAACTCAGGGCCTGGATGCTGTCCCTGAGTCTTTTTGTGCTCAAGGCTAGCACTCTACCGCTTGAACCATAGCACCACTTCTGGCTTTTTTTCTGATTAGTTTATTGGAGATCAGACTCTCACAGACTTTCCTGCCCAGGGCTCGTTTCAAACCATGTTCCTCAGATCTCAGCCTCCTGAGTAGCTAGCCTAGGTGTCACCAGTGCCTGGTTCTCCCTTGACTTTTTTGCTCAAGACTAGTGCTCTATCACTTGAGTTACAGCTCTAGCTCCAGCTCCAGCTTTTGGCTGGTTGATTTGGAGATGAGTGTCAAAGATTTCTTTTTTCTTTTTGGGTCCGGTCGTGGGGCCTGAACTCTGGGCCTGGGCGCTGTCCCTCAGCTCTTCAGCTCAAGGCTAGCATTCTACCACTTGAGCCACAGTGCCACTTCCAGCTTTTTTTTTTTGCTTATGTGGTGCTGAGGAATCGAACCCAGGGCCTCAGGCATGCAAGGCAAGCGCTCTACCACTGAGCCACCTTCCCA
>NW_012267310.1:934967-958467 GCF_000151885.1 Dipodomys ordii | reverse complement strand
GCCCCATGACCACTTAAAAACAAACAGTTGCTTGGCTAGCTTGCTTGAGTGGTGTTCTCCTATTTCAACCATTCTTCCAGCTTGGATTTTTGCTAATTGTGGTGTTATTTTATTTTGGTTTGTGATACTGGGGCTTAAACTCAGGCCCAAAAGCTAGCACTCTATCACTTGAACCACACCTCCACTCCAGGCTGCTCTTGGTGGCTAATTGGAGATAAGAGTCTCACAGACATCTCTGCCCAGGCTAGCTTCAAAGCATGACCTTCGGATCTCAGCCTCCTGAGTAGCTAAGATTATAGACATAAGCCAAGTGCCCAGCTGACCTAATGTTTTTCTTGCCAAAGCATTTGTTTTCTCTGCTTCCTTTTTCCCTCACCTGTTATATGTTCTGCCTCCCCCCTGCCTCTCCCTCCCCCCTGCCATACACACACACACACACACACACACACTGGGCTTGCACATGTAAAACTTACACTCTATAGACCCTTAACTACACCCCAGCCCTGTTATATGAGTGAGAATATCTATGTGTTATAACTAGGGGAAGTCCATGGGGAGTCTGTAGTTACGTGTGCTTAGCAATTCACATTTGATCTACTTCAGTTTGGCACTTGATTTTTGAATAATGAAAACATAATTATAATCTTTCACCAAATCCTTCAAGAAATGAATACATCCAATTACTCCTGCCATTTTAGACTCTTAGGAAAACCTTTTTTATATTCTTGGCATTCTCTGTCACTTTAGTTTTTATGATTCTGCATTCCTCTTATAGAAATGTGATGCCTAAAATGATTTAGTCCAACCTCTTTATTTCTCAAGTGAGGTAACAGGTTGGAAATGCTGCATAGCTAAGCTTTCTGTGGTTTGTATATGTATTTCCACCAGGCCTCAGCTTTTGTCCATAGGTAAGTTTTAGGGTTTCTTTCTCTCAGATTTCAAGAAAGCACCTGTAGTGCATTAACATGTGAGTGGAAAGGTCTAACAGGTCACTTGTACAGTAAACCAGATACCTAGTTTGATAAAGCAGCTGCTTTCTTGGACATTTACAAACACTAACCTGCTGGGCGCCGGTGGCTCACGCTTGTCATCCTAGCTACTCAGGAGACTGAGATCTGAGGATCGCCATTTGAAGCTAGCCTGGGCAGGGAAGTCCGTGTGACTCTTATCGGCAATTAATTACCAAAAAGCCAGAAATTATGCTGTGGCTCAAAGTAGTAGAGCACTGACCTTGAGCACAAAACTCAAGAATGGTGCCCAGGCCTCGCGTTCAAGTCCTTAAGCTAGCACACAAGTGTTCATATATGTGCATACGCGTGCACACACACTACATGTATACATATATTGATGTCAGTACTCAGGGCCTAGAACTCTTTTTTTTTCCTTTTTGCCAGTGCTGGGGCTTGAACTCGGGGCCTGGGCACTGTCCCTGATCTGCTTTTGCTCAAGGCTAGCACTCCACCACTTGAGGCACAGCACCACTTCTGGCTCTTTCTGTGTATGTGGTACTAAGGAATCGAACTTAGGGCTTCATGCATGCTAGGCAAGCACTCTACTACCAAGCCACATTTCCAGCCTATGAGACTAGCACTCTTGCTTGGCTTTTTCCTTTCATGGCTGGCATTATACCACTTGATCATGCCTCCAGTCCAGCTTTTTTTCTGGATAATTGATGATAGAGGCTCAGGGGCTTTTCTGCCCAAGCAGCCTTTGAACCATGGTTCTCAGATCTCAGCCTCCAGAGTAGCTAGGATTACAGGAATGAGTCGACCGTGCCCAACTTTGTTTATATATTTTCATGTATGATAAAGACTAATTCTCAGGGCTGGGAATGTGTCCTAGTGGTAGAGTGCTTGCCTAGCATGCATGAAGCCCTGTGTTGGATTCCTCAGTACTACATAAACAGAAAAAGCCAGAAGTGGTGCTGTGGCTCAAATGGTAGAGTGCTAACCTTGAGCAAAAGAAGCTCAGGGACAGTGCCCAGGACCTGAGTTCAAGCCCCAGGACTGGCAAAAATAAAAAGACTAGTTCTCAAATCCTTCTGAACAAGAGGTGGTGCAACCCTCACTAGGGAGCATTTGGTGTTTTTTGTTCGTTTGTTTTTGTCAGTCGTGGGGCTTGAACTCTGGGCCTGAGCACTGTCCCTCAGCTCTTCAGCTCAAGGTGAGCACCCTACCACTTGAGCCACAGCTCCACTTCCAGCTTTTTCTGTTTATGTGATGCTAAGGGATCGAACTCAGGGCCTCATACATGCGAGGCAAGTACTCTACCACTGAGCCACATTCTTAGCCCAGCATTTTTTTAAAATATCACAATGCCTGAGGACATTCAGTCAGATCTGTGACATGAAATTATCTATAGGTTTGAGTAAAGGAGACTCTGACTGGCCAGTAAGATGTTGCTGTCTTCTCCTATTCCATGTGCATCCCTCCTGAAGCAGTATGTTCAACCTTTCCAGATTAAGTAGGGCTCTCCTTTGCTCAAAGGTTAAAAAAAAACAAGCACAGGAATGGGGACATCTGCAGGTGTTAGAAAATTCTCACACCAGGAAAATTGGACCCACCTCATATAAAGATCCTGTACAAAAAACTGAAGTACTTCTGTTGATGAGGACTAATCTATGAGCCAAGGAAAATGCAATTACCAAGTACAAGATACTGGTTTCTGTATTGGTCTCATGTGATTTTGTTTTTGCCACAGGTGGAGTTTGGAGCACCCGGGACGCTGCTGGGAGTCCAATCTGAGCTGCTGGCCACCTGATGGAGCTTCTGTAGCCACATTCCAAAATATTAGATTGGAATGTAACTATATTCCTAGGTAGTATGTCAAACACTGGCCTCTTGGTAGAAACCTCCAGACTTTGGTCTTACTGGGCTTTAGTGAAGTTACATTCTACAGTTCTAGTTCTGAGCTTCTGCTGCTGCTAGAGCATTTCCTTTCTTTCTCTAGTTTCATGGTGAGCCTGTCGACCTGAGTGCTGCTGGCTCAGAACTTCACCCATGACCGCTCTCATTCTCAGAGTTGGAGCACAAAAACATTTAGATATCTCTTCCTATTAAATACTCTCTACATGACCAGAACTCTGGTTAAACATGTACTTGACTTCAGCTGTGTATCTCCCTGTCTTGGTTTAGATGGAGAAGAAATTCAGCAGTTTCTCTCCCTCTAGGGTTTCTCTGTTGGAAAGTAATGTCAGGAAATCCTTTTATTATTATTATTATTATTATTAAGCTTTGCCACCTGCAAATGCATTAACCACGTTACTGTTTTGGCAGTTGGGGGTTAAAGTTGTAAGTTTGGTTGGACAAGGAAGAACTAAACAATGAGTAATTATTTCTTTTCTCTTACTCATATTTTTATGTCCCTGAGCAACTCAATCTAGCCAGGACATTTTCTTGTCATACCTTAACAATCTCCACAAGTGGCCTTCCAACTGAAGGAGTTATGTATCTCACATGCAGGTGGTTGATTTTCATGGTTTTGCTATGGTTTTTGCTCTTAGATCTTGGGGGTTTTCTTTCTTTGATTATTCCTGTGCTTTCTCAACTGTCATAAAAGTCACAGTGCTCTGAAACAAGGAGGCCTCAAATTGGTCCTGGCACATCTTTTTAACAGACTTTAACATTAAAAAAAATCTGGGAAGAATGCCACTAGGATGAAAATTCCATGCATTTTATTCCATATATTGCTGTTTCCTTAAATTAATTTCTTGCGTTAAATGTGGCTTTCAAATCAAAATGACCTTTTCTTGTTTGAGACATTTGTTTTGACTTATACCATAAAGGATTTGGAAAGAAAGGTTGACCACCAGGAAATATAAAGAACTTTCAGTAGTAATCTTGTCCACTCGCTTTTAAAGCCAGCTACAGTTTAAGACTTTATTAGCTATGGAAACTGTATGTTTGTGTATGTGTATATACTAAATAAAATACATGCCTCTAATAATGCAGTGTAATTGATCTTGATGAATACTGGGGAATCCCTTTTCTGACAAGCACACCGAAAATGATAGCATGGTCTGATTTGTGAAAATGCCTGGCCATCTTTGTTGCGGCTTTCTTTGGCTAGATGTCTGTTTTGTTGTGATCTGTTACATCTCATAGTGTCATTGTGACTGTGGTGATGCCTCATTTCAAATGCATGATGTGTACATTCTGTTCAGTGTGAAATACATTTTCATTGAAGAGTCTGATGGCCTGCTAGTGTTTTGTCTCTGTTTGTTTCCTGTAGCTAGCTCGGTGAAGAACTGTGCTGAAACAAAACCAGGTTTCTCCAAAGCTTGTGGAATTGTGGGAGCACTCCCCCAATTCCTGCATGGGTGTCCCTTTCCCCGTCAAATGAATTCCAAATCCCTCTGCTTTTGTAAAATGGAGCCAGCTTTGGAGCTAAGCTTAAGTGATGGCCTGTCCCGTGAATATGATGCACTTTGAAGCTTTGAGTAACAGCTAAGTTGTTGTGCCTTTCTTCGTCTTTGCTTCTGTACAAACATTGAGGCAAAAGATTTGTAAATAAGCCAACACAGTTAACCAGGTAAACTTGGTGTCACCCATTTCACATAACATTTTGGAATTTCAGCAAGATTAAAATAAGAATGTTGGCCCTTATTTTCAGGGAAGCCAGATATGACATGAAGTTGTGTAAGATATTTCCAAGGCTTCTGTATGCTGTGAGGTAGACAGAAGATTAATGCCCTCAAGGACACAGAGTTAGAAGTTGGCCTAGCTGGCTCTGACTGCAGGGCCTCAGCCTTGGTGCCTCCAATGGTGGTGGACAGGTTGTTCTACCACCAGGAACGGCATCATTGTTTATAGGGACAACGCGAGGACCTGCCAACAGGGAATCCTAGTCTTTAGCATGCTTAATAAAATGAAAAAAAAAAGTCTGCTCCCCTCAGTGATACCTTCAAAAATACTTGAGGTATAATTTATTTATTTATTTATTTATTTATTTTTGGGTCCAGTCGTGGGGCCTGAACTCTGGGCCTGGGCACTGTCCCTCAGCTCTTCAGCTCAAGGCTAGCGCTCTACCACTTGAGCCACAGCACCACTTCTGGCTTTTTTCTTTTTGCTTATGTGGTGTTGAGGAATCGAACCCAGGGCCTCAGGCATGCAAGGCAAGCGCTCTACCACTGAGCCATCTTCCCAGCCCTTGAGGTATAATTTATATACCATGAAATTCTCCCTCTTCAAAGTATGCAATTCAATGGTCTTTAAAATATTTACAAAGCTGCGCAACCATTGCCAGTCATTCTAGAACATTTTCATTTGGATGGTTTTCTTTCTCTCAAGGGTTTGTCAGTCAGGCAGCAGAGCTTGGCTTTATCAACCATGACTTCACAGTCTCATTGAACCCAGAAGCAAGAACATGGAAGTTGGAAATATTGAAGCAGTTGCCTCCAGTTTTTTTCCAATGCTTCAAATTAGGGTGGTGGGTATATAACTTCATTTGGGCTCGTTTGTGTTTACACTTGCTACATAAATGAGAGCAGATGCTGAGTAAGCTCACTAACCAGGTGCCCAGCATGGGCCTCCTACACTGATAAGAGACAGATTAGGTGAAACTGATTTAAAATACATGGAAAATCCTGACCTTTTGGGGAGATGCTTTTAACAGGGACCATGGAATTGGCTGTGGGGTGACTTACAAGGCGAATCTACTTGCTCTTGTGTTCTTTGGACAGGGGAGAGTTTCAGTGCTTTCTTCCATCACTCAGATCAGGATCTAAGGCATGGATTCTCAAGAACTATGTACAGAAATCACATTCTAGCCAGGCACCAGTGGCTCACACCTGTAATTCTAGCTACTCAGGAGGCTGAGATTTGAGGATCACGGTTCAGAGCCTGGACAGGAAAGTCCATGAGACTCTTCTCTCCAATTAACCACCAGAAAACTGGAAGTGGTGCTGTGGCTCAAGTGGTAGAGCACTTGCCATGAGCTGAAGGGCTCAGAGACAATGAGTGCTCAGGCCCAGTGTTCAAGACTCACAACTGACAAAAAAAGAAAAAACATGACATTCTACTGCCAACAAACTGAACACTACTTGCAAAGGGCCAAGGGAGCTGAAAAGCTTCAGGTATCACACATAGAGAACTTGTTCTTCCCTTCCCTATATGCTGTGCCGTAAATAAGCAAGTCTCCTGCTGAGGTTTCTATGCTACAGTTAGAAAATGCCAGGAGCTGGGAAGGTGGCTCAGTGGTAGAGTGCTTGCCTTGCATGCATGAGGCCCTGGGTTCGATTCTCAGCACCACATAAACAGAAAAAGCTGGAAGTGGTGCTGTGGCTCAAGTGATAGAGCACTAGCCTTGAGCTGAAGAGCTGAGGGACAGCCTTCAGGCCCCACAACCAAGAAAAAAAGAAAATGCCAGTTGGGGTGGCTAACACCTGTAATCCTAGCTGCTCAACAGGCTGAGATCTGAGGATTGTGGTTCGAAGCCGGCCTAGGAAGGAAAGACTCTGAGCCTCTTATCTCCAGTTAACCAGGAAAGCCAGAAATGGACCTATGCTCAAGTGATAGAGTGCTAGCCGTGAGCAAAAAAACCTCAGGCAGGGATAGTGCCCAGGCCCTGAGTTCAAGACTGCCACAGAAGACAAGAAAATGCTGAAGTCCTGGGCTGGAGGTATGATTTCAGTGGTGTAGAATCTGCCTAGTAACTGCAGGGCCTTGAATTTAAATCCAAGTACCACCAAAAGGAAAAGTAAAAAGTAAGACAATGCCAAAGTTCAGTCCTTCTAACTGATAATGAGGAATTGTTGATGTTAGGGAATATGTCTAAAGCTCCTCTCTGGACTTTCAAGAAATTAAGGCAATCTTTCCTCAGCTCACCATCCCTCAGGAAGTACAGAGTGCAAAGAATAAAAGTCCTAAGCAATTAAAACTTTATAAAAGTAACTTCTTTAAAAACAAATTAGAACCAGCAGCTCTTTTTTGTGTTTTCAGCTTGCTTTTGTAATATATGTTGAACATCCCTAATCTGAAAATCCAAAATGCTCCAAGATTTGAAACTCTTTGAACATTAACATGACACAAGTGAAGATTTCTATCTATAACCTCATGAGACAAGTTATAGTGTTTATTGTTATTGTTGGTAAATAGCTGATAACAGGTATTCCAGTGATGCTATTGTGCTGCTTTGTTCAACACATTTTGAACAAATATTCAACACATTACTTTTTCAGTGCATCAAACATATGACATGTATATATAGATATAGATATATATGGTTATATTGGCGTTTGAACTCAAGGCCTCATACTTGTTAGACTGGTGCTCTACCATTTGAGCCATGCTTCTAGGCCACCTATTTTGCTGGTTAGTTTTGAAAATGGAGACCAACAAAACATCTGACTGGGTTGGTCTCAAGCTGTGATCCTCCAAATCTCAACCTCCTGACTAGCAAGAATTACAGGTGTGAACCATCTGCAACCAGAAGTATGGGAAATTTTTGACTGTGAAGTACTTTTGTGAAAATAAGTATAAAAAGTGGTTGCTTGTCAATTGCATATAGATTCAGAATCAGGAATGATGTCAATCAACCAGATTATCCACATACAATTTGTGGCTAAGATAGTGGCACCTTTGTTTTCTGATGATTTGGTATACAAAAAGTTACTAAAATATTGTATAAAACTACCTTTGGGTATAAGGTGTAAATGTAACAAATGAGTTTTATGTTTAGGCTTTGGTCTCATTCCCAAGACAGCTCAGCTAAATGCAAATATCTCCAAATAAAAAAAAATTCTTGGACTTCTGGTCCAAGAATTTCGGATAAGGGACACTCTATATTAGGTCAGAATAACCAGATGTCCTTATCTTGAGACCCCAGACCAGTGCCTTGGTTTACAACCACTCCCCACCATACCCTCTCTTCTTGACTGCTTGTAACTCTAGTGGCTGGCACCAGACCAGAATTTACTGCCAGTTTTAACAGATAAGGCCCTTGAGCAGATACCCTTGCCTGGCTTCCTCCCTACCTCTGGCTTCAACCCATTTTGCACATTATCTATGTCCCACCATTAGTTACTTTCATATCAACCCCCACCAAATGACTCCAGCATTCCCACGACCCACTAGAAAGCCAGAGTGAGTCTCTAGGGCTAGAGACTCCCCTCCACAGATTTTTCTCCCTAATAAAACTGCTGGTGTTGAGCTGTCTCTGTCTACTCTCCATGCCTTTTGAACCTAACATTCCATCCTGCAGTATGTTTAGACTCATCTTTGAAAGAACATGAAGTCGTCTCCACAGAACTGTTGACTGGGACAGGGCTGTGTTGTGCATGGGAAACAGTGTGCACAAATCTTGATGGATTCATGTTACTCACCACAGTCAAACCCATAAAGGTTTGAGGACACACTGACTCTTACTAGGCCTTCTGAAAGGAAAGAATAAATTCTATTTTCTCGGTAGACCTGGTCTTCTAAGGGGTTCTTAGAAAATTTTCATATGGCTCATGTGAAGTATTAGATGTTCACCAATGGTAAGGAATTACCCAGAATTCAAGGCAAAAGAGACAATCATTCCCTTTCAAGGTCCTGCTACTGTACAGCATTGTCTTAAGGTAGCCTGTGGTTCCTCTGAGTCTCAGGCTGTGCCTTGGATGATGGGTTGGAGTCTGGGGTTACTCACTTGTACACAGAAAATTGAAGATGATGTTTGGCCTGGAAAAAAGTTGATGTCAAAGGTTATATTGATTTGTCCTCATAATATACTGCAGAATTGGTCTCTGCCAGGTGCTGGTGGCCTAGTTCCTTTCTGAGTTAAGTGCTTTTTTTGAGGCATAATCAATATTATATTCAGACTCCTATTTTTTAATTGTTTTAGCTTTTGGGAGGTTGTACTTTGACAATGAGGAAGATAAGCCCTCAACATGATTTGGTGTGTGTGTGTGTGTGTGTGTGTGTGTGTGCGCGCGCACACACACACACATGTGCACACATGCACACATGCATACCAGTGCTGGGACTTGAACTGAGAGCCTTGTGATCTTTCCTGGCTTCATTGCAAATGGCCAGGTCTCTACCACTTGAGCCACTTCTGGCTTTTTGGTAGTTAAATGGAGATGAGCTCTTGGAGGGCTCAAGGCATACTCAGTGGTAGAACAGTTGTCTAGCATGTTCAAGGCCCTGGGTTCAATCCCCAGCATTCCCCACCTCCGGGGGGGGGGAAGCCCTAAGTATTAAGCCAGGTGTTGGTGGCTCACACCTGTACTCCTAGCTACTCAGGAGGCTAAGATCTGAGGATCATGAGTCAAAGCCAGTCCAAACAGGAAAGTTTGTGAGACTCATCTCCAGTTAACCACCAAAAAGTCAGAAGTAGAACTGTGACTCAAGTGGTAGACTATTAGCACAAAAAAAGCTTAGGGACAGCAGTTCAAGCCCCTCACCCCATCTCTTGACTCTTCTGCATTTCTGTTGTGACTGGCTTTCAACCTTGACCCTCAGATCTCAGCCTCCTGATTAGCTAGGAATACAGGTGTGAGCCTGAAAAACTTACCTGCATTCACTGCTAATATGGTGGATGCTGCGATGTCCCTTTTAGGACTGAGGTGTTTGTCTTGCCATACGCTGCAGGAAATGGTCCTGTTGGTGGAATTGCTTCTGGCTGAAAGGCTGCCTTACCAGATGGGACATCACAGAAGAGACTACCTCACCATCAAGCTCCCTGTGGGCTCACCCTAGGCCTACATTCTCCTTCCTGCTTCCTTCATGTTCCCCCAAGCACTTGGTATACATTTCCTGCATGCTGATTGGTCCAAGTCTTTACTGAAGAACCTGCTTTGAGCCAGCAATAGACACTGTGCTAAGGGGGATATATATATATATATCTATATCTATATATATATCTATATATATATATATATATCTTAATCTTCAGAACACCATTCAGAGATAGGCTAATCTAAGGTCACACACCACCAGGAAGTACAGAGCTAGACTCCAAAGTCCAAAGCCAACATTGTTTTCGAGCCCGAGTTTGCCCAGGTCTACTCCAGCTTTAAAGCTCCTGCCTAAAAAACAATCAAAGATATGAGGGCTGGGAATGTGGCTTAGTGGTAGAGTGCTTGCCTAGCATGCATGAAGCCCTGGGTTTGATTCCCCAGTACCACATATACAGAAAAAGCTGGAAGTGGTGCTGTGGTTCCAGTGTAGAGTGCTAGCCTTGAGCAAAAGAAGCTCAGGGACAGTGCCCAGGCCCTGAGTTCAAGCCCTAGGACTGGCAAAAAAAAAATCAAGGATATGAAACCTGGAGGCTTAGTCAACACAGCTCCCAGCTATGCAAGCAAGTTTCCCAATCTCCTCATCTAGAGCCCCTTACCAGAAATTTTTGCTGACTTTGCAACTCCTCGAGAACCTTCTGCAAAGGATGTTTAATCCATCTATGGCTCTGCTCACTCCAGCACAATAGAACACCTTTCATCGTGGAGCAGACAATGGATTTGAGATTTCTTCAGTCAAGAGGCAGTCCATTCCATACTGGCTCATCTATCGAGCACTATGAATGAATGCCTTCCCCATGCTCAGAGTTTTGCTAAGGGTAGGAAAGGAGCAGAGGACAGTATTAGATATTGTCTCCACTCTCTTGGAGCTTATAATTTACCAGGGAAGAAAACAGAAGACGAATAATTTAAGGAAGCATTCAATTGCATTGGGTGGGAAGGTCAGTTCTGCTATTACTTTCAGAGTATTAGTTTGTGATGAGACACTGATTTGTTCAATTCTTTAATTAATGCCTATCTCCATCACCATTTCAGGATAGCGGGACTTCATTTTTTTTTTTTACCAATGTGGCTACTTAGTAAATATTTGTGAGTACATGAACTCAGTTGTTACTAAAGAAAAGCAATAATTTAAAAATTGTGATCTCTGTTCCATAACTCTTTCTGTGAGACCCATACTCTACCAGAAGATGAAGTTTCCAGGAATTTTTTTATATGTGAGGTGGAATCTCAGCACCTAGTGTACAGTAAGCACCTGTGACAGAGGAGACACAGATGAATCTTTTTTTTTTTTTTTTGACAGTCATGAGGTTTGAACTCTGGGCTTGGGCGCTGTTCCTGCGCTCTTCAGCTCAAGGTGAGTGCTCTACCACTTGAGCCACAGCACCACTTCTGGTTTTCTAGTGGTTTATTGGAGATAAGAGTCTCATGGACTTTCATGCCCGGGCTGGCTTTGAACCATGATCCTCAGATCTCAGCCTCCTGAGTAGCTAGGATTCCAGGCGTGAACCACCAGTGTCTGGCAAATAATCTTTTTAAAATGTTAACTTATTAAAAGTTTTTAAATGTAAATCTTAATTGAAATTGAGAATAGCAGTTTGGCTGGTTCCAATATGCACGGCAAAAAGAGGTTTTGTTATTAAGGGATTTATCACACATAACAACTAGCTTCAGAGCTGAATGATGGCAAGACTCTGGGACAGCATCTCTTTGGCGTATCTTGACTCTGGAGAAGGTTTCTATGGTTCCAAGCATCCAATCTTCACAGCAGCAAAGGCAAAGGTATCAAGAAGTCAGTGCGGGTGATGCTGCTTCTACTCCAGTTACCAGGGAGGAAACACTTTAGCAGAAGCTTCCGGAATGCCTCTTCTTATTAGCCACAACTAGGTTTCACTTCTACCACCAAGATACTGACTAGCCAAAAGGAGTGAGATTATTACTGTACTAGTTGGGGTCATGCTAGCTAGCTTCTAGAACAAAAACAAATTTCATTAGATGCAGAATGACTGACGTACAGTAGATTTTCCTTCCTCTAACGGTTGCAGCACTCTGAGGATTCAGGGCCCAGGCTATTTCCATCTTAGAGTTCCCAATAAGCGGCAGCCATGAGCAGCGGGGAAATGCAGAGAACTGAAAATGGTGAGTGGGATTATAAACGCTGAGAAAAAAAATTAACCTTTCCAACAGGCCCAGCGCTCCCCAAAGTCATGTAATGTCATGAGATAATTTTTTTGAGTATCTAAGGATTAATGATAAGCTTCATTACAGTTTAAGTTGGGTCAACAGAACAGTTCCTAGCGGGGCACTTGTGGCTCATGCCTGTAATCCCAGTTACTCAGGAGACCAAGATCTGAGGATCACGGTTCAAAGCCAGCCCAGGCAGGAAAGTCCGTGAAACTCTTATCTCCAATAAACCACCAGAAAACCGGAAGTGAGGCTGTGGCTCAAGTGGTAGAGCACTAGCCTTGAGATGAAGAGCTGAGGGACAGCGCCCAGGTCCAGAGTTCAAACCCCACGACCGACCAACCAAGCAACAAACAAATAGCAGTTCCTAAAACAACAGATCTTTAACTTCCCAACCCAGACCAGCAAACCACAGTCTGGATTGAGATCAAATACAATTCAGTGAACCTCACCCCTATTCCTGGGATAGCAACACTGCTCAAGAGCTTCTCCTGAGGAGGAACTTAAAGCTCTAAGCCCTTTACACTTCAGTAAAAACTTGTACCTGGGTTAAAAAAGCCTTTTAGTTCTCACCCTACTGGTGAACTGCTTTTTTTCCCCCATCCTGGGGCTTGAACTCAGGGCCTGGGCATGTCCCTGAGCTTCTTTTGCTCAAGGCTAGCATTCTACCACTGGAGCCACAGTGCCACTTCCAGCTTTATCTGTGTATGTAGTACTGAGGAATCGAACCCAGGGCTTCATGCATATTAAGCAAGCACTCTACCACTGAGCCACATTCCCAGCAAATGAGCTGCTTTCAGTTTATGGGATGTGGTTTCTTTTTCCAATAAACTTTCTTATCCTTTTCACTGTGCTCCACATCATGTCTTAATTCTTCTCTTATTAGATACAAGGATGGAGGTGCATTACCTGCATTGACTTGCAGGTTACATTTCCTTCGTCTCCCAATTTTATCATTTTTCTAAATCCCTCCAACATAATAGAGAAAGAGTATGGAGAAGATACACTGCTTTCCAACATTTCATCAGCAACAACTACTTTCATGTCCCATTTATGTGCCCAGGATGGGAAAAGCTTTGCTTCTTACTAGAAATACTATGCTATGGAAAGAGGAGCACATGGAATTTGGCACTTAGCTAGTTGTCTTTGCCAAGCCCTGACTTACTTGGACCAGAGCTTTCCAACAGGAAAATAATGTGAGTCACTTAGGTCATTGGCAGTGCTCTCTCTTTCTCTCTCTCTCTCTCTCTCTCTCTCTCTCTCTCTGTATTAATACTGGGGCTTAGACTCTGGGGCTGGGCACTGTCCCTTGGCATTCTTGCTCAAGGCTAGTTTGTGCCACAGATCCACTTCTGGCTTTTTGGTGGTTAACTGGAGATAAGAATCTCATGGAGGGGCTGGGAAGGTGACTCAGTGGTAGAGTGTTTGCATGAGGCTCTAAGTTGAAGCTATAATACCACCCAAAAAAATCTCGTTAGAAATAATTTTTGGTTAATTACCAGAATAAGTTATTGAATCAGAAGGCTGGTAGTAACTTCCAAATTTTGTTTTGAAATCTATCCTCCACCATAGTAAAAAAAAAACAAAAGGGGGGTGGTGGGGATAAAACGGTGTGACTACAATGAGAATAGAGGAACCTGCTGTCTAAGTGTTCTCCAAACCATTTTCTTCCAAGCACAAGAAATCATTTCTGTTTGTACTTTCTGTGAACAGTGAGTCAATTTTTTTTTAAAAAGTAAAGACAGCAGCCACAAAAAAATGCCTAGGCCATGAGCCAGAAGAAAAGGGGGAAATAGTGCCAACTAAGCATTACCTCGCCAATTTCATTAACAGTAAGAGGCCACACAACCAAAGTCACCCAAGTACAAAAAAGTCTGCTATCTCTTTCTGGCTTGGACTCTAAGCCCTGATGTCCATACTGACGGCCAAACCCACGCTGTGCATATAAAAACACGGTAGCCATGCAGAAGCCAGCAGTGTTCTCAGGCTATCTGTCCTAATTTATTCTAATTTTCCTTTCCCCATATTAATGCATGTTATGAAGAAAGATACACGGAAGGGCATGTGGGATGCCATCAAGATCATTGGCTTTATTCACCTTAGAAGCTGACTCCCTTCTACAAATGACAATGACAGTGGCTACTTTGTCTAGGTCTGTAGCAAAGCCTGAGTCATCTTTTTGAAAAAAAAAGTTTGCTTATTTGTTCTGCTTTAAGTCAGGGTTCTCTGGAAGGACAAAGCCAATAGAATGTATATTTATATATAATATGCATAATATATAACAGATATATATATATAGAGAGAGATGTAAAAAGGTATTTATTAGCTTATTTTGAACTACTGGGGGCTGGTTAGTCACATAATGGCTATCTACATGTTGGAGAACCAGAGAACCTAGTGACTGCTCATGTGAGAAGCTGAAGCCTCAGAAGGATGGGATTGATGATGTAGTCCAGTTGGAGGCTGAAGGCCTGGTGGCTACCTGAAAATGCTCTGGTGTGAGTCTGCATTAAAAGACTGAAGAAGCTCGTGTCTGCTACTCACAGGCAATGCAGCAGCCATGCATGTGCTCCTACAGAGAAAGGGCACCTGGAGAGTTGGCTAGCCTCCTTTCATCCCACTTCTACTCGACCTCTCCCTGGTGCTGGTCACACCCAGGATGCGTCTTTCCCCCTCCGTTTCTGTCCTACATGTCAATCCTTTCTGGAAATGTCTTCACAGATTTCCTCAGAAGTGTGTTTTACTAATCTCCAAGGCATTTTTCAATGTAGTCAAGTTAAAATTACGACTAACCATCACAAAGGTTTGAAAAGTTACCCTGAATTTCCTCAAACTTTTTTTTTTGGGTCCAGTCGTGGGGCTTGAACTCTGGGCCTGGGCGCTGTCCCTCAGCTCTTCAGCTCAAGGCTAGCGCTCTACCGCTTGAGCCACAGCGCCACTTCCGGCTTTTTTCTTTTTGCTTATGTGGTACTGAGGAATCGAACCCAGGGCTTCCTACGTGCATGCTAGCCAAGCACTGTACCACCCAGCCCGGAGCCTTCCTTCTTCGACACTTTCCTTCTTTGGTTCCTTCTGTCTTTATTTCTTTTCTCCCTCTCTCTATTTGCGGAAAGTCTCACAGACTTTCCTTCTCCAGGCTGGCTCTGAACCATGATCCTCTGATCTCAGCCTCCTGAATGGCCACGCTTACAGGTGTGGGCCATCCGTGCCTAGTGAGGTGTGGGTGCTTTCTTAAGCATATGCATGGTCCCGGGTTCTTGCACCAAAAATGAAGCAAGGTAGGCGAGGGAGAGGAGAGCGGGATAGTTGATGGGTTGTGGGGCATGATCTCAGCGTCTGGGTGCTCCCTTTTGCTCAAGGTTTGAGCTCTGCCACTTTGATCCACAGCGCCACTTCTGGCTTCCTGGTGGTTAATTGGAGAGTCTAGCAGACTTTACTGCTGGGCTGGCTTTGAACTGCGATCCTCAGATTTCACCTTCCGGAGCCGACAGACATGAGTCACTACCAGTGCCCGGTGAGTGCTAAGTGCCTTCTTAAGCACATGCATGGTCCAGAGTATCTTGCACCAAAAATGGAGTGAGGGAGGAAAGAGAGGGCTAGTTGAGGGTTTTGTTGTTGTTGCTGCCGCTGTTGGACCAGGCACTGCCCCCTGAGCTCCCTTTCCCTTAAAGGTAGCGTTCTGCCATTTTAAGCCACAGCGACATTTCCGGTTTTCTGGAGGTTAATTGAAAAGTCTGGGTGACTTTCCTGCCAGAGACGGCTTCGAACCTCGATCCGCAGATTTCAGCCTCTTGAGTGGATAAGATTACAGGTGTGAGCCACGGATTTTTATTGGTTCTTTTAACTTCTTCAGTCCAGCAGAGGAGGTTTGTTTATTTCATGGAGAAGCTTCATTTGAAACTCTGGGGGAATGCTTAAAGTTTTTGTGACTAGTTACAGATATTAGTAGGCGGGGATTGGCCATTTGGGAATAGATTCAAGTGATCCGCTTCTGGAAGGGCTTTAAACACTAAGCCAAGGGCTGCAAGGTGCTCGGCTGCCACCTCTCTCTTCTTGACCCAGGTGACCACATTCCGGCCCCAAACCGGACCCCCAGCCTTCCAGGAACCCAAGCGATCAGGTTCGTTTAGGTCTTCTCATAGCAGGAGGGGGCGCAGGCGCAAGTGCTTTAGCTGAACTAGGCAGGTGGTGGCCGAGGGCGCAGGCGCACTGGGCCGAGCGGCCAACGTGGGAATGGTCGGCAGAGGGCGCAGGCGCGCTGGTTGGAGTCGTTTGGGCGGGGCATCATCCCGGAGATTTAAGGGGTCCTTGAGAGAGCGGGCTTGCCTGGGAGCCCGAGATAGTGGGCAGGGCCAGGTTGGGGGTTGAGCCTAAGCCGTTCCGGAAGGAAGTGGTTCCGGGTCTCTCCGAGAAGCAGTGGCAGCAGTAGTTCCGCTGCTGTGAGAGGCGGCGGCTGCATGAGGGGCGAGGCCTGAGTGGCCAACGGCTGAGGCGGCGGCGGCGGCGGCGGCGGCAGCGGCAGCAACAGCAACGGCGGCGGTGGCGGTGGCGGTGGCGGGGATTTCCCGGCTGGGTGAGAGGCCGTGGCGAGCGGGCGGGGCGCGGAGACCCGAGCCGAGGAGGGTGTGTCTGTTGTCCGGGAGAGGCGGTTCTCCGGGGTGGCGGGTGCGACGGAGGGGACGGTACGGCTGTGTGGCTCGGCTTTTCGGGGTCCGGGTCTTCTCTACCCCCCCCCAACCCCTGAGCCAAAGCATTGCCTTGGCGGCGGCGGCGGCGGCGACGGCGGTGGCGGTAGCGGCGGCGGCAGCAGCGGCGGCGGCAGCAGCGGCGGCAGCGGCGGCGGCCCAGTTCTGGCTCCTCCGTGTCCCTTCGGCCGTGCGATCGTCCCCTGCTGGAGCCTAGGCACCTGCTACCGCTCCCACTTTTCCCTGTGGTGGGACAGACTGCGGTCCGTTTGGATCGGAGCGACTGTCACCAGGACGGACTGGGAGAAGGCGCCCTTGTTCTCACGGGGGCGGTGCACGCGTCGCCCGAGAGACCTGAGTCGCGGGTCCCCCCCCCCCCGCGCTTTGTCCTGCTGAGAAGCTCCTGCCGCGCAGAGGCCTTTCCCCCCTGATCATGTCTCCAATGAGTAGTGAAGGCTGCTCTTCATCGTACATGCCAGAGTAAAACTTGGCTTTGCACAAACGGGTACTGGAAATTGGCGCAGCTCGTGTGTTTCTGTGTGACGTATTTAGGGAACGGGGCCACTGTCACGGCTGTCTTGTCAGTAGGTCAAGAAGGAAAGAAATGGGAGCAAAACTTCTCCCCTTTAGTTTTCTTCTGCGGTGCTTTTCCAACTCCTTCCTAAGCGATCGGTTTTCCTTTCTAGAACAAATCACAAACTACAGGCAGAAAAATCAGAGTCTCCTAAGTTTCTGGTGAAATAACCTTTGCAGCATTTAAAACACAAATTTGTTTTGTTTGTGTAAGTACTGGGACTTGAACTCAGGCCCTTGAGCACTGTCCCTGAGCTCTGTTGCTCAAAGCTAGAACTAGCATTTGAGCCACAGTGCCACTTTTAGCTTTTTAGTGGTTAATTGGAGATGAGAGTCTCAGAGACTTTCCTGCCCTGGCTGGCTTTGAACCACAATCCTCAGATATCAGCCTTCTGAGTAGCTAGGACTACAGGTAAGAACCGCCAGTACCTAGCTTCAGTTTTTGTATGTTTTTTCCTTTCCTTTTCTTTTTCTCTGAGATTCAGGCGCATTTTGGTCTAAGACTGGGACTCCAACGCGGTGCTTGATGCTTTTACTCATTGCTAATCACTCTACCACCTGATTCTCACATCCAGCCCCTTTCCCCTTTTTGGAAACAAGTCCAAATGGAAAGACTGGAATTTGAAAAGGCTTGGCTGTGGCTTTTATTTATTTTGTGACATGAAGGTCTCTTTTGTTGCTCGGGTTGGTCTAAACTCCTCTATTACAATAATCCTCCTACTCCAGCTCTCAAAAGTACTGGGGTTACAGGTACATGTCACTGCTGGGCTATAGTGCTTTTTTTGTGGATTGTAGCGGCTGAACTCTGGGCCTGGGCGCTGTCCCTCAGTTCTTTAGCTCAAGGCTAGCACTCTACCACTTGTGCCACAGCACCACTTCCGGATTTTTCTACTTCTGTGGTGCTGAGGAATCGAACCCAGGGCCTCATGCATGCAAGGCAAGCACTCTAGCACTGAGCCACCTTCCCAGCCCATGCTTTATTTTTTAACGGTATTTTAATAGTAATTGCATGGTAAAGTTTTATTTTATTTTTATTTTTTTCTTTCCTTTTTCCATACCACCTTCTCTCTTTACTTCCCCTCATTTTTTTTTTTGAGAATGTTATGGAGGAATCAAACCCAGAGCCTGGAGCATGCTACCCAATCATTCTACCTCTGAACTATGCCCCATACCCAGTAATGCTTTATTATTACTATTATTATATTTTACTACTAAAAGTTTCTTTTGAGCTCCTCCTAGTTTCACAGTGTCCCTCAGAAATCTTTAAAGTTCTTTTTAGCTGTTTTCCCTTATGTTGGGTGATTGTAAGAGTCAAATGTTCTCTTGTACTTAGAGCATAGATTTAAGGATCATTGTTTTTCAAGTAAATATCTATGTTCAAAAGTTGTTTTGTATCTCAGCACTTGGGATTCTGAGGTAGGAGGATTGCAAATTCAAGGCCAGTTTGGCAACTTACTGAGATCCTGTCTCAAAAAAACAAAACAAAACAAAACAACCCCGGAATCCAGGGGCTGGGAATGTGGCTTAGTGGTAGAGTGCTCTCCTAGCATGCAGGAATCGCTGGGTTGGATTCCTCAGTACCAACTACACAGAAAAAGCCAGAAGTGGAGCTCTAGCTCAAATGGTAAACTGTTAGCCTTGAGCAAAAGTAGCTCAGGGACAGTGCCCAGGCCCTGAGTTTAAGCCCCAGGACTGTCAAAAAAAATTTTTTTTAAAAAGGATTCCACATGCTTGTGGCTCAGGCATGTAATCCTAGGTATGCAGGAGGCTAAGATCTAAGGATCATAGTTTTTAAGTCAGCTCAGGCACAGAAAGTCTGTGAAACTGACAGAAAGCCAAGAGTGGAGGTGTGGCTCAAGTGAGAGTGCCAGCCTTGAGTGAAATAGCCACGTGAGACTTTTGAGGCCCTGAGTTCAAGCCCCAGTATCTGCACCAGAAAAAGAGAAAAGGTTCTAAAGTCCTTTCCCCACCCACTTTCACTCCTTAAGTTTGAAGTTTCATACTGCTGCCCTAGATTCTATTCAAAATAGTGTCAAGTGGGTCTGGGGGGAGTAGCTGTGTGTTACAGCATGTACTTAGTGTTCAGGGCCTTGTGCTCAACATTCAGAACCATACGGAAAAAGAAAAGCAAGAGTTCTGAAACTAGGAGAATGAATGAATCTGCGTGAAGGTTAGAAAATATTTCAAGGCACTCACGCTGTATAAAGCAAAGGGGGCAGATATAAAGCTAAAACACAGCCCTTGGTCTCGTGATAAAGTAAACAATAGTATTTATGTGCTAGAGGCTAGAGCTTGTCCAAGCAGCTAGAGTGCATAAAAGCTGATTTCCAAATTTAGATGGCAATTTTAGATGGGATTTGGTATGTCAACTACTGTTGAGTGTGCTGAAGATCAGTTCTGCTGACAGGGCATCTAAGTAAGTGACCAGGTAGTCTCCCCAGGATCATTTTCTTTTTCCGTTTCTTTTTTTGTTTTTGGTCGAGGAGCCTGAACTCTGGGCTTGGGTGCTGTCCCTCAGCTCTTCAGCTCAAGGCTAGTGCTCTACCACTTGAGCCACAGCACCACTTTAGCTTTTTCTGCTTATGTGGTGCTGAGGAATCCAACCTAGGGCCTCATGCATGCAAGTCAAGCGCTCTACCGCTGAGCCACCTTCCCAGGCCCCCCCAGGATCATTTTCTGCAGGTAGGAGTTGTAAGGTAGAGAAGTGTTAGTATTAGAGTCCCAGAGCATGGATTCTGTCTTTGGAGCAGATAGTTAACCTTTCTTTGAGTTGGTTTCTTCAATCAAGTTATAGAGGTAGTCCCAGCTTTCACAAGTACTTGTGAGGATTAAATAGGATAGCATTTGTATAGCACTTAGCAAGCCAAGAATGGTTTATGACCATTCTTATCACCAGAGACTTGGGCTTCTCTGGGAATGAGGCTAGGGCTCTTCCTGGTTCCTCCAGACACTGGCACTTAGTAATATTTGCTAAAATAATGTAGAATATGACCACTGATGAAAATTCAGTTGGTCCCAAAACAGGAGATAATATGTAAATATAGAATATTGGAGTTAATATTAAGGAATAAAGAAAACCACACTAATTGGACAGACTTGTCTCTCTCACTGTTATTCTACCTTAGCTCCCTAATGCCAGGCAAATAGTCTCTTCTTATCAAGAATAAATCTACCCAAGTTGATCCCATTTCAGAACCTCCCTAGATCCCCTTACTGCTCTGCTGCCACCCAGATTTTCTCCTTACTTTCTCTGCCTGACTGTTTAAAGTAGTTATTAATAGCCTTCTCAGTCTCTTGACTTTCTACTTACTCTATGCAGCATTTGCCTTGGATGTCTCCTTTTCTTGAAACAACTCTCTTTATTTTCTGACATCCTATGTTTTCACACAAAGTTCCTCTCAGTCTCTCTTTGCTAGTTTCTCTTCATTCTAAGGTGGATATGTTTGCAGGCTTGATCCTTTTTATGCTAAACTGTGTCTGGAATAACTTATAGTGCATAGAGGCCATCTGATATTTGGAGGTTTGCTCAGGTACCCTGAAACCATCTGGGCCTGATGCTTTTTATGAGATTGTTCCTTATATAAATTTTTTTTTGCCAGTGGAAATTGGTCTGTTATAGCTTTATAATTTAACAAGGTAAATTTAGAGAGTTTACTTTTTAGCAATGTATACCTTTCGTCAGGATTTTAAAACTTATTTGGTAGATGATTTTAATTTTCCTTTATTGTTTTATATATTTTTACTTTCTTCCATTTTTTTCATCAAGAAAAAGTTATACAGATTAAAAAAAAAGAGGGCTGGGAAGGTGGCTCAGTGGTAGAGCGCTTGCCTTGCATGCATGAGGCCCTGGGTTTGATTCCTCAGTATCATATAAGCAGAAAAAAGCTGGAAGTGGTGCTACAGCTCAAGTGGTAGAGCGCTAGCCTTGCTGAAGAGCTGAGGGACTGCGCCCAGGCCCAGAGTTCAGGCCCCACAACCTACAAAAAAAAGAAAGAATATAGTAGTAATATGTAGTATATAGTAGTATTTAATGGTTTACTTTTTAATGACAGAATTCTAAATTATCTCATTTTAAATTATTTTCCTTATTCTCTTTATTTTTACATAAGAAAGTTGAGTATTTGCAGATTTTGGGAAGAGAGAGAGAGAGAGAGAGAGAGAGAGAGAGAGAGAGAGAGAGAGAGAGAGAGAGAGAGAGCATCCTGAATCCCTTTAGGTGACTGCAAAGAAAAGTTAACAATAGTGGTTATTACTTGTAGTGCCTGCCTCTAATTCTACCTCTCTCTGTCTTTCTTACAATGCTTTGTTTTGGCTTTTTGTTGTTGTTGTCATTGTTGGTCGTGGGGCTTGAACTATGGGCCTAGGCACTGTCCTTCAGCTCTTTAGCTCAAGGGTAGTGCTTTACCACTTGAACCACAGTGCCACTTCTAGCTTTTTCTGTTTATGTGGTGCTGAGGAATCAAACCCAGGGACTCATGCATGCCAGGCAAGCGCTCTACCACTGAGACACCTTGCCAGTCCTTTGCTGATAAATTTTGTTTAATCATTTTCTTTTCTTTAAAAATTTTTTTTTGTTGGTTGTGGGGCCTGAACTCGGCCAGGGCACTGTCCCTCAGCTCTTCAGCTTAAGGCTAGCACTCTACCACTTGAGCCACAGTGCCACTTTTGGCTTTCTGGTTGTTTGTTGGAATTAAGAGTCTCACAGACTTTCTTAACCTGGGCTGGCTTCAAACAGTGATCTTCAGATCTCAGCCTCTTGAGTAGCTAGGATTACAGGCGTGAGCCACTGGTGCCCAGCTTCACTTTGTTCTTCTTCTTTTTTTTTTGTCGGTCGTGGGGCTTGAACTCTGGGCTTGGGCGCTGTCCTTGTGCTCTTTAGCTCAAGGCGAGCGCTCTACAGCTTGAGCCACAGCACCACTTCCGGTTTTCTAGTGGGGGGGCGGGGGGGGGTTATTGGAGATAAGAGTCTCACGAACTTTCCTGCCTGGGCTGGTTTTGAACCTCTATTCTCAGATCTCAGCCTCCTGAGTAGCTAGGCGTGAACCACCGGCACCCAGCTATACTTTGTTCTTCTTTTGGTCATATTTCATTGTAGATATAATCTACGGTTTTGTTCTTTCATTTATTGCTTTGGTGTTGTTTGGGTTGTTTCTATCTTTTGGCTGTTATGAGTTTGGTCCTGTGATAATATAGAATTTTATGTGGACATTTGTCTTTTTTTTCTTTTGGTTACATACCTGGATTGAAATAGTTGGACCATATGGTAGCTATATATTTTAACTTTCTGAGTAACTGCCAAACTGTTTTCTCAAGTAGCTGTGCCATTTTACATTTCACCAGCAATGGATGAGTGATCCATTATGTCTGTTTCCTCAAAATACTTGTTATTATATATCTTTTTGATTATAACTATCTTTTTTTTTTGGTCGGTCATGGGGCTTGAACTCTGGGCTTGGGCACTATCCCTGCGCTCTTCAGCTCAAGGCTAGTGCTCTACCGCTTGAGCCACAGTGCCGCGTCGGGTTTTCGAGTGCTTTATTGGAGATAAGAGTCTCACAGACTTTCCTGCCCCGGCTGGCTTTGAACCTCAATCCTCAGATCTCAGCCTCCTGAGTAGCTAGGATTACAGGTGTGACCCACCTGCACCAGCTATAACTATCTTTATTGGTGAAAAGTGACATTCATTATGGTTTAGATTTACATTAGCCTAATGACTAGTGATGTTATATGCCTATTAGCTATTTATGTTACAAATATTTGTGCTGGTCCTAGGGCTTGAATTCAGGGTCTGCACTCTGTTCCTGAGGGGTTTTTTTTTTTTTCTGAAGTCTAGTGCTCTACCACTTGAGCTACTGCTCCACTTCTGGATTTTTTGGTAATTTATTGGAGATAAGAATCTCATGGCCTTTCTTGCCTGGGCTGGCTTTGAACCACAACCCTCAGATCTTAGCCTCCTGAAGAGCTGGGTTTATAGGCATGAGCTACTAGCGCCTGGCTATTTTGTGTGTGTGTGTGTGTGTGTGTGTGTGTTTATGTGTGTATGTGTGTATGTGTATGTGTGTGTATATTCATATGCCTGGATATGTGCTTGTCTGCACGCTGCTGGTAGTGAGGCTTGAACTCTGTATACACTTTATCTTTTAGACTGGCACTCTACTGCTTGAGCCAGAGCTCCACTTCTGGCTTTTTGATGATTAATTCTATTTGAGTTTCATAGACTTTCCTGCTCAGGCTGTTTTTGAACAATAGTCATTAGATCTCAGCAACCTGATTAACTATCATTTGCTCATTTTTTGTGTGTCAGTCCTGGGTATTTTTTTGGGGGGGGGTCCGATCGTGGGGC
>NW_012267310.1:912231-932716 GCF_000151885.1 Dipodomys ordii | reverse complement strand
CGGTTGTGGGGCTTGAACTCTGGGCCTGGGTGCTGTCCCTGAGCTCTTCAGCTCAAGGCCAGTGTTCCACCACTTGAGCCATAGCACCACTTCCTGATTCTTTTTATTCTTTTGCTTAAAATATCTGGTCATCTCAAGACGGTAAATTGAGTTAACCTCTTAATATCTGGTGTACTAATGCGCCTAATACCCTTTAAATCTAGTAACTGTCTATAACAATGAAGCTGCTTCTATGATTCCTCCTTTCCACTCTCTTTTGCATTCCTTTTTTTCTTTTTTAAGACAGAGTCTCAATACATAGATCAAGGTGGCCTGGAGCTCATTATTTTCCTCCCATGTTCTGGAATTACAGACATGTGCCACCTCATTTGGTTATAATTTTTCTACTTTACATTAATCCTTCACCCTCATCGTTATTTTCCTTTAGAAAGATTGTATGTGTGTGTGCATGTGTGTGCACACACATATGCATGCATTTGTGCTTTTGTCTTGTGTGTGAGGGCAAGGGGATGCTGGAAACTGAATCCAAGGCCTTTCGCATCCTAAACATACACTCTGCCTCTGAGCTATACCAACAGCCTCTACATATTTTCAAATGCTCACTGTCAGCTAGGTGCCAGTGGCTCACGCCTATAATCCTAGCTACCCAGAAGGCAGAGATCTGAGGATGGCAGTTCGAAGCGGGCCTGGACAGAGAAGTCCCTGTGAGACTCTTATCTCCAGTTAACCACTCAAAAACTGGAATTGGTGCTGTAGCTCAAGTGGTAGAGCACTAGCTTTGAGCACAAAGAGGCTCAGGGACAGTGCCCAGGCCCTACACTGACAAAAAAGTGCTGAATGTCAGTCATTTTGCTGACATTGATTAGATGAAGGTCATGCGTTAGTAGATTTCTCAGGAAGGGCTAATGAGTTCTGAATTCCCTACATTCTTGTTTGTCTAAAACTGTTTTCTCTGTTGCTGTGATATTTAAGGGATATGTTGGCAGATATAAAATCCTTAATTCACACTCCCTTTCATTGAGGCTTTTAAAGATGTTGCTTTATTTTTCACCTTGTTTTATATTTAGGCTTTGAAAACCCTGATGCTGGTCTAATTGTTTTTCTTTTGCAGTGCTAGAGATACATGGCAAGCACTCTACCATTGAACTACCTTCCAGCCCAGGTGCAATTCTTTTGGATTTATAAGTTATTCTTTTGCCTGAAAGTCTTGATAATTTTTTGTTTTGTTTTGTTTTGTTTTTTGGGGGTCCGGTTGTGAGGCCTGAACTCTGGGCCTGGGTGCTGTCCCTCAGCTCTTCAGCTCAAGGATAGCGCACTACCACTTGAGCCACAGCGCCTCTTCCGGCTTTTTCTCTTATGTGGTGCTAGGGAATCGAACCCAGGACCTCATGCATGCAAGGCAAGCGCTCTACCACTGAGCCACCTTCCCAGCCCAAGTCTTGATAATTTTATCCTTACCTTTGAATTTAAGTAATTTTTGCTAGGTTGTATTAGAGATGAGATTGATGTAAGTTTTTTTTGGGGGGGGGTAACTGGTATAGATGTGTAGATTCAGTTATTTCATTTCTGAAAGTTTTTTTTTGATGTGAGAATTGAATGCAGGACATTGCATATTCTGTGCAAACACTCTACCAATGAGTGACATCCATATTTATAGTTCTTGATTTTCTTGAATTATAGCTTTAAATATGAGTTTAGTTTCATTGTTGGTTTTTTTGTTTGGTCGTCATGGGGCTTTAACTCTGGGCCTGGGCTATGTCCCTCAGCTCTTAAGAGCAAGGCAAGCACTCTGTCACTTGAGCCACAGCGCCACTTCTGTTTTTCTGGTGTTTAATTGGAGATAAGAGACTCACGGAGTTTCCTGCCAGGATTGGCTTTGAACTGTGATCCTTAGGTCTCAACTTCCTGAGTAGCTAGGATGACAGGCATGAGCTACCGGTGCCCGACTAGTTTCATTGTTTGATTGTTCTTTCCTAGGAACTATAATCATACAAATATTCTTCATTTACTTTTTTCTCTTTCTACTGCTTTTTCTCTGACCCTGTGTTTTTCTCTCTCCTCCCTTTCTTCCTCCCTCCTATTTTCCACCTCTTCCTTCTTTTTCTCCCAATACTGGAGATTGAACCCAGGACCTTGTACATGCTAGGCAATTGCTGTACTACTTGATGCACTACTTGATGGACAGTCGTGGAGCTTGAACTTTGGGCCTGGGCGCTGTCCCTCAGCTCTTTAGCTCAAGGCCAGTGCTCTCTACCACTTGAGCCACAGTGCCACTTCTGGCTTTTTCTGCTTATGTGGTGCTGAGGAATAGAACCCAGGGCCTCATGCATGCAAGGCAAGCACTCTACCACTGAGGCACCTTCCCAGCCCAAGCTCTTTTGATTTTATTTTATTTCTAAAATAGGGTCTCACTGACTTTGTCTAGGCTGGCTGCAAATTGATGATCTTTTTCCCTTTGCCTTCTAAGTAGCTGGAATTACATGAGATATGTCACCGTGTCTGGCTCTTTTTTCACCCCCAATACTGAGGTTCGAACTTAGGACCTGTGCTTGCTAGGCTAGCACATTACCACTTGTGCCATGCTTTTAGGCCTGTTTTCTTGCTGGTTATTTTTGAGATAGGGCCTCATGAACATTTCTGCCCAGGCTGACTTCCTTTTGATTAAGCCTCCTAAACAGCTAGGATGATTACAGGCATGAGCCACTAGTGCCCACCTTGATAAGTCAAGAAGAAAGAGGAATTGAGTATTGGATCTGGATTTTATTAGTATCTTTGCTTGAACAGTTTGGTGTAGTAGCAGGGGTGATGATGAAAAGCTGTATTACCAAAGGGTCTAGCAAGAATGAGAGGAAAAAAACTGAAGTTAATGATTGTAGCACACAGGCAGCCTTTTGAAGAATGTAGCTGTTAAAGGAACATATATATAGAGTGATAGCCTCATAGGATTGCAGACATGAGCCATTGGTTCCCAGAGATGTTATTTGCTTTAGCAGAAGATTGGAAGCAAGATTGGGGATGTAGCTCAGTGGTATAACATTTTCATAGCATGCGTGAGGCCCTGGATTCCTGCTCAGCAATGCAAAAAAATCAGAAGCAAACTAAATGTTCAATACTGCTTAATCAAGTTTTCAATGTATTTATCTGGTGAATAATTAGTCACCAATTGGGTATTATACTTAGGATTTGTATAATTGTATAAATCACCTAGCAATTTAGAAAAGAGTATTCTGTGATATTAGATTGTGGTTACATGAAATGTTGATGTATATGGCAAAATGAGAGGGTAGCAATTGTTGTATCAGATTAATTCTGGATAATTAAATTTTCCTCTTTCTGGAATACTTATTTAGCAGTTGTTATGTGCCACATACTAATGAAGTTTTTTCATAGTTTAACACAGAAGTCATCAAAGTGTATTAGGCTGGGCAGACCTATTTTTCTTTAGCTTTTGAGCTAAAATGGTTTTTAAATTTTAAATTTTATTTTTCTATTTAAGAATAGCATATTTAACCCAGTATACCCAAAATAATAATTTTAATATGTAACGATCCTAAGAATATAGTAATGATCGTGGATGGAGATAGGAGGGATAGAATGGGATAGAATGAGGGAACAGATGACACTGTACAAAAGGAAATGTACTTCTTACCTGACTCATGTAAAGGTAACCCCACTGTATATTACCTCTATAGTAACAATAAAGTAAATTTAAAAAAGGAATCATGAGCACTGTTAGGCACTCACACAAAAAAGAATATATTAATGCAATATTTTATAATATTTTGATCATGTCTTTTAAATTTGATATGTGTTACACTTAAATCATATTTTGAAGAGGTCTAATCATGTTTGAATTTTTTTTGCAAGTCCTGGGACTTGAATTCAGGGCCTACACATTGTCCCTGAGAGTCTTTTTCTCAAGGCTAGTGCTCTACCATGTGAGCCACAGCACCACTTTTGCCTTTTTCTGAGTAGTTTAATGGAGATAATAGTCCCACAGGCTTTTCTGCTCTGACTTACTTTGAACTTTGATCCTCAGATCTCAGCCTTCTGAGTAGCTAGGATTACAGGTGTGAGGCACCTGCGCCCAGCATGTTTTTATGTTTTAAGGAGTTATTTTACAAAAACAGAAGTAACAAATTAGAGAAAGATCATATATAGCTGCAAAACCGAAAATAGTATGTGACCCTTTACAGAGGATGTTTGCTGGTTTCTGATTTAATTTATTTTATCCTGACAACATTCCAGGAAGGTGGGTACTATTGTCATCATGCCCATTTTACACATTGGCAAACAGAAGTACAGAGGGAGTAAGCTCCTTGTGGTGATACTCACTATGTTTTAGAGCATCTTGAGGCTCTTTCTACAAACTTACTAATATTGTGTTTCTTTACAGTAGAAGAAGTGGATAGTGGCTTACATGTCAAAGGATGGCACGGTCACGATCAAGATCCCCAAGATGGAAACATAGGTAAATAATTCTTAGTTTTTAACTTGGCTACTATGCTATTCATTTTGATAATGCAATAACTAATCAATTAATTCTTCAATTGTTTTCAATTTATAATTCACATGACCAATTGTAATGAGGACAAGCTTCAGAATAAAGGAAACGATAAAGAAATAAATGATTTTAATTGGAAAGGTATCTCAGAATTCATTTTGTTTCCATTTTTGATGTCAGTTGTGGGACTTGAAGTCAGGGCCTGGGCACTGTCCCTGAGCTTTTGTGCTCAAGACTAGGACTCTGTCACTTTGAGCTACAGCTCTACTTCCAGTTTTCTGATGGTTAATTGGAGATTATACACTTTGCTGCCCAGGTTGGTTTTGAACCTCAATTCTCAGATCGCAATCTCCTCAGTAGTTAGAATTACAAGCGTGAGCCACTAGCATTTGGCCTGTTTCACTTTTTTGTATTAGGCTCTGCTGAGGGGCACCCGAGCCCCTTCCAGGCTTAAGGCTTGATTTCTATATTCCTTTTCTTTTTTAAAAAAAACAACTTTATTTATTTTTTTAATTTTTTTGGGTCCGGTCGTGGGGCCTGAACTCTGGGCCTGGGCGCTGTCCCTCAGCTCTTCAGCTCAAGGCTAGCGCTCTACCACTTGAGCCACAGCACCACTTCCGGCTTTTTTTTTCTTTTTGCTTATGTGGTGCTGAGGAATCGAACCCAGGGCCTCAGGCATGCAAGGCAAGCGCTCTACCACTGAGCCACCTTCCCAGCCCTCTATATTCCTTTTTGGATTTATTTGTCAAGAGCTATAAAGGTCTGATATTTTACCCTGCTTGCAAGCATTGGCCTTCCACAAGACACCCATGAATTAGATCTGATGAAGACATTTATTACCCACAGGATAGCAAGCTACTTGAATTTCATGTTCTTGAAGCTCCCAGGTCTTTGAAGGGTTAGTACTGCACAGGAGCTGCCTGAGTAGATGATACAAAGTTGTAGGGTAACATTCTAGGCAGTGAGATAATGAAATAGCTGAGGAACTTGAATTCCCCAGAAAGAGCTGCTGACAAACCCTCCCAGTTTTTACCTAGGATGAGGCACTATCTTGTTTTCCTGAGTAGCAAACAAATCAGTCCTCTATTCCTAAGGGAGACTCTATTTCCAAGGTTGTTTGCTTTGGAACAAAAGCTGGCAGTGTCTCTACTCACAAGGCATGCAGAACTCAAGAGACTGTGGAGAATTGTTTCCCAATAGACTCCTTGGGTCGCTTTTCATCTCTTTAGGGGAATTGAAAATGATAGTAACCATCCCAGCTATTGTCTGTAGAAAAAAGTGGGTGCTAGACAAGAAAGTATATTCTATGGTCCTTGGGCCTGAACTTCCAGGCCGTGGTACTGTCCCTGGGCTTATTTGTTCAAGGCTGGTACTCTACTGCTTGAACCACAGCTCCACTTTTGGCTTTTCTGGTAGTTAATTGGAGAACAGAGTCTCATAAACTTTCCTGCTCATGCTGGCTTTGAAGTGTGATTTCAGATCTCAGCTTCCTGAGTAGATAGGATTACAGATGTGAGCCACTGGTGCCCTGCCTCAAAAGAGTTTTTTGTTTTGTTTTGTTTTCATTTTTGGTAATGGAGCTTGAACTCTGGACCTGAGCGCTGTCCCTGAACCTCTTAAGCCCAAGGCAAGTGCTTTACCACTTGAGCCACAGTGGCCACTTCTAGTTTTCTGGTAGTTAATTGGAGATAAGAGTCTCACTGACGTTCCTATCTGGGCTGGTTTTGAACTGTGATACTCAGATCTCAATCTCCTGAGTCCCTAGGATTTAGGCAAGAGCCACCAGCACCTGGCTTTTAAAAGAGTTTTTAATATGAAGTAAGGATTAAACTTAGTTCTTGAGTATTTCATTCAGTCTCAAAGATTTCTACCTCTGTCAGCTTTTTCCCTTAGTAGTGAGAGAGATGAAATTTTCTAGCCTCTAGTCAAGCTATAGTTGCTTTCCATCCTGAGATGAAATGTGGCCAGCTGGATGGCAGAGTTGTTTCATTTTCCATTTTCCTTTCTTTCCCCTTTCCTTCTTTTCCCTCTTCTCCCTGTCCTCCCTGTCCTCCCTATTCCTCCCTATGCCTCTCTATTCTTCCCTCCCTTCCCCTTCCTCCTCTCCCCTTCTTCTTTCTCCCTTTTACCAGAGTTTGAACTCTAGGCTTTGTAGTCTAACTCAGCTTTCTTGCCCAAAGCTGGAATTCTACCCCTTAAACCATGCTTCCAGTTGGAGTTTCTTTTTTTGCCAGTCCTGGGGCTTGAACTCAGGCCTAAGCACTGTCCTTGAGCTCCTTTTGCTCAAGGCTAGCACTCTATGACTTGAGCCACAGTGCCACTTCTGGCTTTTTCTGCTTATTTGGTACTGAGGAATCGAACCCAGGGCTTCATGTATGCAAGGGAAGCCCTCTACCACTAAGCCACATTCCCAGCCCCGAGTTTCTTTCTTTTAAAACAATTATTAGCCAGGTACCGGTGGCTCATACCTGTAATCCTAGCTACTCAGGAGGCTAAGATCTGAGGATCATGGTTCAAAGCCAGCCTGGGCAGGAATGTCCATGAGGCTCTGGTCTCCAATTAACCATCAGAAAACTGGAAGTGGCGCTGTGGCTCAAGTGGTAGAGAGCACTTGCCTTTAGCTGAAATGCTAAGGGACAGTGCCCAAGCCCCCCATGACCAACAAAATAAAACAATTATTGGTATAAATTAATTGTGCAAAGGAGTTTCATTATGATATTTCCATATATTCATATAATGTATATTTATAAAACTTACATGCATATAATGTATATGTATGACCCAGTGAGTACCTGAGGAAAGTAGATTTTCCTCCTTTCTTGTATAGATGACACAGATTTGTCACTGAAAGAGATCCAGTCACATTTGCTCCAACTCCATGGCAGCTTCTAGAGAGGGCGATACAAACTTCAAGAATAGCTTTCTTGTTGATTAGAATATATCAAAACCTTAGGGAGGAGTTTAAGAAATTGGAAACGTCTTTGGACACCAAAGTAAAGCCTTATTGTTTTCCTGACAGTGGCACTCCTCTATAATCTGTAAGTTTGGATAACCCAAATGAGTTTCCCTAGATAAGAGCCTCCATCCTCAGTGAGAATACAAGGCTTTGTGTTTGCAATGCTGAGGTACCAGTATGTGCATACTGAAGGGATGTGCTATCTCTTAGGGCTACATTTAAAGCTCTATTTGAATAGCACATCTTGAAGTTGATGTGTGAGGGAGGAGAAAGTAAAACAACTTACCTGTGCTACAAATATTTATGGACAAACCAGGCCTAAAAGTGTTACAATTCTCTTCCCCTCCTCTTGCTACCTGATGTGCGTGTTTCTTTTTTTTGGGGGGGGGGCCTGGTCGTGGGGCCTGAACTCTGGGCCTGGGAACTGTCCTCAGCTCTTCAGCTCAAGGTTAGTGCTTTACCACTTGAGCCACAGTGCCACTTCTGGCTTTTTTTCTTTTTGCTTATGTGGTGCTGAGGAATCGAACCCAGGCCCTCATGCATGCAAGGCAAGCGCTCTACCACTGAGCCACCTTCCCAGCCCGTGTTTCATTTTTTTCTCTTCTTTTCCCTCCTTTTTTTGTGCTGGTATTGGGGTTTAAACTCAGGGCTTTATGGTCTCAGTTGGCTTTTTTGCTAAGGCTGTCACTCTACCACTTGAGCCCCACAGTTCTTCTGGCTTTTTGCTGGTTAATTGGAGATATGAGTCTAATGAATTTGTCTGCCCAGCCTGACTTTGAGCCAGGATCCTCAGATCTCAGCCTCCTAAATAGCTAAGGTTATAGGTGTCAGCCACTGGTGCCCAGCACATGTATATTTCTTTTTCTTTTTTTTTTTTTTGCCGGTTGTGGGGTCTGAACTCTGGGCCTGGGTGCTGTCCCTCAGCTCTTCAGCTCAAGGCTAGCACTCTACCACTTGAGCCACAGCACCACTTCTGGCTTTTTCTGCTTATGTGGTGCTGAGGAATCGAATCCAGGGCCTCATGCATGCAAGGCAAGCGCTCTACCACTGAGCCACCTTCCCAGCCCACTATTTCTTTTTTCTTTTTTTTTTCTTTGATTTGTGAAGATACTGTACAGAGGGGTTACAATTACATGGGCAGGATAATGCGTACATTTCTTACCAAGCATTGCAGCCTCCTCCTTTTATTTCTTTTTTCTTGATACAAGAGAATAGGAAGAGAATAGACAATCAGTTGAGGAAATTATTGAACCACTCTTTGGCCCCAGTTTGGATTGTGGTCTATTGAATATTAGAATGTAATTTAATTTTAGAGTTTCTATTCAGTCTTCTTTTTTAGATTTTATTTGTCAGTTATGGGGCTTGAACTCTGGTCCTGAATACTGTCCCTCAGCTCTTCAGCTCAAGGCTAGTGCCCTACCACTTGAGCCACAGCGCCACTTCCGGTTTTCTGGCAGTTTATTGGAGATAAGAGTCTCACAGACTTTCCTGCCTGGACTGGCTTTGAATCATGATCCTCAGATCCTAGCCTCCTGAGTAGCTAAGATTACAGGCCTGAGCTACCAGCGCCCGGCCCTATTCAGTCTTCTTGACACTCTTCTATGTGCTTTTGTTCTTCGTGTTGTTGTTGTTAATTGTTGGCCTTGAATTCAGGAGCTGAGCGCTGTCCCTGAAGTTTCTTGCTCAAGGCTCATGCTCTGGCACTTTGAGCCACAGCTCAATTTCTGGTTTTCTGGTGGTTAATTGGAAATAAAACCTTTGTGGGCTTCTCTGTTGCCTTCGTAACATTGTGCTTAGGTCTCAACCTCATGAGTAGCTAGGATTACAGGCCTGAGCCACCAGTGCCTTGCTCTACGTGTTTCATGTGAACCTATTTCTATTTGTTCTTTTACTTGACTAGTGAACATAATATGAACTTTCCTCAGTGGCCCTTTTGTTGAAGTCCCTGCATCTGCTTTTCTATAGAATGTATCCAGAATAGATCCTGCTATATAGGACAGGTATATTCAATGTGCATATGGAGTTCATTAGTTCAGATGGAAAGAGTATGCTTGTTGACTAAAGTAATATCAGTATCAGACCTTCAAATGTACAGTTCAGAATGCACAGAATAGCAAATTTGTGGATTTAGTTCCCGTGGGAGAAGCAAAGGAAAGGTCTATGATTTAGGGAGATCATATTAAGACAAATGTAGTTTATTGTTGAAAAATGGACTTAACTCCTCTGTGTTTGTTTGTGTAGGTCTTTATCACCGCGACCTAGCAACGTTGAGTACCACAAGCAAAGACATTGTCATGGGCATTATAACTGTGACTATAGAAAAGATACGAAAAGACCTATTGCTTGGAGAATGGACAACGAGAAACATGGACAGAGTAAATCAAGGAATCTCTCTCGTGGACGTCTTTATTACCAGCCATATGAACATAGACCACCTACCCCAAACATAAGGAACTCTTTAGAAAATGTTCACACACATAAGCCTCACCGAGTATACTCAGTTGGAAGAGGGGATGGTAACAGAAGATCTCAGTACTTGCCCACACACTCAGAGGGTGCACCCTACATAGAGCATGAGAGGAATTGTTATCCCCAGAAAATGCAAGGAAGGTATACTTCTGATGACCACAGAGTTAGAGAAAGTGGGAGAGGAGGGAAACCACCTGAGAGGCCAATAGCAGATTCCCTTAGATTAGAAGGAAAGTGGCATGAAGATGAATTGCGACACAAGAGGACACAAGAAGAAAGATATTCCAAGTCACCCCGAAGAGGCTCACAAGACTTTGACGCAAGGAGCTCTTTTCCGAAGAGGTATAAGAAAACATTAAACCTGGGTAATTTGATATAAAGCCTCAAGTGAAAAAAATCTGTTTACTTTATGGTTGAAGATAACCACCTTGAAAAGCTTTTGTCTCAAAAGATAAAAAGCAGTGTAATTTAGTTATGGTCTACTGGTAGTAGTAAAATATTTCTCTTTTGAGTAGATCGTGTTGATGGCTAGAATATTTTTAAAGGTGTTTTCCTCTTTAACTACCTTGTACTTCTATGAATTGGCTTGAGGGATTATAGATTATCTTGCCACTGCGCTCTACATTTAAAGCCATTCTTCCCAACATTCTACACGTGTAAATTCTCACTTTCTTCTCTGTAGTGCAAGTATAAACTGCTTTATGTCAACACAGGTATCCTGAGGATCGTGATTTTGGAAAACATGGACACACATCAAAAAGATCTAAAGACATGGTGAAGTACGAAAACAGAGAGCCTGCCAGAATCCCAAAGTGGAAGCCCAAACATTCTCTTCCATCTCATCAAGAAAAGACAGATCAGTGGAACTTTGGACTCCAAACTCACCGATATTCTGGGAAGGAATACCCAGAGACCAGTTCATCAACCAAAGTATCTTATGACTATCGACACAAACATCATAAGCCCTCAGATGACCACCAGGACTTTTCTGATGGAAGAACTCAGAAGTACTTGAAAGAAGAAGTTAGAAAATACAATTCTCAAAAAGGCTCTGTAAATAGAGAGTCAGACTGTTTAAATGCAAGAGGGAGAGAGAATGAAGATAAACAAGTCAAAGAATCTCTTAAATCATCTAAGAAAGGACACATTTCCAGTAGTCATTCAAGTAAAAGTGAAATGGATTTGAAGTCTTATAATGACAAACAGAAGAGAAAAATAAGAAAAGATGAGGATGGCAGAAAAGAAAACAACTTTTCTGGTAGCCAACCCGATACAAGTAAACTTGCTGATGAGAAACCATCATCTGTTAATTTTAAGAAGCAATTGCTTACAGTTAAATTAAATGTGAAGACAGCTGTAGACACATCCAGGTATTATCTTTGTTTTTTTTTCTTTATGATATTTAATGTTTCTGCTACCTTTATTTTAGCTTTAAAAATAGAATTTGTAGTGTTGTTTATAGAGTCCATTGTTGGTATAGAGAGCACCTGAATTTTTCTCCCATACCTTAAAATGAGGATAAATCCTGTAGTTGTAATAGGACTCATATCTGCTTATTTGCGAAGCCTATATTCAGATCAGTCTGAGTACCGGGCATTCCATGGAGTTAGTTGTTCCTCTTCATGAACACCTACATTTATTTTTTGTGCTGGTACTGAGGCTTGAACTCAGAGTCTGGGCACTGTCCAGACTCTGTTTTAGCTGTTTTGCTCAGGGCTGGGATTCTACTACTTGAGCCACAGATTTACCTCTGGTTTTTGCTTGTAAATTAGGGATAAGACTCTCACTGACTTTTCTGCTAGGCCTGACTTTGAACTACAATCTCCCTAGCTCACCCTCTTGAGTAACTAAGATTACAGGTATGAGGTACTGGCACACATGCATTTTTATGCTGCCAGATTTTTCTTATCCAGGGATAGGCTAGGTAAAATTTAGGTCTTACTCCTTGCAGTTTTTCAGCGCTTGTGTTCCCTGTTGTGTGACATTCATAAGATTTTTGAGCAGGTCCTAGTTTTATAGAGAAAAGCGAGATCCTAAGAAATGAAGTGATTTGGCTATGTCAGTGGCTGGATCTCAAACCATGTGTCTCCTTGTGACTCCAAGATGCAGGTGACTTAATGTGATTCCTATTGCCATCTTACAATGACTGGTTTTAATTGACAGATTCTCCCAGGTAGAAGCAATTGGACTCTACTCTGGGAGTATGCTTATTTAGAAGACTTTGCTTTATCTCTTAATTACTTTTCTTTTTTGGTACTGGGACTTGAACTCCGGCTTCATGCTCTTGCTCAGTATTTTTGCTAATGGCTGGTGCTCTGCCACTTGAGCCTTGCTTCCAGTTCAGCATTTTGCTGGATGTTTTGGAAATAGAGTCTCATGGACTTTTCTGCCTGGGCTGGCTTTGAACTGCAGTTCTAGATCTCAACCCTCAGGGTATGTGGAATTATAGGAATGAGCCACTGTCACTCAGTTTCTTCTTTATCTCCTTATCTTCATTTTTTAATTATCTTCTTCCTTATTCTTCCTTGTCATCTTTTTTCATCTTCTGCCTCCCACTCCACTCTCCCCTACTTGGCCTTCCCCACCTCCTCCTTCTGACTATTGTTGTAATTTATACTTTTCTAAGCAAACTCACATTTTATTCTATTATAAATATTACCTTCTTATGGATTCTGAGAATAATGAGGTAGTATATAGTTGGCTACATCAGCTACATCTTTCCATTAGCTAATGCACTAGTAGTATATCAATGAAAACGAAAATAATTTGATGCACCCATATTCACACTTGACTCCTATTTGTATTTGAATCAAAACCATGAAATAAAGCCAAAAGATTAAGATGGGAGAGTGTGTGGGGGTGGATAAGCTCAAGTTTTTTTTATACTTTTATTAATGTACATTATCATAATATAGGAGGAGTTTCATTGTGATATTTCCATACATGTGTGTAATGTATCCCAATTAAACTCACCTCCTTTGTCACTTTCTCTTCCACTCCTCCCTTCTTGAGAGAATTTCAACAGGCATTATTGTTCTTTTCATACATGTAAGTAAACTACTCAAGCATATTCATCCTCATTCATTCTTTTGGGTTTTTTTTATTTGTGCAAAGGGGTTTCATCATGGTATTTTAGATGTGCATATATATATATATATATATATAGTGTGTGTGTGTGTGTGTGTGCACGTGCGCGTGTGCACGTGCACACGTGCACACGTGCTGGTCCTAAGGCTCAAACTCATGGCCTGGGCGCTGTCCCTGACCTATTTTGCTCAGGGCTAACATTCTGTTACTTGAGTCACAGCTCCTTGTTGGGTAGTTTTGGTGCTTAATTGGAGATAAGAGTCTCACAGGCTTTCTTGCCTGGGCTAGTTTTGAAACAAGTGGTTTTGATCCTCAGTAACAAGGCAAGTACTCTAGTACTGACCCACCTTCCCAGCCCCTGTTCCTCTTCTTAAAGTTAGATCAATACTCCTGTATGATGTTCTTTTGTGCATTATACTTGCAGATAATATTTTAAAACATATATTTGTATATTTATATGTGTGAAAAGAAATTAGTAAATTGTAGCACTATTAAAGATTATTAGTGCCAGGCGTCAGTGGCTCATGCCTGTAATCCTAGATACTCAGGAGGCTGAGATCTGAGGATCACGGTTCAAAGCCAGCCCAGGCAAGAAAGTCCATGAGACTTATCTCCAATTGACCACCAGAAAACCGGAAGTGGTGCTGTGGCTCAAGTGGTAGAGCACTGGCCTTGAGCTGAAGAGCTCAGGGACAGAGCCCAGGCCCAGAGTTCAAGCCCCACAACCAACAACAACAACAAAAAGAATATTAGTAGTGCCAATTTTGAAAGGTTTTAGTTTAATAGGTTTCATATAAGATACCATACTGTTAATTTTATGATTTGATAGAAATGGGAGTTTGATCATGTGTCACAAAAATGAGTTTCCCCAAATCGACTTTGGTTTTGAATTTCTAAGCTACAATTTTAGAAAATGTCATGCTCTCACTGTGGCTTGGCTGTGTATGTGATAGGATGCCTGAGCAGAGCTTGCAGGATGACTTGTGTAATGGAGAGCCTTGCTGCAGTCCTCCTTATCCAAAGACCCAAGAGCAAATAACTGAACAACTATATGCATCTTTTCAGTTTGATCAAGTATCATAGTCAACAAGTCTTTCTCTTTGATTATAATTATTTATTGATGAATGAAGTGCAGATTTGATTATATATGAATGTATAAAACAAAAGTAGCTGACATCCTCAGTAGAATTGTGTTTTCAACTATTAATGTACACTAGAATTTTCTTTTCTAGAAAACATTAAATAATCATGGAATACAGAGAGAAATGTACTTGTTTATTTAGACAGTTTATCTACTTTTTTTGAAAGACTAGCCAAGACTGGCTAACTTTTTGCATTGGTTTGCTTAGCTCTGGTCAAATGTTGATATTTGTTTTTCCAGTTATTAGTATGGTTGAAAACAAACTTATCACCTAGTGACTTAGAGTTCGAGTTGTATCTAGAACTGCAGTAGATAGATGCTCAAATGTTCGCTGCATAGACAGTACTTCTGTTTACAAAGACTTTTTTTCTAGTGACTCACTCTGTCAGAAACCTCATTTTTGAAAGTAGAAAGTACATATGAGTCATAATTAGATATGTTTCAGAATATGAGTTAGGGAATCACAATATGAAATTTTCAACTAAGCTTGTTATACAAAACATGAACTGTTGTGCACATCTGTAAGTCTTGAGGTAGATGAAGGAAGGTATTGCTTTATTGTTGGTAGGTCAGCCAAGACTGATCCTAGGCTAGATAGGAAGTGGAATGAAGGAGGAGAGAAGAAGGGGAAGAAGGTGGAAAGGAGAAGTCTATTGCTATTTTCAATAGCAGAATAAGCTAGAGCTGATGCTTTCATTTCTTGAGATGCTGATACAAGACACCTAGTATAAGAAAGGGGACTGAACATGTCAACTACATTTGTCTCAGTCCTTTCTGGCCATTGTAAGGAGATACAAATAAGACCTCCCTGAAAGAGGAAAAAGATCTCCCTACCTCCATCAGGTCTTTCTCCATTCTGAGAGGAGATTAAGTGGTGATGGACCTCAGAGGACATCAGAGTCTTGACACAAAGGAAATGGATGCTTCAAGGTAGAGAACAATGCGAAAACCCATAACTAGGATTAAAGGAAGGAAGCTTAATCACAAATTCACTTTTGATGGGCACTGTTCAGCTAGAGAGGAAATAATAGGTGGAGATTTTTTTTATATCAAACACTTTCCCATCCATTAATATTGATCATTACAGGTGAAGTTTACACACCTAGATTTTTTTTGTTCAGATATTGCCTTGCTAACTTTTTGCCAGGACTGATCTTGAAGATTTATCTTCCTAATTTCCAGCCCCTGAGTAGCTGAGATTATAGGCATGAGTCCTTGTGCCTGGCTATATGTTTGTATTTTGACTGTGATCTGTCATATAAGGAATTTTCTGCTTGTTGATACCATGTGGGCATTCAAAAATTGCTCAAAAATTTTTTCTGATTAGAGATACTCAACCTGTATTAGCTGATAGGAGAGGACAGGTGACTCAGTTTTCTTTTTTTCAGTTTTAATTAATTTTTTTTTTTTTGTCGGTCGTGGGGCTTGAACTCTGGGCCGGGGCGTTGTCCCTCAGCTCTTCAGCTCAAGGCGAGCGCTCTACCACTTGAGCTACAGCGCCACTTCCATAAAAAATTTTTTATTATAAAAGTGATGAACAGAAGGGTTGCAGTTATATAAGTCAGGTAATGAGTACATTTCTTTTTGGACAATATCACCCCTTCCCTAAGCAACTCAGTTTTGATTGCCAAAGGGTTATTGTCTCGGAGGTAGATTGAATAGGTGGTTGGACTGGCAAGGTCCATTGAAAGACTTTTGTTAAAAAGGTAATGAGAGCTGGGCATTGGTGGCTCACACCTATAATCCTGCCTACTCAGGAGGCTGAGATCTGAGGATTGCAGTTCAAAGCCAGCCTAGGCAGGAAAGTCTGCGAGACTCTGATCTCCAACAAACTATTCAGAAAAAGCCAGAAGTGGCGCTGTGACTCAAGTGGTAGTATACTAACCTTGAGTGAAAGAGCTCAGGGACAGAGCCCAGACCTTGAATTCAAGTCCCACAACTGACTAAAACAAAAAAAGGTAATGAGATACTGAATTAGAGGAGTAGTTGTCTCCATAACCATAGCTGAATGCATTCTTAGGAAGATAGAAACAAATAATTGAGGAAATACTTTATTAATTATAGGATGTTATATAAAATGTTAGTTACTATTTGGAAGGAAACAAAGGAAAACTTTAGATGGGCACAGTAGTATGCACCTGTAGTCCCAGTTCCTAAGGAGGCTGTGATAGAAGTGTCATGTAAATGCAGAAGGTCTACATCATGAGATTGTATTTCAAAAAAAAGAACGAAAGAAAGGAAATGTTTGTATGTCTCATGTGGCTTTTTGTTGCATAAGATTCCCCAAGGTAGGAGAATCTGATTTTGTGTGTGTGTGTGTGTGTGTGTGTGTGTGTGCGTGCGTGCGTGCGTGCGTGCGTGTGCGTGTGTGCGCGCACACGCGCACTAGGGCTTGAATTCAGGAGCTGGGTGCTGTCCTTTATCTTTATCACTCAAGGCTGGTACTTTACCACTTGAGCCACAGCTCTAACCAGTTTTTTGCTGGTTAATTGGAGATAAGAGTCTTTTGGACTTTCCTACCTGGGCTGGCTCAGATCTCAGCCACTTGAGTAGCTAGCATTACAGGCATGAGCCACTGGCACCCTGCTGATTTGTTGTTTTTTGTTTTCCTTTAAATTTTTTCCCCTGTCCTGGGGCTTGAACTCAGGGCCTCTTAAACTCTGAGCCTTAGATACGCTCAAGGCTAGTGCTCTACCACGTGAGTTGTAGGGCCACCTCCAGTTTTTGAATAGTTTTCACAGGGAGTTTTCTGTCCTGTCTGGCTTTGAACCATGATCCTCAGATCTCAGCCTTCTGAGTAGCTAGGATTGTAAGTGTGAACCACTGGCACCCATCTTTTTTTTTTTTTTGCCAGTCCTGGGGGTGGAACTCAGGGCCGAGGTACTGTCTCTGAGCTTCTTTTGCTCAAGGCTAGCACTCTACCACTTGAGCCACAGCACTACTTCTGGCCTTTTCTGTTTATGTGGTACTGAAGAATTGAGCCTGGGGCTTCACATATTCTAGGCAAGCACTCTACCACTAAGCAACATTCCTAGCCCCACATTTGTCCTTTTTTTTTTTTTCCTTTTTTTGGTTCCAGTTCTGTGGCTCAAGGCTTGAACTCAGGTCCTCTTGCTGTTGCTTAGCTTTTTCTCTTAAGGATGACACTACCACTTTGGCCACAACTCCATTTTGCTGGTCAATTGAATAGAGTCCAGATTTGTGTACCCAGGCTGGCTTTGAACCATGAGTCTTAGATCTCAGCCTCCTGAGTAGCTAGGATTACAGGTGTGAGCCACCATGGCCTAATGTCACTTTTTATGTTTTCTTAGTTATGTCCAACACTCAGAGAGAGCATCAGCGAAAGTGTCCTCAGAGAAGAGAACAGGAAAAATGATGAGAGAGAATGATACCAGTACTAGAAATAGTATTACAATTCAGGTTTGGGGCTGTATTTTAATTTTAAAAACTGTCCAAAATGTATTTCAAATAAGAACATTTGGTCTTTTCAATTTAACTATTTGTTTTGGGGGTTTTCCTAAAATTATTAACTTGTTAATCCATCTTGTAGGAAATGATGACAAGGAAAGTATCAACAGGGGCTTTGATTTACAAATGTAAATGCTTAGAATGATTGTTCACTTTCAGGTTTAAAGAGGGTTTCTCTTATGGCAAAAATGCCTTTTAAGGTGTTTTTTTTTTCTTTTTTTGGACAATACAGGGTTTTGAATGCAAGGCCTTGCACTCAACCATGCTTGGTTGACTGTTGCTTAACCACTTTAGCCATGCCTCCAATCCTGTTTTTTGCTGGTTGTTTTGGAGTAGTGTCTCAAGGATTTTTTTCCTCTACTTGCTTCAAACCATGGTCTTTTGGATCTTGGCCTCCTCAGTAGCTAGGATTACATAATGGATAACTAGTGCCCAATATTACCTTTAAGATTTTTAACTTTTTTTGTTTTTTTTGTTCAGTCATAGGGCCTGAACTCTGAGCTTGGGTGCTGTCCCTCAGCTCTTTAGCTCAAGGCTAGCACTCTATCACTTGAGCCACAGCGCCACTTCCAGCTTTTTCTGCTTATGTGGTACTGAGGAATCGAACCCAGGGCCTCATGTATGCAAGGCAAGCACTCTACCAATGAGCCACCTTCCCAGCCTCTTAACTAAAATTTTTATAGTGAGTAAACAGCAGGATAAGTTTTAACTTATGATAAGTGTAAACATTAAAATTTCAGAAATTAAATCTAACTTCAAAGTAAACTACAGCATCCTATGGATTGAGATTTGGGCATGGAGTTAGGACAAGAGTTATGCCAATAATATATGTGTGTGGGGTGGGTGGGTGTGGGTGTGTGTTCATGCATTCATGTACATGTGTCAGTACTGGGGCTAGAACTCAGGACAAGGGCACTCTTCTTAGCTATTTTGTTCAAGGCTGGTGCTCTTACTACCACTACAGCTCCACTTCCAGTTTTTTGCTGGTTAATTGGAGATAAAGAATCTCACAGATTTGTCTGCCTGGGCTGAGTTTGATTCAGAATCCTCAGATCTTAGCCTCCTGAATGGCTAGGATTACAGGTATGATCCCCTGGTGCCCAGCTACAAGTAAGTTTTAATAATTGTTTGAGTGAAAAATTGGGACCCTTTATTAAGTGATTTCTCCCTGTGGAGAAATTTTTTTTGCCAATCCTGGGGCTTAAACTCAGGGTCTGGGCTCTGTCTTTGAGCATCTCTGTGCTTAAAGCTAGCGCACTTCCACTTGAGCCACAGTGCCACTTCTGGCTTTTTCTGTTTATGTGATACTGAGGAATCAAACCCAAGGCTTCATGTCTGCTAGGCAAGCACTCTACCACTAAACCACATTTCCAGCGCCAAAATTATTTTTTTATAGTTCCATTTAGATATGTTGTCTGGTGCAGTGCCTCAAGCTTGTACCCCTAGCTACTTGGGAGAAGGGTAGGAGTGGATATTGTGCTTTGAGTCCAGTCCACGCCTAAAAGTTCATAAGAGATTCCATTTCCATAAATGGCCAGGTGTAATGGCATGTGCTTATCATCCTTACTATGGGAGAAAAATAAAGCAAGAACCTATCTTGAAAATGACCAGTACAAAAAGGGATTAGAAGTGTTGCTGTAGGGTAGAGTGCTTGCCTGTAAGCATGAGAACCCAATATTGCCAAAAAATTACTATTGTCTTATAAATTGTTCTAAAATTAGCTTTCTTTTTTTCCCCTATAGAGCAAGCTTTTTGTAACATCCAGCCCCTTTGAAAACTGAGTACTTGTCCTGGTATATTGGCTAAATTCCTTCTCCCTCCCTTGCATCATTAGAAGGAATCAAAAACCTTTTCTCTTAAAAGGACAAAATAAAATGAGAGAACAGTAATTGTAATTCTTTGTTAGTAGTGGTTGGTATGGGCCGTTCTTGCTTTTTATCAGTAAATGTCTCTTAAGCTAGTTGTCAGATACACAGTGGGAAGCTTGGAGCAAATAAGGAAAGAAGAGAAATGGTCCTTCTAAATAAAGTCCTAATGAATCTAGGAACAAAATGCAAAATGCATAATCACTTTGCATGTTTCTGCTTTGGTAGGGAGAACAAGGAGTACACAAAGTCAGATGGAAGCCTTTCCTCTGATAAGTTATAAAACGGCACTTAAAGCCAGACTTTAATGGTTCATGCTTCTAATCCTAGACAATTCAGGAGGATGAGATCTGAGGATCATGGTTTGAAGCCAGCCAGGGCAGACAAATCCATTATCTCTAACCACCAAAAAGCTGAAAGTGAAGCTGTTGTTCAAGTGGTAAAGTATCAGCCTTGAGTGAACAAGCTCAGGAACATTGCCTAGTCCCTGAGTTCAAGTCCCAGTACTAGCACAAAAGAAGACACTATCATTTTGTTAGGAGTTACATTTTAATTTTTTTTTCTGTCGTGGAGCTTGAACTCTGGGCCTGGGCACTGTCCCTAAGCTTCAGCTCAAGGCGAGCATGCTACCACTTGAGCGACAGTGCCACTTCTGGTATTCTAGTGGTTTATTCGAGATAAGATTCTCATGGATTTTCTTGCCTGGGCTGGCTTTGAACCACAATCCTCAGATCTCAGCCTTCTGAGTAGCTAGGATTACAGGCGTGAACCACCAGTGCCCAGCTGGCACATCTTAATTTTTATTAATCTTTATTTTTTTCTTTAATTTTTAAATTGCTATCACAAGGTGATTTACAGAGTGGTTATAGTTTCATAAGTTAGGTAGTGGGCTGGGAAGGTGGCTGGCTCAGTGGTAGAGTGCTTGTCTTGCATGCATGAGGCCCTGGGTTCGATTCCTCAGCACCACATATGCAGGAAAAAAAGCTGGAAGTGGC
>NW_012267310.1:893913-912181 GCF_000151885.1 Dipodomys ordii | reverse complement strand
AAGCTGGAAGTGGCACTGTGGCTCAAGTGGTAGAGTGCTAGCCTTGAGCTGAAGAGCTGAGGGACAGCACCCAGGCCCAGAGTTCAGGCCCACGACTGGACCCAAAAATAACCAAAACAAAACCATAAGTCAGGAAGTGAGTTTATTTCTTTTTGGACAACATCCACCTTCCTTCTCTCTCCCAGTTTTTCCTTCCTATCCCCACCTACAAGTTGTGTCAACATAGTGTCTAGTGAGTACCACTGCTGCATTTAATTTTTAATGTATTTATTTTAATTTGCATATTTTAATTATACAAAGGAGTTTTGCCTTGTTCTGGAGGTCTGAATTAATTTTTTAAAGAATAACTGTAAGCCCACCAGTACCTTGGAACAGTTTTATATTTATGAGTAACTGTACATGGATGCACTTGTTCCCTAAAACATAGATATCCAATTGCTTTTTGTTGCACAGTAGTGTAACACTTACTCCAATGCTGCTGCTCTTATTGAAAACATATATTGGGGCTTTCTTTTCAGTTTGTCTTCAGATCCTGGAATGCACTCGAGTACTCCAGTAATTTTTTAATCTCATGTCTTTCAACAATAAGCTTGATTTTGGGAGGGGAAAGCCAAAAGGAATTTAGAGTCAAATACAGAAAAGTAAGATGGATGCAAGGTGATTAGTACCATTTTGGATCCAAATGAGATATAAGTATAAAATAATGAGACATTTCCTTCTGTAGTGCATAAACTTCCACTAAGTGAAGAATTTCAGAGTCGTTTTAGGGCAATAGCAGTTTTCTTAGAATAGGGTATAGTTTTCCATTGTGAAATTTGAGAGACTGATATTCATTTGAATATTCAATCTTTGGTATATAAAAAAAGACAATGAAGACATCTGTGTGTCAGTCTTTTGCACCTTTCCCATAAGGCTACTATAAGGTAATAATTGTTTAGCGCCTATGTTCGGTGTTTGCTAAATCATCAATAATTGTTAACTGTATATCATAATCCTTCCTTTATAGTTCTTAACAAAAGTGATAAAGACTCAGATGGCATTAAAGTGGTAAAATAGCTGAAATAAAGATGCACTTTTTTTTCCTCTAAGGGTACATTCAGGGTGAACACTGTAATTGATGTTAATGATCATGCAAATGACTAAGACTGTTTTCTAAGTTTAGTGGGACTTTATAATCAAATTAACTTCTTTATAGTGTTCAGTTTCAACCTATTCTTCTAAGCTTCTTATTACTGATAGAGGCATAAAGATTTTGATCATCAGAACAGTTTTTATGTTTGATATCAGTTTTTTTTTATTTTGGTTGTCGTGGGACTTGAACTCTGGGCCTGGGTGATGTCCCTGAGCTCTTCAGCTTAAGATGAGTGCTTTTCCATTTGAGCCACAGCACCACTTCTGGTTTTCTGGTGGTTAATTGGAGATAAGAGCCTCACAGACATTCCTGCCCGGGCTGGCTTTGAACAATGATCCTCAGATCTCAGCCTCCTGAGTAGCTAGGATTACAGGCCTGTTCCACTGGTGCTTGGATTTGATATCAGTTTTTAAAGTTGGTAGTATTTCAGCATAGTAAAATCTTGTTAGATTAAAAAAAATGTTTTTGCCAGTAGAAGAAAAATTTCTAATTGTTATTATTGCATATTAAATGTCTTTAGTGCCTTGTATTTTTAGAGCTAAAAATGCTTAAGCCAGGAACCTGTGGCTCATGCCTTATAATCTTAGCTGTACTAGAGGCTGAGATCTGACTATTGTGATTCAGAGAGATCCTGGGAAGAAAATTTCATGAGACTCCTATCTCCAATTAACTATCAAGAAGCCAGAAATGGGGCTCTGGCTCAAGTAGCAGAGCTGTAGCCTTGTGCAAAAAAAGCATAGGAATGGTACATGCCTAGGCCAAGTTCAAGCCCCAGGACCAGCACAAAAATATTCACTTTGAATTTTGAGGCTTTAATTATTTAAATGGCAAATATTTTCTAACCTCTGATTTAAAAAGAACTCTACACTGTGTATCTGTAGCTATTTTTCCTACTTGTTACTTGCATGTTTTATAGCATATAACTTAGTGCCTAATTATAAAAGGTGTATTTTATTTAATTATCTTAATTTTTAATAAATTTTCCCATAGACAAATAGTTTAAAAACATTTTAAATTATTCTAGGATTGCTTCTAGCCTTTCTACAGAGAGACAGATGTCATATGATTTGGTTGCTGTTGGTAGAAAAAATGAGGACTTTCATCCAGTTTTTGAACATCTTGACTCATCTCAGAATACTGAAAACAAAGCTACAGAAGAATTTGCTCAGGAAATCATAGCAATAATCCATCAAGTTAAAGGTTGGTATATTTTACACTTCTGTTAGGGATAACAGAAAAATAATGTATTAGCTTTTTTTGGCAGTACTGAAGCTTCAACTGAAGGCTTTACATTTGCTAGTCTCTTTACCTTGAGTCATGCCCCTAGCCTTTTTTGTCACAGTTAATTTTCAGATGGAATCTTATTCTTTTGGCCTGGGGCCAGCTCTAGACTATGATCCTTCTACCTCTATCTCCCATCTAGCTGAGATTATAGGCATGAGCCACTGTGTCCGGCCTACCTACTGACTTTTCATGATATATCGTAGGTAAATAACTATGATACAGTTGACTAGTTACTAACATTTCATTGCAAACAGATAATGAATTAGGGAATCTGTTGTAAGAAATCAAAAGCCTCATTCTTTAGTTATATTTTCAGTAACTTTCTACTGAAAATTCAGCTGCTATTAGGTTAGAAATCATAAGCTAGGAGAACTTGCTGCAAAAGAGAGTGAGAACAGTGAGAAGCATTAACCTAGAGCCTCACAAGGAGGAAGAAGAAAGATAGGAAACCCAAGTAATTTGGAAATGTAGGTTATTTTGTGATATTCTTTTAAAAATGTTTATTGTTATTTTAAAGGTGATGTACAGAGGGGTTACAGTGACATAGGTCAGGTAAAGTGTACATTTCTTTTTGGACAATGTCACCACTTCCCTCAGTCTCTCCTAGTTTCTCCCTCCCATCCCTTTTGTAATATTTTTTTTTCTCGATCATGGGGCTTGAACTCTGGGCCTGGGTGCTGTCCCTGAGCTCTTCAGGTCAAGGCTAACAACTCTACCACTTGAGCTATAGTACCACTTCCAGTTTTCTGGTGGTTTATTAGAGATAAGAGTCCCATGGACTTCCCTGCCCTGGTTGGCTTTGAACTGCAATCCTCGGCTCTCAGCCTCCTGAGTAGCTAGGATTACAGGTGTGAGCCATGGGCACCTGGCTCTTCTGTGATATTCTTAAAGTTCCTTAAGGGCATTCCTTGGGACAGTGTGCCACAAGGAGGTTTCTAAGAGATCAATTAAAGATTCCAGTTTCCTTGGGATACTTTATGATATAGAGAATTACATAATTAATGCTTAAATTGGCAAGTTTTCATTAATTGGAAAATTCAGTGATGTAGAACAACTTTCCCCAGTAATACAGCAAAAATAAGGTAATTATGGATATTAGAGGTTGTATGTCTTGAAGAATTTCAAATTTTTATTTTATTCTTTCTTGTGCTGGTAAAATGCTTTTCTACAATCCTGATGGCTGAAGTATATTCTCCTCGCCATCCTATTACAAGCTTGTAACAGCTAATTTGAAAATTTCTTCATGAAGGCAGAGATAGGAGGATCATAGTTTGAGAGGAGCCCAAACAAAAAATTGACAAGACCCTATATCAGAGAGAAAGCTAGAATAGCAAGATGGCCTACATCTGTAATGCCAGTAATTCAGGAAGTGAAAATTTGGAGGATAGTGATTTGAGGACAGCTTTGGGGGGAAAAAAGGATAGTAAGAAGCAGGTGTTGGTGGCTTATGCCTGTGATCCTAGCTGCTCAGGCAGCTGAGATCTGAGGATCAGAGTTTGGAGCCTCCCTGAACAGAAAGGTCCATGAAACTATAATTTCCAATTAACCATCAAAATAATGCTGAAGCCGGGTGCCAGTGGCTCATGTCTGTAATCCTAGCTACTCAGGAGATTGAAATCTGAAGATCATGGTTTGAAGCCAGCCTGGGCAGGAAAGTCCTCAGAAAAAGACAGAAGTGTTGCTGTGGCTCAAGTGGTAGAGCTCTAGCCTTGAGCACAGGGAAGCTCAGGAACAGAGCCCAGGCACTGAGTTCAAGCCCCAGGACTGGCGGCAATAGTAATAATAATAATATAATAATAATTCTGGAAGTGGAGCTGTGGCTTAGGTGGTTGAGAGCCAGCCTTGAGCTAAATAGCCAAGCTAAATAGCAGGGCCCAGGTCCTGAGTTTAAGACCCAGTAGTGGTGCAAAAAAAAAAGATAGTGAGCCTCTATCTCAGTCAATAAGCTGAGTGCGGTGATTCATGGGGAGAGGAACATGGTTCCTAAGTGTGAGGCTCTGAGTTCAAACTTTGACACTACCAAGAAAAAATGTCCTCATGAACTCCAGTTAATGTTAAATTTAAACGGCATTGGAATGACTTCTATGATATGTAAACATAACATGTAGTATTTATTTAGAATGTGTGGTGCCTCAGGGTAATTTTTCAACTCTTGTAGGGTTTAGAAAAACACATGAACACTACAAATTAGTTTACAGAGTAAATTTAGTCCCATTTATTTTCAAGAGAAAATGAATTGGATGTCTTTTTTTATTGTCACTTCATGTGCTTATGTTCAGTCTTTTGAGTGGAATCAGTTTTACATTGAGATAAAACTATTTGTTTCATTTTTCAGCAAATTATTTTCCAATGCCTGAAATTACTCTACATGAGCGTTTCTCAAAAATTCGAAACATACATGAAGCAGACGTAAATGAAATTAAATTGAATTCAGATCCAGAAATTCACAGGTAATAATTGATTGGTATGTTCCCACTTAGCTCATGGAAATAAGCCTTACAACGGATTTGGAAAGGTGCTGCTTCTGAGCTTGCTCACCTTGGCTTGCTGTATTCTTTAGGAATGAATTTTCTACATAACAAATGGACCAACCCAAACAACATCTGGGCCAATGCATTTCAATGAAATAGATTCCATTAAAGCCATTGATTAACATTGCTTAAATGTGTATGACTTTGAAAATATCTTCCCAACTTAGGTTCTGTGTCTATAGTAGTTGGCTTTTGAAGTTATCACTGGAAGAATGAAAGGCAATTGTTAAGCCATTGAAAACATGAGCTGCTTCATGTAGTCACAAATGACTGTTCTCAGATCAGCAGGATGAAAACATACCTTTTGCTTGCACTTGTCTAGCAGGTGGTGTACCCTGTCTTGTGAGTTGAGTTGGATCAATGTTAGAAGGTAATATATCAGCAGAACACAGTTTGAAGTTACACACAATGGTGATTTGAGAACCACTAAAACTTCCTTGTAATATGGTTCACAGAATATATGTGTCCTGAGAAACTCCATATAGTTGAAGAAACACAACAACATACCTGCTTTATTTCAGATTCTTTTCTGTGGTAGATGTTAGTATATAATTATTTCATTATAATATGCCTTTATTATTTTAGGAGAATAGATATGTCTTTGGCTGATCTTCAAAGTAAGCAAATTATGGTATATGAACCAGATAAGGTAAGTGACTGTGATTTTTGATGAAAGAATCTTCTTGTTGATCTTCTTGTTGGTATACTTTAACAAGAGGAGTTTAAACGCAGAAGGTTTGAGACCTAGGAACTTGAAATTTGAAAAGGGCTCTAAATGATTTTGATTATTGGTCAAGTGACAAAAGGCAAAATGTTACTGAAGAAGGACAGTCCCTAAGGATAACAACTTTATAAATTGAATACAAAAATGCAGCATTTGATACTCCAAAACTCCCCAAAGTAAGTTTGTGGAAGTAGGTTCCATCCTTATTTTTCCAACGTAGACGTGTGGAATGTATTTTTAAATTATATGTGAAATGAATGCAAAGGAACTAAGTTTCCTTTGATACTGTCCTCTATTTACCGTGGAATGTATGAAAGATTCTTTGGAATATATATTAGCAAAATTATGGAAAATACTATATTTCCTTATTATCTTGTTCTTTATATTAACCTCCTCACTACCATTTCTTTACTCTTTAGAAAGACTATCTTGACTAGCCAGGGAAGAAGAAATTTTTTTTAAGTATGTCAAGTTCAAAAAGAATTGCTAAAGTATTCATTAAGAATAAAGTATATGAGAGTAATACAACTGGTAAATATTTTTTTTTGTTGGTCATGGGGCTTGAACTCTGGACCTTGGTGCTGTCCCTGTACTCTTCAGATCAAGGCTAGCGCTCTACTACTTGAGCCATAGCGCCACTTCCAGTTTTCTGATGGTTAATTGGAGATAAGAGTCTCATGGACTTTTCTGCACAGGCTGGCTTTGGACCATGATCCTCAGATCTCAGCCTCCTGAGCAGCTAGGATTATAGCTATGAGCCACTGGCACCCAGCCTGATAAATATTTTTTACTTATAAAATAATTATCTTTATACTTGTAGAAATAGGTTAGTTTTATTTAATGGTATTTTTAGAAAATTTCTAAATACCAAAGTATGTATCTTAAGGAAATTTGAGGACTTTAAATTTCATCTATAATTTAACTATCTAAAACAAAATAGCATTTATCTTTGCAATCTTATATATTGCATTTTAACATAGTATAAGCACTTTTGTATGCTTTTTTTATTAGCATATATTGGCTATACAGGCTATGGCATTTCCATACATGTATAAAATGTATTCCAGTCAGCTATCCCACAGTTATCACTCCCCCTTACTCTCTTCTCCTTTCAAATACTATTTTAGGAGGTTCCATTGTTCTATTTTCATATACTTCCCCCCTTAGTCCATCATAGTATTTATTCCTTTTATGTAAAAGCGCTGAATTCCCCATGACCTTTTTATGATTGAGAATTTTTAAGTTTTAATTAACTTCTTTTCTTTTCTTTTCTCTTCTTTTTTGGTTCAAGAGCAGGACTTGGTACCTGATGATTTCACTCATTAGCACATTCTACCAACTGAGCCATGCCTCCAACCCCTAACTTTTTTTTTCAAAAAGTGTTTTTCATGTTGACTTCTACATAGTATTTATTGATTTCAGTGGTTTCACATTTGCCATAATTTAATCAGCGTTTCCTTCCCCTTTAAATTATTTTTACATTTAATTTGCCTCCATTTTCATAATTTTCTTTATTTCTTTATTTCTTTGGTCATGGGGCTTGAACTCTGGACTTGGGCCTGGTCCCTGAGCTCTTCAGCTCAAGACTAGTGAGCCACCACTTTGAGCCACAGTGCCACTTCTAAGTTTTGTGATTTCAGATGTAAGATTTTAAATATTTTCATGTAGGCAGCCTTGTCTTTGGGATAGAATCCAAAAAGTAGCATTTACTAGTTTAGTGTTAGGAGTTTTTCTGATTATTGTCAATTGTCTCAAAATATTTATATCAGTTTACACTGCAGTTAGAATGAGTACAAGATAACTTATTTAGGACTCCCCCCCCCCATTTCCTGGAGTTCATTTCGATAAATCTTTTTTTTTTTTATGGTCAGATGCACATAGGCATTGTGCCTTTGTGTTCCTATCCTAAGAGTATTTTAGGATTTTAAATTAAGGTTCTTGTTAGATATGGTCTTTGTGCAACTAACAGTAATGTGACTGGTTTGTCTTCTATCAAAATTCCTCAGACTCTGGTCAAGATAATAGACCCAAATGACCTACGACATGACATTGAAAGAAGGAGAAAAGAACGGTTACAGAATGAAAATGGACACATTTTTCACATAGCTAGTGCTGCAGAGAGGTAATCAGTAGATGAAAAACAACCTGATATCAGGGTGCTTTTGGTTTCAGCATTTTCTTCAGTTTTTTGGTATGATCATTTTAGTGTAGGGATTTGATCCTTTGAGTTCCTTTTATATGTTTAAGTAAAATGTGTCATAGTTATTCAGTGATTATTATATGCAGCTTGATTTTAACAACAAAAATTATGGAGTAGTTGAATATTGGAAGTTTTTATAATTCTAGAGAGGAGTGTAACAGCTTGTTGAATATTGGTAGAAAAGAGAACCAGTGAGTTTATGGACTGTTAACTCTAGCTGATTAGAACTCATCTATTCTGTCCTTTAGATTCTGAGTTAGTCTTAATAGTATAACATTTGCTGAAGTACAACATTTTCGGATTCTTCAGTAGTTCTGCCCATGAAATAAGTAGGCATCATACAGAATTCAGAGGAGACCTACCTAAGTTTGAATATCACCACTGTCCATTTAAAAGCTGTTTGAAACTGGAGTGTCGGTGGCTCATGCCTGTAATCCTAGCTACTCAGGAGGCCAAGATCTGAAGATCATTGTGCGAAGCCAGCCCAGACAGAAAAGTCCCATGAGACTCTTATCTCTAATTAACCACACAAAAACTAGAATTAGAGCTGTGGTTCAAGTGATAGAGTGCTAGCCTTGAGCACAAAAAAGCTCAGGGACAGAGCCCAGGTCCTGAGTTCAAGCCCCACAACTGACAGAAAGCTGGAAGTGGACCCTGTGGTTCAAGTGGTAGAGTGTTAGCCTTGAGCAAAAAGAAGCTCTGAGTGCCTAGGCCCTGAGATCAAGGCCCAGAACCTGCGCTCTTGCATGCATGCACGTGCACATTTGTGTGTGTGTGTGTGTGTAAGATCACATATGTATGTGTATGTGTGCACACGCACACACACACACCACTGTTTGATCTTGGGACAAATATGCTAACTTTCTGGAGAATGATGCTAAAATTCACTGCTTATGTGAGGCATTTATGCATATTAGATGACTGGTCCATCTGTATTACTATGCCTTGCATGGCAAATAGATCATTAGCAGATCTTGGTTTTTCTTTTTCTTTTCTTTTTTCTTTTTTTGCCAGTCCTGGGCTTGAACTCAGGGCCTGTGCACTGTTCTTGAGCTTCTTTTGCTTAAGGCTATCACTCTACCACTTGAGCCACAGCGCCATTTCTGGCCTTTTCTGTTTCTGTGGTACTGAGGAATTGAACCCAGGGCTTCAATGCATGCTAGGCAAGCACTCTACCACTGAGCCACATTCCCAGCCCACATCTTGATTTTTCTGTCCTAAACGTTTATCTCTTTTTAGAAACTCTTAGTCATCTAGTTTGACCCCAGTTTAGTTCTGAGAAATCACTGGACTCAAGGCCTAATGGACACCATATGATTATGAAGTATGGGACAAAATTCCCGGTTTAGACAATAATTCTTTCATTACTTGAATCTTCTGGAAAGCGGCATTATTTGGATAATAATTCAGATAGTTAGAGCTAAAGGATTTTCCATAATCCTTAGTGCTAAATTGAATCCAGAACCTTACATTCTTATTTAGCTTCTTTATTTATGACTAGTGCTATACCGCCCGAGCCATAGTTCTACTCCTTGACTAGACTTTTAAAGCCAAGTTTTCCTGTAAGTCAAAATACATGGAACTTGTTTAAAACTAGTCTTGATTCTGAAAACATGTTTGGGACTAATTAAAAGACAGCGAAACTGTGTATTATGGCATATAAAACAACAAAATAAAATTGTAAAAATTTTATCTTTTACTAGGTGAGAGTCATTACTGATATGGTTAATATATGGCATAATTGTGCTCTTTAATGACACAAACTCTATATGTCAGGTTTTTCTTAACTCAGCAAGTTTAAGAAACCCAGTGTGCCAAGAAACAGAACATTACAGATAGATTTAAAATGACCAGCCATGTAGCTGATTTGGTACAAGTTACTTAGTCTTTGTTTTGTCATCTGTGAAGTATGGATAAAAATTACACTTACCTCATACTGGTGGTTAAGATTAAGTGAAGTGATGAGTATAAATTAGTGTAGCTGGTTAGCATTAAATTCATTAAGGACTTTGAGGACACTATTGTAGCATGCAATATGTTCCTACAACATGTCTTGCTCAAGTGGTTGGATTATTTTATTAGTATTGGATAATTGGTGTGGCATCTGGAGCCATGAGAGTTTTAAAAAATTAAAATAGCAATTACCATAAAATTCACCATTCAATACTCAACAGCGCACAGAGCTGTACAACCAGTATCACTATTGCAAAACATTTTAGCACCTAAGAGGCAAACAGTATACCCAATAGCTGTGACGCTCCATTTCTGTTTCTGCCAACCCAACCCCTGCTCTACCTCCTGTCTCTATAGCTTAGCCTATTCTTGACATTTCATATGAATGCAGTTATATGATATGTGCTCTGATCTCAGTTCACATTTATTGACTGAATGATGAATAAATGAAGACTTTCCAAAGAAGCAGAAAGAACAGAGGATATTTAAGTTGAAATGCATTTTAACAAGGGTTATTATTTCCTGTGCCTTAAGGTACATCAACAAGCCAGATTCTTGGGGATTCCATCTAATCTCTTAAGAACCTAAACACAGTTTCTCATCCAACCAGTATAGTAAGTCCACTACAATGTAATTGAGGTATTATATAGGTATGGGTTGTGAGTGATTACATAGCTTAAATATAGTATCAGTGGACAATAAATTGCCAGAACTTTTTTTTGAAAAAGCTAGGTAGTTTATAAGTTTATAAGTGATAGTTTATTACTGTAACGATCTATACTCTATACTCAACTAGAGTGAACTATGTAAAAGGTTTTATTCACATACACAACAAATATTTATATGCTAGTTCTTTATTCTAAAGTTCTTACCCTATATATTGGGCATACAGTGAAAAACTAAACTGTACACAAAGCACTTGCAATTTAATGGTAGAAGAAAGAAAACAAATAAATATATGTCCATGGAGTGATAGATAAAAAAAAAAGCACATGTTAGGACTTTAAATTTTTATTTATTTTTGTGCCAGTCCTAGGGCTTGAACTCAGGACCTAGTTACTGTCCTAGAGCTTCTTTTGCTCAAGGCTAGCACTCTAGCACTTGTGCCACAGCTCCACTTCCTCAATTGGAGACAAGAGTCTCACAGCCTTTTGTGTCCAGGCTGGCTTCAAAACCCTGATCCTCAGGGCTGGGAAGGTGGCCCAGTGGTAGAGTGCTTGCCTTGCATGCATGAGGCCCTGAGTTTGATTCCTCAGTACCACATAAGCAGAAAAAGCTGGAAGTGGCGCTGTGGCTCAAGTGGTAGAGTCCTAGCCTTGAGCTGAAGAGCTGAGGGACAGCACCCAGGCCCAGAGTTCAGGCCCCACGACCAGCAAAAAAAAAAAACCCCAAAAACCTGATCCTCAGATCTCAGTCTCCTGAGTATCGGCTGGGCTATGGTGGGAACCACTGGTGACTGGCTATGATTTTAAAATTTTAGCAGGGTATGAATTATATGAATCTGTTATCTGCAGGATTACTTGAGGAGATAACATTTCCAAAGAGAGACTGATAAATTCATAGAACTTGAAGCAGGAACATGGTTGCTCTTGTTTAAGGATTAGGGGGTGTGTGTTGGAAAGACAGGGAGGAATTGCTGGTGGTCGTGCAACATAGTGGAAAAGGAGAATGTAGATGAGACCAAATCAGGAAGGATTTTAATGGACTGAAGGATATGAAGACTGTAATTTTTTTTTGGTCGGTCATGGGGCTTGAACTCAGGAAGGATTTTAATGGACTGAAGGATATGAAGACTGTAATTTTTTTTTTGGTCGGTCATGGGGCTTGAACTCTGGGCCGGGTACTGTCCCTGAGCTTTTCAGCTCAAGGTGAGCACTCTATCACTTGAACCACAGCATCACTTCCAGTTTTCTAGTGGTTCATTGAGATAGGAGTCTCATGGACTTTCCTGCCCTGACTGGCTTTTTGAACCATGATCCTCAGATCGCAGCCTCTTGAGTAGCTAGGATTACAGGCATGAGCCACTGGCACCTGGTGTAAGATTGTAAGGCAGATGCTCTTCCACATGTCCAGCCTCAAACAAAGTATTTTTTATTGTGGCACTGGGTTTGAACTAGGGCCTGTGCTTTACAAGGCAGGATTTTTTGGCTGTGCCTCCAGCTCTGTATTTTACTCTGAGTAAAATTAGAAAGTATTTCGGGTTCTAATTAGAGAAGAAACATAATGCCATTTACTTTTTATAAGGATTCCTATAGTTGCTGAATAGAGAAAGGACTGTAACAGCTAGAGGAAAAAATCATTTCTCAAGTGAAAAACAAAAACTTAGAGCTAGGAAGTCTACATGAAATAGGGTAGCATTATAGCATGAACTCATCTGGGAACCAAGCTCCTTAGATCTGGCCCCTTCCATATCCTCTGCATATGGTGTCAGCTTCATGACCTCAGTTGCTTTTTTTGTGCTCTAGCCATCATGGCCTCATTCTGTTCTTTCATTTAAAGACTTCTTGACATTTATACATGATATTTTAAACCTTTTTGCCAAAATTTAGTCCCATGGCTATGCTTAGCTGTAGGGTGGTTGGGAAGGGGGAGAATCCTTAACCAAGGTGTTCATTTCCTGGTCAAAAGTCACCGATCAAAAGATTTAAAATTTTTAACTGTAGTAAAATATACCTATCATAACTTTTTTTTTATGTGCTGGTCCTGGGGCTTGAACTCAGGGTCTGGGCTTTTTTTGCTCAAAGCTAGCATTCTACTACTTGAGCCATAGCTCCATTTCCAGTTTTGATTTTTTTTGTTAAGTTAATTGAAGAGTCTCACAAACATTCCTTCCCAGGCTGACTTTGAACCACAATCCTCAGATCTCAGTCTCTTGAGTAGTTAGGATTTATAAAAGCGTGAGCTACCGGAGCCCAGCAGGATTCTTTATATATATATTTTTGATGTTATACAGACTGAGCATTCTTTACCTAAAATGCTTAGGCATAGACATGGTTTATATTCCTCCAAGTCTTAATATGAAACTTAAGTTTCACATATACTTTTTATGCAGTGTTTTTAGTGAAGCTGTGTGTGATTTTTCTGTTGTTTTTTAAAAAATAATTTTATTGGGCTGAGAAGGTGGCTCAGTGGTAGAGTGCTTGCTTTGTATGCATGAGGCCCTGGGTTCAATTCCTCAGTACCACATAAACAGAAAAAGCCAGAAGTAGCACTGCAGCTTAAGTGGTCAAGCACTAGCCTTGAGCTGAAGAGCTGAGGGACAGCACCTAGGCCCAGAGTTCAAGCCCCACAACTGACATACATACATACATATAAATAAATAAATTTAATGAAATAATTTAATTATCTTTAAGTAGTTGTACAAAGGAGTTGACATTCAACAAAGCAGTTTATGAATACAGTGCTTCTTGATCAGTGTCACCCCTTTCAATTCTCACTCAAAACTGCCAACCTACCCTTTCCTCATTTTTCTTAATTTGTAGGCTATGCATTGAATGCTTTTGCCTTTTGACAGAGCAATTTATGTATATAGTGCATCTTGATTTGTATCACCCCTTCAACACTTTTACCCCCTTTCCACTCACCTCTTCCCTTATTTTTCTTGATTTGGGGTATATGCAATGATTATTAACTGCATTCTCCCCCATTCCTCCCTTCAATCACTATGTCAGATGTGGAATTTGTCATTTGTGGTATCATTTGTAGTTGGTGCTTATATAGCTTTAGCTCTTGGAGAATTTCAGATATTATATTTTCATATTAGGGATGCTCAGTCTGTATTTCCTTATATGGCATATGCTTCACAAAGAGGAATTTTTAAAACTCATTGTTTTGCTTTATTGTAGTTATATATGTTAAGGATAATTATTGAGAAAAATATAGTCAAGTATAAAAATATAAGGAATTTTTAATTCTACCAGTTAGAGATGGCCACTGTTAACATTTAGTACAATTTCTGTCATACTTTTTATAGGCACATGGGTATATACTTTAAATAATTGAAATTATCCTCAATATATAGCTTTTTACTCTACTGCTTTGACTTAATATCATATCATGAGCATTTTGACATGATATGGGTTTTATTGAACATTTCAAAAGGCTTGAGTGTCTGTTTCATGTCAGTTTCCAGGGTAAGAGACTCAGCTTACATCACTAAGTATGCAAGCATACCAGTAGTTACAAACATGAAGAGCTATGTTTTAAGACTCCAAAATGCTATATACATGTGCTCTTAGCATGAAGTACCTAGTCTGCCCTGGAGGGGTTAAAGAAAGTCTTCCTTGGAAGAGGTACAAATGGAGGTGAACTTTCAAGTTAATCTAAGTGGAAGACAATGATACAGAAGGGAATGCAGGGGCAAAGGTGTAGAAACAGAAGTGATTGTGGTGCATACTGGGAACCACACATAGTCAAATATCCCTGAAGCTCAGTATGGTGTCCAGAACATTGGAGCAAGGCAGCAAGGGCCAGAACAAATATGTCCTGGGAATTATGCTGAGGTGTATGGATTTTATTCCAATGCCAGTGCAGAGTGTCTGAGAGAAACTGAAGCAGGTTGAAGTGTGAGCAATTGGTTCAATAAGGAGTGGGGCCCAAAGAAGAAGTAGAAAGGGTCTCAGAGTGTTGTGAGGAGATGACAAGGTGAGATTTACATAATGGCTGTGGAAATGAGGTTTTTGGGCTCAGAAGAAAAGCCCAAAGAAGGACCTGCTTCCCACATAGGGTTGTAGGACTGCCTTGATAAACCCCTTAGTGGCCTTAGGACCTCATGATATCAATGAAAGGGGAGCCTGTTCTTTGCTGCTATTGCCTAGAAACAACAGAACCCTGAGCTCTGCCAGTGAGGCAGCTTTATTCTAGTCCCCACACCTCACCTCTGATGGATGGGCTGGATCTTGAGCCCTTAGAGCTTCTGCCTAGAGAAGTATGTCAGCAGGGGGCAGGCAGGGCAGGGCTGCCAAAGGCTTTAGAGCAGTGTCAATCTTTCCTCAGAAAACAAATGATCAGTTTCAACCTCCAACAAGGCTATTCTTGGACCTAGATTGAGAACTCCTACTATAGGAATATTGTTTTTTTCCTGCTGTTAACTTCCAGCGTAGCTAAACAATGCATGTTGAAAAGTGAGGATTTTACTCTTAACTACCATTTATAATTTTAGTAGTGATAAGTAGTTGAGGTTTTACTGGTGTTCTACTTTGTTTTTGAAGGGCTTGTTCCTGTTCTTGTTATTTGTAAGATAAAAGTAAACTAACAAAAGGTTCTTAGTTTCTCTTTTTATTTTATTAGGAACAATCAGCGTTCCAGTTTTACAAAGTTGAAGAATACTCATGCTGATGGATTCCCCAAACTTCCACATTTGATAAAACCAAATTTTAGAAAATTTATTCAGAAACCTTACATAGTAAGATTGGAGTTTCAAATTTTTCATTTTTGTGCATCCTCTTTATATTTTTTTCAAAAATGTTTAACTACTCATTGATTATGTGTAATTTAATTGAAGTTATATCAGAAGAAATACTCATCTTTTATTTGATTTAGTTTGATTTTATTAGACTTATTATAGTACCAAGTCAAGATGTTTTGGAAACAACTTTATTAAGATATGATTTATATGCTCTAAAGTTCACCCATTTTATATTTATAGGTCCTGTTTTACATTCTTATCATTCATTTGTTTCGAATTGTGTATTAATTGTTCAAAAGTGTTTCACCATGGTATTTCACACATGCATGTACAGTATGAAATAGTTAATAAGACTGTTGATTTTAGGAAATGGGAAACTATATACAGAATGAGCTTCATCTTTTCTATTGCCACTAGAGGATTCAGGTTCTTTGCAGTTACCAGTTATTTCTGGTACCTCCTGGGCTGATGTAGGAGCACCATCTCAAATCAATTAATCTAAGTTAGCAAAAACAGCCTCATATGGTGTTGAAGATTTGTATTCTTGTGAAGTAGAAACCCTTCAGCAACTACAGATACTAATAGATTGCTTTCTATCTTTGATGCCTGAGTAAATGACTTCTGAATTTATAGTCCATTTTCTAAAGTTCAACAATTATACAACAGAGGTGTTTCACATTAATCACAAGCATAAATGAAATCAGTTCCTAAACTAGCATGGTTCATGTAAAAGAAGAATTATGTGTATGCTTACAGTTAATCTCTATGCTTTAGGTTCTTAACCCTGAATTCTTAAACAAGTGTCTTTTAAATGGTGAACTAGTTTTAAAGCCTTAAAGTATATTAACTCATACCAATGCTTTTTTGTTCAGAATTATACTATGCAAAGAAAAGATAATATTACTTTGAAATCATATGACTTTGACGAAAACCAAGGCTCTAAAATGCTTTATAAGGTATTGTTTTTCATTTAACTCTTTCTGTTGGCTTATACTTTGGACATAACATTCTAAGTGTTCATACATTGAAAGCTATTTTTGTGGCATTCTTTCAAAAAGTAGCTATAAACAAGTTTTTTTAATGAGTATTTCTAATATTTATAGTTAATTGTGATCAGTTTAATGGTGACCTATTTCCTCAGGACTTGACTTTCATTTTTTATCCAGTAGAAGGAACTCTTTATCAAGCATTGTCTGGAAATAGAGATGCATAGAAAAGATACAGGTGGAATGATTTTAATTGGGGAGTCAAAGTCCTAGATCTTGTTGTTAAGCCTGTCCCTTAACTACTGAGGCCTAAGTTCAGAACTGTAGTGTTTTCTCCTGGAGTCATATTTAACAAACCCTGCCCATGAACATATAACCCTCTTGATCATCATATATCTTACTCTAATTGATTGTACATCTATATAACTTTTTTGTATTGGAGCTTGAACTCAGGACCTAGATGCTGTTTCTGGGATTTTTTTTTCTTCTTAAAGCTAGCATCCTACCACTTGAGCCACAGCACTACATCCACCTTCTTAATGGTTAATGCGAAATAAGAGTCACAGAATTCCCTGCCTGGACTGGCTTTAACCCACAATCCTCAGATCTCAGCCTCCTGAGTAGCTAGGATTATAGGCATCAGCCACCAGCACCTGCTATCAGTTTTTGAAATTGGTTTTTATGTAAAACAATTTAAAAAATAATATTAGCAACCAGCACTAATACCAAAATACATTAGCAAGTAATTAGAAATACACTTTTTTTTTGCCATCATTATTAACCTCTTCCCTTTTGATACCTGTAATACCTAATTCTAGGACAGGTCTAAGTACTAGACATGTTGCCATCTGCTATACTAATAAAGTTGACTCAGAAACTGTAGTTTTGTCATCAGATTTTTTTCCTTTTTAGTATTTATTTTTATTAACTAGTTGTACAACGGGATTTCAATTCCGAAATTCAGGCTATGAGTGCAGTTCATCTTGATCAGTGTTGCTCCATCCATTGTTCTCCCCTGTCTTTCCCCATCCCATCCCTACCCTCACGTTATGTGGTTCAATTTTTATGTAATGTACATTGAATATAATGACTTATTTGCTCACCCTTCCTCTCTCCATTCATATACTCCCCCTCATTGCCCTCCTCCCCAGAACATATTGTTTTTTTTATTTACAGAGCAACTTTAGTGGTGACAGTTTCCAGCCCCATTACAGATCAAACCTGGTACAAAAGAGCTTGTACATTCAGGCTAAATATCAACGTTTACGATTTGCTGGTCCAAGAGGATTTATCACTAATAAATTCAGAGAGAGATTACTGAGGCTAAAAAAGGTTAGTTGGATTATGATCATTTAAAAATGTTAAGTAGTTTTGGAACTCTTAAATCATATATTCATTAGACAAAATTATATTCTTCATTCAGTTTTAAGAAACAACTTGGATTTAAAAAAAGATTTTTTGCATGATATTTGAATAAAAACATTAAGGAGTAATGCTTATAGCGTTGTAAGACTATGTAACCTTAAAATACTTTTAGCTCAAACATGTTGAACTTCTTATTTTAGCTCCATTTATTTTTGCATTTCTGTTCTATAGTTAATCATTAAAATGGAAATTCAGGTAAAGAGGTTGGACTGACATATTTTAGTCTTTTAATTGTAAATTATCTGAATGCCAAAAATACTGAACCTGACTTCAGACAAAATGTATATAATGGCAAAATATACTAACTTGTCTTTTTCCTCTATTCATGTATTTCTAAATTGTGGCAAAATAGGTAGAAGGAAAAAATTCCTGTTTAATAATTTTAAAGTATGCAATTAAGTGATATTAATTACATTTATAATTCTATATAATTATTGCCACTATATTATACCTCTTCTAAAACTGATTTTGAATTGGCAAGTAAAAATTACATATGTGGGCTGGGAAGGTGGCTCAGTGGTAGAGCACTTGCCTTGCATGCTCGAGGCCCTGGGTTCGATTCCTCAGCACCACATAAGCAAAAAGAAAAAAGCCGGAAGTGGCACTGTGGCTCAAGTGGTAGAGTG
>NW_012267310.1:863633-892508 GCF_000151885.1 Dipodomys ordii | reverse complement strand
TGTGTGTGTGTGTGTGTGTGTGTGTGTGTGTGTGTGTGTGTGTGTGTGTGTTTGTTGTTTTGGTGTGTGTGTGTGTGTGTGTGTGTGTGTGTGTGTTGGTACTGGTGCTTGAACTCTAGGCCTGGACACTTTCTTAGTATTTTTGCTCAGTGTTAGCATTCTACCACTTTAAGCCATACCTCCATTTCTGACTTTTTGCTGAGAGTAAACTTTCCTGCTTTGAATTACAATTCTTTGACCTCAGCCTCCTCTGTAGCTAGAATTATAGGCATGAGCCACCCCTCTAAGTTTAATTAGTGCCTTAGGTAGAGTTCTGATTTCATATGGCTTTAAGAAAGCATTTTCGTGTGTGTGTGTGTGTGTGTGTGTGTGTGTGTGTCTGTGTCTGTGTCTGTGTGTCTGTGTGTGTGTCCATTGCTGCCCTTTGATCTCTGGTCCTGGGCATTTTCCCCAAGCAGCTTTTGCTCAAGGCTAGCACTCTACCACATGAGCTACAGCACCACTTCCTGCTTTTTCTGTGATTAATTGAAGCTGGCTTCAATTAATTGGGCTGGCTTCAAACCATGATCCTCAGATCTCAGCCTTCTGAGTAACTAGGATTAAAGGCATGAGCTACCAAGCCATTTCCTTTTTAAAGAATAGAAGTAAAAGTGGAGCCATTTTCTTCTCTCTCTCTCTCCCTTTTTTCTCTCCCCCCTCCTCTCCCTTCTTCCCTCTCTTACTTTCACTCACTCGCTTACTTGGTTTTAGGGTGCTTGACTGCTATCCCTGAGCTTTTGTGCTTAACACTAGCACTCTACAAGTTGAGCTCCACTTCCAGCTTTTTGCTGGTTAATTGGAGATAAAAGTTTCACAACTTCATTGCTCAGGCTGACTTTCAACTGCAATCCTCAGCTCTTCACCTCCTGAGGTAGCTAGAATCATAGGTGTAAGCCACAGTGCCCAGCTATTTCTCCTCATTTATACCTCCTCTTAGGCTAAAGAGATGGCACTTCTTTTTCTGCTGTTTTTTTTTGGTGGGGGGCAAGTTTTCACAGCAGATCTTCTAGACATTAGTGTCCAGTAACAGGTGACAACTTGGCTCTTGTAAGGGAAGCTAGTGACTGATTTCCACTCAAGGATTAAGAGTGAAGCAGACCTTTTCCTCAGGTGCTATGATGGGTTTCTGGTTCATCTTTTCCATTTCTTTTCTCTCTGCTCTATGTTAAACTTTGAATTTTAACCTTTTTCTTTTTGCCGGGCTTGAACTCTGGGACTAGGTACTGTCCCTGAGCTTCTTTTGCTCAAAACACGTGCTCTACCACTAGAGCCACAGCAACACTTCTGGTTGTTTTAAGTAGTTTAGTAGAAATGAGTCTCATGGAGTTTCCTGCCCAAGCTGGCATTGAACCGTGATCCTCAGATCTCAGCCTCCTGAGTAACAAGGATCACAGACATGAGCCATGGTGCCTGGATTAACCTTTTTTTTTCTTTTATTTTTTTGCCAGTCCTGGAGCTTGAACTCAGGGCCCACACACTGTCTCTGAGCTTCTTTTGCTCAAGGCTAGCATTCTACCACTTGAGCCAGAGCACCACTTCCAGCTTTTTCTGTTAATGTGGTAGTGAGGAATGGAATCCAGGGCTTCATGAATGGTAGGCAAGTATCCATCATTAAACCACATTCCAAGCCCCTTAACCTTTTTTTTAAAGGAAATTTTATATAGGCTGAAAGCAGATCAGTGTCTGGGGTGAGCATGACCAGTTTTAGCTCCTTTGAACTCCATTTTGCCTCTTTTAGGTGATTTTGGTATTCCTTAACGCTTGCTTGACTGGCTACTTGAACCTGCAGTTTCTATATTCTCCTTGAACTTGCTTCATTTTCCTTTGCTTCAGATTGTCCAATTCCTGCTAAACACTGTATTCTTTTAGACTATATTGCCCACACAGCAAATAGAAATCAGACTTCAGGCGTTTGTCATAAGACATAGGAAGTATGTCCCAGAAGGAGTTAGTTTGCTCTGGGTCTTCAGTCTTTAGGCCTACACCTTTGGTATCATCTATGATGTAGCAGTTGTACTTAGAGTCCAGTGCAGTCACAGCCATATCTTCCTAATGCCTTTTGAGTACAATCTGAATGCTTTCAAAGTGGTCCCAGCACACTTTTTTTAAAAGAGGGCCAAAACAGGTCGGGCTCAGTGGCTCAAGCCTGTAACCTAGCTGTTTGGGGGTGGGGCTGGAGATTAGGAGGCCATGGTTTAAGGCCAGCCTAGGCAAAAAGAAATGTTCCAAGACTCAGTCTCAACTAGTTAGTGGGTGTTAGGACTCATGTCTTTATCCTAGCTACAGAGGGGTGGGGGGAATACAAGGGCTCAGTACAGTGTTGCATGCCTTACATCACAGTGACATGGGGAAACACAAGTAGGAGGAGACAGCCTGGGCATAAAGTGAGACCCTACCTTAAGAAAGCAAATGTATGGGGCTGGGAAGGTGGCTCAGTGGTAGAGCGCTTGCCTTGCATGCCTGAGGCCCTGGGTTCGATTCCTCAGCACCACATAAGCAAAAAGAAAAAAGCTAGAAGTGGTGCTGTGGCTCAAGTGGTAGAGCACTAGCCTTGAGCTGAAGAGCTGAGGGACAGCGCCCAGGCCCAGAGTTCAGGCCCCACGACCGGACCCCCCCCCAAAAAAAAGCAAATGTATAAAATGGAGGAGAAGCTCAAATGGTATAGAGCATCAGCTGTGAGAGAAAAAGCTGAGTGAGAGTGTGAAGCCCCAAGTTCAAGCCCAGGGAGCAGCACAAAGAAAGCAATACAAAAAGAGGTGTGGCTCAATGGAGGTGTGGCTCAAGTGGTAAAGCACTACCTAGAAAGCAGAAGGCTAAAAAATTAAAGCATAAACAACAGCAAAAAAATCACTTCTATTTCTCCAGTATCTAATAGTCTTTTTTCTTAGGTATATTCTTTGGAATACTGGTTTATGTATGTTTGTATTATAGCTCTTCCAATCTGACTATTATCAGTGCCTGCAAGCAAAGTCATAGCCAGACTTTTTATAGATTTGTGTTTGAACAAGTACATCACTAAATCAAGTACCCTACTATTAGCACACTGCTTAACAGTTGGGCTTCACTTCATTGACCTTTAGGAAAAAGAATGAGGCATTGCAGCTGTTCTATTTCTGCCAAGATCTGAACTAATCCATTTAAAACTAACTTAGCCTTTAAGTTATCTGAGCCGTATTTTGCTGCTTAGACCTCTCAGCTCACTTTTTGTGCTGGTCCTGGGGCTTGAACTCAGGGCCTAAGTTCTGAGCTTTTGTCTCTGAGCTTTTGTGCTCAAGGCTAGTGGTCTGCTACTTGAACCACAGCACTATTTCTGGTTTTTTTGATAGTTAATTAGAGATTAGTTAATTAGTTAATTAGAGTCTCATGGTCTTTCCTACCTGGGATGGCTTTTGAGATCTCAGCCTCCAGAGTAGCTAGGATTGCAGGTGTGAGCCACTGATGCCCAGCCTTCTAAGTTCACTTTTATCTCAATTTTATGCCCTAAATAAATGTTTCCTTTTTCTTAAATTAGGGGAACTTTTGGTCAAATGGGGTTACTAGGTATGAGGCAACATTTATATCTTTTTTTTTTTTTTGGTCTGTGATGGAGATCAAATCCAGGGCCTTGTACATGCTAAGCAAGCACTCTACAGTAGAGCTGTACCTCTCAAGCTTTTGGCAACAGAGGGAACTTTGAAAGTCTTGCCCTGGAGAGACATCCTTAGTCAGTACCATTTTGAAGATTTGCCATGTTAGGGAGATTATTCTTTTTGCAGTTATTAAACAACTACCTAGAATAACTAAGGATACATGATTGATTACTTGCTCTAGGTGCCCTAAAATTATATATAAATGTACTTATTCCCACTTACCTCAAAGTCCACCAGAATATATACATTGTTCTTGTCTGGACCCTATATTGAAATGTTCACTCATGACTTGAACATATTTTGTCGCTCATCTGCAGGATAATCTGGTTACTGTGCTATCATGCTATGTGCTTCCTGTCTAGAACACAAAACAACTTTAGGAAGTGGCAGGGGTAAATCCATGTACTCCTAATATATCTTTTCTGCTTACTAGATTAATAGTTGCTTCCCTAAAACTGTATTGGCTTCCAGCTGCCTACAAAGTAGTGAGATTCCTAGGCAGAGAGAAAAATATAGAAGTGAAATTATTCCTTATTCGTCACATGTTTGTCATGTTAATCTCATTTTGGTATCTCAGATCTCTTCTACTAGGTTTCTTTTTTCTTGGATTCTGTGCTTGATATGGAAGATGAGGTTGGGTGTTTATTATTACCTGGAACAAGGATTGTTATCTTTTTAACCACTGACATTCAGACATTTCTTCATCACATATCTTTTGCTTACCATAAAAAGGTTTTGGAAACACTTGAGGGTCTGAATATGCATCAGAATAAAAGAAAGAACTGTCAGCAATTGTGCTTTTGGTCAAGAAGTCTTAGAGTTCTTTAGTACCATAGGCTTTCTAGCAGTTCTCTTGTGCTCCTAAGTTTTGTGCCCACCACATCCCTTTTCATGGATAGAAAGCAGAGAGGAGAGGCCATAAAAATGAAGCAGAAAGGAAGTTAGAACCTGACATTTGTGACTTTCAGGAAAAGAGTCCTTGAAAGTCATTTAGCACAAAGATAGAATGGGACCACCAAACATTTCTATCAGATATGAGTGCCAGATATGAGTTCTGTAATCTCAGAACTCAGATGGCTGAGGCATCAGAATCATGAGTTTGAGGCTAGCTTGAAGAACAGAGTGAGTTCCAAGCCAGCCTGTGCTACATAATGGGACCCTGTCTCAAAAAGTAAGCATTTTTAACTGTGATATTTGCTGTTTTCCCTCTCCCCCAATCTTTCTGCCTCCTGTGTAGTTGGGATTACAAGCATGAGCCACCAGTGCCCGTGTGCTCTTCTCTTTTGTTGTTCTTCCTACTTTACATAAATGCCCTCCCCTCTTCCCAAGATTTGTTGTTGTCTTACATCCTTACTACTTTCCAGACTTCAGCTGTTCCACTGCCTCCCATGGTAGCTGTGAGCTTCCTTAGAAATGTGACAGTTAAGTGACAGAAGCCAGACACAAATGATAACCTATTGTGTGACTCCATTTATATGAAATCTCTTAAGACAAGAAAAGCCATAGTGACAGAAAGTTGATTAATGATTGCCAGGAACTAGGCGTATAGGAGAAGATTGGGCAGGAGCATGGGTTTTTAGTAGGTGTGGATAGAGTTCCTTTTTAAGAGTGAGAAAAATATTCTAAAATAGATGATCATGATCATTTATTGTACATCACTGTGAATATACTAGAAAGCCACAGAACTATAAACTTCAAATAATTGAATGGAATATGAACTATATTTCAGTAAAGCTGTTAAAAATACCAAACTTACGTTCCTAAACAATTGATCTCCCCTCATGGTCCATAACACTTTGAGGTTAGCCAAGCCAACCTAGAAACTTGTCCTACTAATGAATCCTCAAATCTTATTTCTGTCACTCACTCATTTCATTTCATTCATTTTAGTGACTGCATATTCCATGTTTAGATGCATTTTGTATTTCAGGGCTTTGCAAAACTTTTGGCTCACATACTCTAAAATTTTGTAAAATTATCTACCTTCTTGCATCTTTTTGGTTATCTTACTTTTAGGTCCACATTATAGTAAATGATATAATTTCTGGCATATTATGAATACTGGCAGCCTTATTTTTATTGGGGCCACATCTTGTAGGTACCATTACCTGTGTGTATACACTCAAATTCCAGTCTCCCAGAAGGAAAGTAGATAATCAGCATAGCACTCACCAATTAAGGGCAGGAACTTTCCTGAAATCTTAGTTTCTAGATGCTAGCCAAGGGTCAACCTTGTAATAAGTAGACCCTTTCAACAACAGTAAGCAGATCTTCTACTGTGTTTACTTTTTTCTGTACAACTATGTGTGCATGTATATATATATATATGCGTGTATGTGTATGTGTGTATATATACGTGTGTGTGTGTGTGTGTGTGTGTGTGTGTGTGTGTGTGGTGTTGCGTTGCTGGTTGTGAGGCTTGAGCTCAGGGCCTGGCTCTGTCCCTGAGCTTTTTTTTACTCAAGGCTAGTAGTGTTCTACCACTTTGAGCCACAGCACCACTTCTGGTTTTGGGGCAGTTAATTGGAGATAAGAGTTTCAGACTTTACTGCCCAGGATTGGCTTTGAACCTTCATCTTCAGATCTCAGCCTCCTGAGTAGCTAAGATTACAGGCATGAGCCACTGGCACTCCACTGTACAACTATATATATTTTTTTATTATGAAAATACCACACAGAGGGGTTACAATTAATATGAGCAAGGTAATGAGTACATTTCTTATCAAGCATTGTTGCCTCCTCCTTTGTTTCCCCTTCCCATCCCTTCCCATCTTACCCCCATCCCTCAGTACAACTATATATATATATATTTTTTTTTGTCGGTCGTGGGGCTTGAACTCTGGGCCTGGGCGCTGTCCCTCAGCTCTTCAGCTCAAGGCGAGCGCTCTACCACTTGAGCTACAGCGCCACTTCCGGTTTTCTGGTCGTTTATTGGAGATAGGAGTCTCACGGTCTCTCCTGCCCGGGCTGGCTTTGAACCGCGATCCTCAGATCTCAGCCTCCTGAGTAGCTAGGATTACAGGCGTGAGCCACCAGCGCCCGGCTTACAACTATATTTTTGAAGAGCTTGATTTCACAAGTGGTAAAGGGGGAGAAGAGAAGTACTATAGAAATCATTCTACATCATGCTAAGTATTTTCACATATTCTTCATGGAGGAAGTAGGCTGTAAGTTGAGACATGGAGGGGAGCTGGATAGCTTTAGCTAAAGTTAATGATCTGTGCTTGGCAATAGGCTATATAATTAGAAAGAAATAGAATGAAAATTAGACAAGGCTCCAAAATCTGGGGAAAATATTTAGGACTTCATATAGTAGCAGTAGTACCTCTTCTTACACTGAGGAGAAAGTGGTACTTTAGGATGCTCACTTGATTAACAAGAGGTAGGGCTGTGGGGGAAAGATGTGGTACAGGAAGACCAACATGAAACATTTGCAGGGACCCAAGTGTCAAGTTGTAAACATACATGAAGTTGGGCATTAGTGGCTTGCACCTGTAATCCTAGCTACTCAAGAGGCTGGATCTGAGGATTGCAGTTCAAAGCCAGCCAGGGCAGGAAAGTCCATGAGACTTATCTCCAATGAACCACCAGAAAACTGGAAGTGGCGCTGTGGCTCAAGTGGTAGAGCACTAATCTTGAGCTGAAGAGCTGAAGGACAGCACCCAGGCCCAGAGTTCAAGCCCCATGACTGACAAAAACAAATACATGAGAAGGGGCTTGTATATTTATTTTAACAAGTTTTGTAAAAAGATTTTCAAATCATTGAAAGGGTCAGGGACCAATCTGAGAGACAGTAGGTATTAAAGAAACTATGTCAAGCGTGGAAGTAGTTGATAATAATTGCATGTTTAAAATTTTTTACTGTTATTTTAAAAGTGACGCATGGAGGGCTTAGTTACATAAGTTAGCTAACAAGAACATTTCTTTTTGGACAATGTCATCCCTTTCCTCACTCTCTCCCAGTTTTCCATCCCTTCCCCACCCTAATTGCACATTTTTATAAACAAGGTATTTCCATTGAAATTTTCTTCAGAATTATTGTAGTTAGTATATCCTTGTAAAGTTAATAGTTAACAGATCTTTTGTTTGAAGACAAATTACATGATTTTTACAATGTGTAAAGAAATAGAATACAATGAAATCTACTTTGATTTATTTAAAGGAATGATGTTGACAAAACTATATATGCTTGTATTTATGAACATTTTATTAACCAAAATAGAAGAATAATAATTTCTATTACCACTGTTTTTGTTTGGAATTAAACATTTTCTTAGTAATGTAAGTGCCAAAAAAATAAATCAACTTTTAAATTTCTTTCAGTTTTAATAATGTAAGATCCTAGTAAAAGGTAAGGATACATGTATTATTGATTTATTTATTAATGTCCCCGAAAATTATGTCATTCTACCAGTTTTTATTTTATTAGTTGCATGGTCTTAAGTTCAGCTTGTGATTGGCAATTTAATATTTTGCTTAGTATCCAATAAAAAAGTCCACATTCATTACCCTTTAATCATAGTCTTCCTGTTCACGTAAATTCCTTTTCCTATATTTATTGAAACCTTACGTTTTTGTTTCATTAACCATCTAACAGCAACAAAGCTTCTAGTAGTTTTCTCTGCAGATATCCATCATTAGAACAGTCCAAATAGTTTTAGAATTGGAGAATCCTGTATAATGAAAGAGATAGAGTACCAGTTTCAGGTTGTGCTTGTACTGGAGAGACTAAGGTTTGAGTCTTCAGTTTATGCCAGGGTTGGCTCCACTGGAACTCACCCAAATAGCAGAAAGTCGTTTTCATCAATTTACTAATACCAGTGTTATCTAGTATTATATGTGGGGTTTTTTTGTCCTTATCCTTTGATATCTGCTTTGATGTGTTCTGTGTCACTTTGCTTCTTTGGGACCCCACATACCTTTGTGGGGATTTTGAGGTGCAAAAAGTACTATGTAAATTAAACTGTTTTCAAAATTACATTGTGAACTAACTCTAGCTTAGATGTCATAACTGACTATCTTTTTGAAGCCTGTATTTCTCTTGTTTTCTCTCTATAGGAATATACAGACGACACTGAAACGTAGTTTGGAATTACTACAAATGGAAACAACACTACTGAAGGATATTTGGAAGCATCTCTTTTTGTCAAGAGTTAGAATTGGCACTAAGGCACTAATACTGTAACTTTCTTGATAAAAATAACTATTTTTCAGTAGTGGAATGCTGCAACATTTTTACACTTAACGATTGCTTTTAAAATACAGTATTCAATTTAAAAGTTGTATTAACTACAGTTTCTTTGCAAAATGTCTCAATAGAATCACTTGAAGGGCATTATTTCTTGATGCATTTTTCTCCAAGCATGGTTTCACTGAGAAAAAGTTATATCTGGACATTTATATGTTGAAAGCTTTGGTTTGGAAATAAAACTATGAAAATCGTATGTATGTACATGAAAGAACTTTACAGTGGCCTTACAGTAGCAAATTTTATACCAGATTTTTTCTTTTTCTGATGACATTTTGGCTTATAACTTGAAGTTTTTCTTAAGTTTCTGAAGATCAAGGCCTATATAATTCATACATTTCATAATACAATATAAGAAGGCTAGAGAAACGGTGCTTCAACTTTTCCATCAGGTAGTTGTGAGTGCACTGAATTTTTGGTAATATGTTCGTTCAGTTTTTTCCACAACTATTTGCTCTTTTCCAGTTTCAAAATGCTATTGTGGAAAATATGTAAAGATTTTGTAATCTATATTCCATCTTATTTTTCCCTCAGGGCAAGCTTGTGCATATATTTTTAAAGGCTTTTAGAACATCTGACAAATGAAATGTCATATTTGAAAATTGTACTTTACTACTACAGCATTACACATTTTGCAAGCACATCTTACAGAGTGTTTATTTTCAGTTCAGTTGATATGTACTGCATACCTACTATGTGTAAAATAGAGTTGATGACATTTTAAATGCAGTTTTTAGGTCTGAGTACTTTGTTTCTTTATGTTTTTGGTGTTCTGCTTACCAGTACATATACATTCCCAAACCAATTTTTGTGAAATGTTTTATTTGTAATAAAATAAAATATTGTTGGTCTTCCTGCTTGAAGAAGTTGCTTGCCAATTTATCAGAACATTATTTTGGTTTTCTGAGCTTTTGTGCCCTAAGTAGGATCTGTCACTGTCTAACACTGTTAATTATGTAGGTAGAGCTTCTGAGTGGAAACAGAGAGGTTGGTTAAAACTTTTTTTCTAGGCTGGGCACTGGTGGCTCATGCCTGTAATCCTAGCTATTAAAATAGGAGGCTGAGATCTGAGGACCACATTTCAAAGTCAGCCTGAGCAGGAAAGCCCATGAGACTCTTATCTCCAATTAACCATCAGGAAACCAGAAGTGGTGTTGTGGTTCAAGTGGTAGAGCGCTTGCCTTGAACTGAAGAGTTCAGGGACAGCGCCCAGGCTCAGAGTTCAAGCCTCACAACCGACCAAAAAACAAAACAAAAACCTTTTTTCCTAACTTCTTATGAAGTATCATAGTTTTTACATTTATTGAAATGATGAGTCAGTCTGTCTTAAATGGGACAGTGATAAAGAGGGATAAGAGTACTTGACTCATTGCTAAATGGGTAATAAATTTAGGTAAATAGCCTTTCTTATATCATGTGCCATTTCTGTAAGGTTAGGTTTCCAAACATACTAACATTCTGCTTATAGTATGAAAGAATAATATTGCAACTTTATATTGTGTAGGTACTTAGAAAAGTTGTTTTAAATGTGAAGATAATTAACTCTGCTGTTGTTATATTCTAGAAGACTGTTATAAACCTTGAATATTTAACAATTTGATTGACAGCTCTGTTTCGCCAATATTGTATGCTAAAATTGAAGCAATGAAAAGGAGAACAAAGTACAGGCACCATACCTTTATGATGCAAACAACCTAATAGGGAAAATGGACATGGAATATATAAATGAAACGTGGTAAACAACATTGATTCTGTAGCTCTCTTTTCTTCCCTTCTTTTGTGTTGGTCCTGAGTCTTGAAGTCAGGGCCTGGGCTCCGTCCCTGAGTGTTTTTGCTCAAGACTAGTCTTTACCCCTTGACTCACAGCTCCACTATGCAGGTCAGTTGGAGACAAAGAGTCTTATGGAATTTACTGCCTCAGCTAGCTTTCAATCATGATCCTCAGGTCTCACCCCGCTGAGTAGCTAGGATTATAGACATGAGCCACTGGAGCCTGGCTATATCTCTGTTTTTACTTTTTCCACCCCTAGTACTGGGGATTGAACTCGGCCTTGAGCATTTGCTTAGCCTTTTCACTCAAGGCTGCCACTGTACCACTTGAGCCACAGTTCCAATTTATTGCTTTTTGCTCAATAATTGGAGATGGTATTCTCTCAAATTTGTCTGTTTAGGCTAGCTTTGAATCTTGATCTTCAGGTATCTCAGCCTCCTTATTAGCTAGCATTATGGGCACAAGCCACCAGCACCTTGCCTCATAGCATTTTTAAATGATGAAAGGAATTTGAGTTTTTGTGTGTGTATGTGATCTGGGGATGGAACTCAGGGCCTGAACTTAGGCAAGTGCTCTACCACTTGGACAGTTCTGCTTTTAGTTTCTTTCTTTTTTTTTTTTGGTCAGTCATGGGGCTTAAACTCTGGGCCTGGGCGCTGTCCCTCAGCTCTTCAGCTCAAAGCTAGCGCTCTACCACTTGAGCCACAGCGCCACTTCCAGTTTTCTGGTGGTTAATTGGAGATAGTCTCATGGACTTTCCTGCCCGGGCTGGCTTTGAATTGTGATCTGCCTCCTGAGTAGTGAGAATTACAGGCATGAGCCACTGGCACCTGGCCAGTTTGTTTCTTAGATAAGATCTCATGCTAACTTTGCCTGGGCTAGCCTCAGCCCTATCCTCTTACTTCTACCTCCTGAGTAGCTGGAACCACAGGTATAAGTCACCCTGCCAGCTTATTTTTGAAATGAAATTGCACTTTTTGTCTGAGTTAGCCCCAGACCTAGATCCTCCTGTCTCCTTTCTGTGTAGCTGAAATTATAGTCATGTACCACCAAGCCAGGTAGTACATGAATGCTTGATGGCATAGGACTCGGGGATTTTTTTAAAAAATGCATTCTATACTATTGCCTTATTCCTACACCACTCACTATATACTAGGCCTTTCACTGGCACTAGAAATAGAAAAATAATGAGACCTAGTTCCTGCTCTAAGGAATCTCAAATTACTGGGGAATAGATTTATGAGGAAAAAGAATTGTAGCTGGGCGCCAGTGGCTCACACCTGTAATCCTAGCTACTCAGGAGGCTGAGATCTGAGGATCACAGTTCGAAGCCAGCCCTTGCAGTATAGTCATTGAGACTCTAATTAACCACCAGAAAGCCAGAAGTGATGGCTCAAAGTGGTAGAGCAATAGCCTTGAGCAAAAAAGCTCAGGGACAGCACCCAGGTCCTGAGGTCAAGCTCCACTACCAACCAACAAACAAAAAAAGGAATTGTAGCATAGAGTACTAAGTATTATCATGAACATAAAGGCTAGAAAAGTTGACATTCCCGTTTAGAATCCCCTCTTCAAGTTTATTTATTGATTTCAGAAGATATTATTCTATTGATGGTTTTGCTTTTTTTATAAGTTGATCTATTAGAGGAAACGGTAAATTTACATCTTTTTACAGTATTGTTTCTTTGTTTTGTTTCAAACTTTTCTTGTGTGCTGGTACTTAGGAATTGTGTGTTTTGAACATAGAGCCTCTCCCTCTTGCTCAGCTTGCTTACTCAATGGCTGGTGCTCTACCACTTGAGCCATGCCTCTAGCCTAGCATTTTGCTGGTCAAAGATGGAGCCTCACAGACTTTTCAACCTTGCCTGGCTTCAGACTCTAGAATCTCTAATAATTACTCAGGCCACTGACTTGCTAGAATTACAGCAATAACCAATGCATCACTGTATATTTGTGTGTGTGGTGTGATGCCTGTCATAGGCTTGAACTCAGCGCCTTGGTGCTTTCCTGACCTTTTTTGCTCAAGGCTAGCACTCTGCCACTTGAGCCACATCTCTAATTCTAGGCTGACATCAAACCACTATCCTCATGCGTCTCCTTAATAGCTAGGATTATAGTTGTGAGCCACTGGCACCTGGCTTCTTTGTGTTGTGTGTGTGTGGTTTTTTTGTTGTTTTGTTTTTGTTTTTTTGGAGGGTCCGGTCGTGGGGCCTGAACTCTGGGCCTGGGCTCTGCCCCTCAGCTCTTCAGCTCAAGGCTAGTGCTCTGCCACTTGAGCCACAGCACCACTTCCAGCTTTTTTCTTTTTGCTTATGTGGTGCTGAGGAATCAAATCCAGGGCCTCAGGCATGCAAGGCAAGGGCTCTACCACTGAGCCAACTTCCCAGCCCGTGTGTGTGTTTTTTTATTGCTTCATGCTAACCTATAATTATTTGTGTAATTTTCAATAAGAAACTACCCAAAGTATTATGACAGAGAAAACTGTCATACATAGTTTGAAGGATACTTTTTTATTATTTTTTTGTTAAAATTACCATTTAAGCACCACAGTACAGTGACTACATTTTGCCTAATGAATCCTGCCCTTCTTTGTGTTAGTACTGGAGCTTAAACTCAGGTGCTGTCCCTTTATCATTCAAGGACAGCACTCCATCACTTAAGCCACAACTCTACTTTGAGGTTTTTGGTGGTTAATTGGAGTTAAGAGTCTCTCAAACTTTTCTTTTTTCTTTTTTTTTGGTCAGTCGTGGGTCTTGAACTCTGGGTCAGGGTGCTGTCGCTCAGCTCTTCAGCTCAAGGCTAGCACTCTACCACTTGAGCCACAGTGCTACTTCCAACTTTTTCTGTTTATGTGGTGCTGAGGAATCGAACCCAGGACCTCATGCATGCGAGGCAAGTACTCTACCTCTGGGCCACCTTCCCAGCCCCTTTTATGCACGGGCTGGCTTTGAACTGCAATCCTCAGATCTCAGCTTTCTGAATAACTAAAATTACAGTTGTAAGCCACTGGCGCCTGGCTTGGAATCCTGAATGTGTGTGTGTGTGTGAGAGAGAGAGAGGGGGGGGGGGTAGGAATTAAACCCACGAACTCTCACATGGTAAGTGGGTTTTTTTTTGCCAATCCTGGGGCTTGAACTCAGGGCCTGGGCACTGTCCATGAGCTTCTTTTTGCTCAATGCTAGCACACTACCATTTCAGCCACAGCTCCACTTCTGGCCTTTTCTGTTTATGTGGTACTGAGGAATTGAACTCAGGGCTTCATGCATGCTAGGCAAGCACTCTACCACTAAGCCACATTCCCAGCCTGCTAAGTAAATTCATCTTTTTTTTTTTTTTGGCCTTGGGGCTTGAACTCTGGGCCTGGGCACTGTCCCTCATTTCTTCAGCTCAATGTTTAGAAAAGAAGAAAGTGACTTTGTTTTTATAATGCTGAGGACTGAATTCAAGTTCTTGCACTTACTTGCTAGGCAAACACTTTCATTTAGCTAAATCTCCAACCCTAGGAAATTGAATTTAATGTTCTTTAAAGTTCTTTCTGGTTACGTTTTGCTAACTCAATGATCTCTCAGCTTTTGTAAAAAAAAAAAAAAAGAAATATAAAAGAGTTGCCAGGTGCCAGTGGCTTATGCCTGTAATCCTAGCTACTCAGGAGGTTGAGATCTCAGGATCATGGTTTTAAGCCAGCCCAGGTTGAGAAGTCCATGAGACCCTTATTTCTAGCCACCAAAAAGCTGGAAGTGGAGCTGTGACTCAAGTAGTTGGGTACTAGCCTTGAGCACATAGCTCAGGAACAGTACCCAGGCCCTGAGTTCAAGCCTCTGAACTGGCACACACAAAAAAGAGGTATACAAAATGTTCCTTAAAAAGTTAAACATAGAACAACTATACAGGCCAGCAACTCTTCTCCTGGGTATACATCAACAGGGCTAAAACTGGGAACTCACAGCCAGGTGCCAGTGTCTCATGCCTGTAATCCTAGCTACTTAGGAGGCTGAGATCTGAGGATCACAGTTCAAATCCAGCCCAGGCAGGAAAGTCTGTAAGACTCATCTCCAATTAGCCATGATGATAAAGCTAGAACTAGCGCTGTGACTCAAGTGGTAAGCTCTTGAGCAAAGCTCAGGGACAGTGCCCAGGTCTGAGTACAAGCCCCAGGACCAGCAAACCAAAAAAAAAAAATGAATGCACAGTTCTACTCTTCTTTTTTTTTATAAATTTTATTTTATTTTATTTGTGAACATGCTGTACAGAGGGGTTACAATTGCATGGGCAGGATAATGCGTACATTTCTTACCAAGCATTGCAGCCTCCTCCTTTGTTTACCCTTCCCATCCCTTCCCAGCCTCCCCCCTCCCCCCCAAGTTCTACTCTTCTTGAAATGAAATCTGAAATTACCTTTCATAATCTTGTTAATACTTAATGAATACAAATATGAGGCCCTGGGTTCGATTCCTCAGCACCACATAAGCAGAAAAAGCTGGAAGTGGGGCTGAGGCTCAAGTGGTAGAGCACTAGTCTACAGCTGAAGAGCTGAGGGACAGCGCCCAGGCCCAGAGTTCAGGCCCCATGACCAAAAAAATAAAAATAAAAAAACTATATATATATATATATATATAGTATTGGTGACTCTGTCTTAAAAGTGACCAACAAAAAGCCTAGATGGATAAGAAAAACAACCTGGGGGTAAGGCTCAAATGGTAGTAAAGTGCCAGCTGTGAGCAAGCAAGATGAGCAAGAGTGTGACTTCAAGCAGGGTACTTGCACACATATATAAGAAAGAACACAACACAAGTCTTTATGTGGGTATAGCTTTTCGATTCATTTGTGTAAATATCCAGGAATGGGATTGCCAGATTATGTAGTAGATACATGTCTAATTTTGTAATAAATGACCAAATGATTTTCCTGTGTAGCTGTCCCATTTCATACTCTCAACAATGTATGAGATTTCCACATCCTCATCAGCTTTGGTATTTCCTTTATTGCTAGCTGTGCTGGATTGTGTAGAATGCCATCTGATTGTGGTTTGTGTATGTATTTCACTGGTAAGTAAGGATGCTGAGCATCTTTTCACATATTTATTTTTCTGTAGTGTACAAAGGGTTTCAGTTCAGTAGGTCAGAATATGAGTACAATGCATCTTGATCCATATCACCCCTTCCATTGTTCTCCCCAAACTTTCCCAACCCTACCAATACCTTCAAGTTAGGTGGTCCCATTGCCATATGTACATTGAATATGAATGCATTTGCCCACCCTTCTTCTCTCCATTTGTCTACTTCCCTTGATTTCCCCTGCTGACAAAGCATGTGTTAGTTTGTATATGTTCTTATTTCCCCATTTTCCTTGCACAGAAAGTAGCATTCTCTATAACCTGTTTGCACTTTGCTACTTTTACCTAAGGAATGGAAATTGCTCAATATCACATTGCTCGATTATCCTTTTTCTCATAGCTTTTTATCGTCATTCTTTTTCATAGCTTCATGCTACTCCACTGTACTAATTCAAACACTTATTTTGTTGGTTGTGGGTTTTGAACTCAAGGACTTGGCACTGTCCCTGAGCTTTCTCAGTTAAGGCTAGTGCACTACAGAGGGCCACTTCCAGTTTTCTGGTGGTTAATTTGAGGTAAGACACTCATGGATTTTTCCTGTCCCCGCTGGCTTTGAATCGTGATCCTCAGATCTCAGCTTCCTGGGTAGCTAGGATTACAGGTGTGAGCCACCAGCACCCGGCTCAAACACTTACATTGGACATTTAGGTAGTTTCTATTATTTTGTATTTATAATATGCTACTATCTATAACCTAGTATATATTTATTTTCATATTATTTGAGGTGTATGTTCAGAGTAAATTCCAAGAAATGAGATTACTGCCCTGAAGGGTAAAGTGTCTATAAAGGAATGGTGGTATACACCTGTAATCCCAGCATTTGGAAGGCTAAGGTAGGAGTATCACATGTTCGATATAGCAAAGCCCTGTCTCAAAAAAAAAGTCTATGGAATCTTATTAGATAAAGCCAGCCCATCTCTCTACATACATAGAAGCTGTACCAGTTTGTACTTCCCCAGAATACTATGGGAGAGCCAATTACCCCCACAGCCTGGTCAGCATGTATAAACAAGCTTTTGCATTTTTGCCATCTGACCCCTGAAAAATGATTTCTTGGTGTGTATTTGCTGTGCATTTTATCCAGAGAAGTTTTAATAAGTAATCTTAGAAAAATGTCCTGGTTACATGTAGGTACTTTAAAGAATCTCTTTTGAGGCTGGGAATCTGGCTTAGTGGTAGAGTGCTTGCCTAGCATGAATGCAGCCCTGGGTTCGATTCCTCAGTACCACATACACAGAAAAAGCTGGAAGTGGCGCTGTGGCTCCAAGTAGTAGGTAGAGTGCTAGCCCTGAGCAAAAGAAGCTCAGGGACAGCGCCCAGGCCCTGAGTTCACAAGGACTGGCAAAAGAATCTCAATTTGGTTAAAAGCTCTAAAAAGTTTTTACCCTGGAAAAAAATGTTAGCACACATTCCATCAAGTGGAACCAGAATGACTTATAACTCATTGTCTGCAGTATGATCTTTCCTGTTTTTATTTTGCCTGGTTAGGAGCCTTTTAAAGCTTTCTTGCCCCACCTAATGGACAAGGAAGGAAGTTGAGTTGCCTTTTTCCAATGCTGCCTACAAATCAGAGGGCATGCGCACCAGAGATGTCATAGTCTCATAGACTTTAGGGTAAAAAGAAAAATCTGAAGAGAACAATATCTGTAGATTTATGATAACAGCTTCAACATACTTCTAGATTGTGCATCAGTAAGTCATGTTTAGAGCATGTTAAAATAGTTGATTTTTCTTAGCCATGCTAATAGCTATGTAACTAATCTTTGGTGGTAGCAACAGCTGTGGTTAGTGTCTAGATTTTCACAGGTTCATTTCAAATATTATTTACTTATTTGTTTGCTTGCTTGTTTGTTTAGGCACTCTGAATAAGTAATGCATGCATGATGGGGAAAGTCCTAGAAAGTAGGAAAAAGTATAAAGGAGAAAGGTTTAAATTGCCTGCACTACTATTCAGTGGTAATCTCATTGAACAATTTGGTTTCAATCCTTGTGGCTTTTGGCACAGATACCCATTTTGTATGTATTCACCTTTCCTTCCCTTCTTCCTTCCTTCCTTCCTTCCTTCCTACCTTCCTACCATGTGTGTTGGTACTGGATCTTGAACTTAGAGACTGGGTGCTGTGTCTTAGCTTTTTAATTTTTCTGCTAGTCCTGGGGCTTGAACTCAAAGCTTTGGCTCTGTCCCTGAGCCTCTTTGTGCTCAAGGATAATGCTTTACCACTTGAGTCACAGCACCACTCCCAGCTTTTTCTGAGTAGTTTACTGGAGATAAGAGTCTCACAAGCTGGGTGCCCGTGGCTTATGCCTGTAATCCCAGCTGCTCAGGAGGCTGAGATCTGAGGATCGCGCTTCAAAGCCAGCCTGGGCAGGAAACTCGGTGAGACTCCAATAAACCAACAGAAAACCAGAAGTGGTGCTGTGGCTCAAGCGGTAGAGTGCTAGCCTTGAGCTGAAGAGCACAGGGACAGCGCCCAGGGTCAGAGTCCAAGCCCCACGACTGACAAAGAAAAAAAGTCTCACAGACTTTTCTGTCCAGGCTGGCTTTGAACCATCATCCTCAGACCTCAGCCTCCTGAGTAGCTAGGATTACAGATGTGAGCCACTGGTACCCAGCTTAACTTTATTTTTTTAAATACATATAAACTGTAGGGGCTGGGAAGGTGGCTCAGTTGTAGAGCACTTGCCTTGCATGCATGAGGCCCTGAGTTCGATTCCTCAGCACCGCATAAGCACAAAGAAAAAAGCCAGAAGTGGCGTTGTGGCTCAAGTGGTAGAGCATTAGCCTTGAGCTGAAGAGCTGAGGGACAGTGCCCAGACCCAGAGTTCAGGCCCCACAACTGGACCCAAAAAAATACATATAAACTGTACAAATTAATAGGACTCATTTTTTGTTAGTTGTGGGCTGGGGGCCTGGAGACTGTCCCTGAGCCTCTTTGTGTTCAAGGCTAGCACTCTACCATTTGAGTCACAGTGCCACTTCTGGGTTTAAGTGGTTAATTGGAGATAATAGTCTCACAGGGACTTTTCTGCCTGGGCTGGCTTTGATCCGGGATCCTCAGATCTCAGCCTGCTGAGTAGCTAGGATTATGGGCATGAGCCACCAGCACCTGGCTTATAACGTTTATTTCTACACATGTATAATACATTGATCATTGAAAATATAGATCTACTTTTGTGTGTGTGTGTGTCTGTCTGTCTGTCTGTCTGTGTCTGTGTGTGCCAGTCCTGGGGCTTGAACTCAGGATCTAAGCACTGTCCCTTAGCTTTTCCACTCACGGCTGGTAGTCTACCCCTTAAACCACAGCTCTACTTTTTTTTTAACTGGTTATTTGGAGATAAGAGTCTCATGGACTTTTCTTGCCCCAGCTGGCAAAACCACTGATCCTCAGATCTCAGCTCCTCAGTATCTAGGAGTGAGCCACTGGTGCCTGACTTGCATTTGCTTATCTTTAACTAAATCCCTTTTTTGTTATATATATATATATATTTATTTATTTATTGTCGGTAGTGGGGCCTGAACTCTGGGCCTGTGGGCTCTCCCTCAGCTCTTCAGCTCAAGGCTAGTGCTCTCGAGCCACAGCGCCACTTCTGGCTTTTTCTGCTTATGACGTGCTGAGGAATCGAACCCAGGGTCTCAAGCATGCAAGGCAAGCACTCTACCATTGAGCTACCTTCCCAGACCAAAATTTTTTTTTTTTTTTTGTCGGTCATGGGGCTTGAACTCTGGGCCTGGGTGCTGTCCCTCAGCTCTTCAGCTCAAGGCGAGCGCTCTACCACTTGAGCCACAGCGCCACTTCTGGCTTTTTCTGCTTATGACGTGCTGAGGAATCGAACCCAGGGTCTCAAGCATGCAAGGCAAGCACTCTACCATTGAGCTACCTTCCCAGACCAAATTTTTTTTTTTTTTTTTGTCGGTCATGGGGCTTGAACTCTGGGCCTGGGTGCTGTCCCTCAGCTCTTCAGCTCAAGGCTAGCACTCTACCACTTGAGCCACAGCGCCACTTCCAGCTTTTCTTTTTGCTTATGTGGTGCTGAGGAATCAAACCCAGGGCCTCATGCATGCAAGGCAAGCGCTCTACCACTGAGCCACCTTCCCAGCCCCTTATTTTTTGTTTGGGATGAGAGAGAAGGTTAAGTTTCAGTTTTTTGCAGGTGCATAACCAGTTTTCCCATAGAAGCAGTTTGGAGTAATGTTTTTGCTTGCTGATCAAGGTTCATAAGACCAGGAATATGGGGACCTTTTGTTTCTAGAAGCTCATAAAGGCCAGGAAAAGGATTCTTTCTTAGATCTTAGAAGAGAGTTCATCCCTGCCATCACCTTGATTTAAAATCAAAGAGAGCCGTATCAGACTTCTGACTTCCAGTCTTGCAAGATAATAATTTTGTGACGTTCATTTACCACTAAGTTTGTATTACTTTGTTCCAGAAATAATAGAAGAGCGACACACATACAGTTTACACATTTATCTTAAATAAGGCTTACTCCCAGTGGCAGAAGTCTAGCTGTCCCTATCCCTTTGTATTCTTAGTTATACTTGTTCGGGGAACTTGGTGTTTCTTGAATTATGAATTTGCAAAAGTATCCATTGAGTTCTTCTTCTAATCCATAAGAATCTAGCTCTTTTGCATTACCCCTCCCAACTTCCAACCCCACAGTCTCTCAATTTATTGTCATGTTTTTACTTAACCAATATTCATTATTCAACAGTATACAACCACATAAATATTATTGTGTCTGTTCTGATGAATATTTTTTTCTTTTAAAACATTTATTGTTTTTTTCTGATGTTAACAACTGCTTCAAATTTTTTTTTTACCGCTTGCTTTTGGACACTAACCTATATCCAAGTTTCTTATTGCTGCTATAATAAAGCCAGAAGTTCAAAGAGGAGCTTACTGGGCTAAAATCAAGGTGTTGGCAGGACAGCATTGCTTCTGAAATTTCTAGAGAATCCATTTCCAGGCCTTTTCTAGCTTTAAGAGTCTGTATGTATTTTTTGGTGAGTATACCCTTCCATTTTTTTTCTGCATACACATGATTGCGTTTATTGTAGAGAAAGGTAGTTAAAAGTAAGCTTAGAGAAAGAAAAGGGATGGAGGCACCAACTAGATGTGAGTTTCCTACCCACAGGCCTCAGCAGGCGTGCGTGGATCCACCCTATTCTTTCGCATTAAGAAGTTGATTTTTTTTGAGCCATTTCCATGTTGTAAATCCTCCAGCAAGTCTCATAGCTTTCCTGCTGTTGCCAGTGAAAGGCTTCTCATAATATCACCTTGCTTCATATCCTCTATGAGCCCATCCATTGTGAGAATTCTGTTTAGCATCCTGTATGCACCTTCCACGTTTCCTTCCTGTACCATCACAGTCCTGGTAATGGAATTCAGATTTTTTTTTGTTAGTCATGGAGCTTAAACTCTGGGCCTGGGCACTGTCCCTCAGCTCTTCAGCTCAAGGCTGGTGCTCTACCACTTGAACCACAGTGCCACTTCTGGTTTTCTGATGGTTTATTGGAGGTAAGAATCTCATGGACTTTCCTGCTGGGGCTGGCTTTGAACTGTGATCCTCAGATCTCAGTCTCCTTGAGTAGCTGGTGCATGACTGACTTCAGATTGTTTGCTATCACCTTGGATTTAAATCTTCACACTATAATACCCACCCACTGGCAATGCCTGCCCGGTGCCTGTGGACACAGCTGACCCCAGCCATCACCTTCCATTTTTTTGAGGGGGGGGTCTGGTCATGGGGCCTGAACTCTGGGCCTGGGCACTGTGCCTCAGCTCTTCAGCTCAAGGCTAGCGCTCTACCACTTGAGCGCCACTTCCAGCTTTTTTTCTTTTTGCTTATGTGGTGCTGAGGAATCGAACCCAGGTCCTCATGCATGCAAGGCAAGCGCTCTACCACTGAGCCACCTTCCCAGCCCCCTCACTTTCCATTTTTAAGTTCTCATGCTGCATTCCCCTCCTGACATTCTCTCCTTCCCTGTTTCATATTTAATAGCCCCTGTGATTACATTGAACTTACTTGGATAATCCAGATGATCTCTCTATCCCAAGTCAGATAATTTAGCAGCCTTATTTCCATCTGCAACCTTAATTCTTCTTTTCCATATAAACTAAAAAGCAAGCACAAATAAAAAAGGGGGGATGCAAACCCCTTTTGGGGCTGGCATACATTGATTGTGGTATAGCAGTCATGCCCTCCTAGATTCCGGTCTCATGATCTGGTTAATTTTAACCTTTAGCCACTTCAATATGGTTCCTTGTAGATGTTTTGATGCTACTAGAATAATAAACAGCTTGGACAATACCTTGTTCCTGCTTATTGAAATTCTTGCCTGCAAAGAATAATGTAATGAATGACTAATGGCATCAACATCTTTTGCTATTCTTGTGGATCAATGAAGTTTTCTGTAACCTCTTTCTTGTTTCTCTTTTTAAAATGATCTATAAAACCAGATCCCTTGGACACCATTTTTGTGAGCACTTATTCTGAGCAAATAAGAATTTAAAAACAAAATTCATGGCCATCCTTATTTTGGCTCCAATAAAGGTTCCATTCTCATATGCAGTGTGTCTCAACTAGCTTTTTAGGTTTAAAGTAGCATATTCAAAGATTCCAGGGTTTAGGCTGTGGGCATGTTTGGCAGGACATTTTTGGCCTACCACATACTCAATTAAATCTACAAACATTTGTTACTGTTCCATGAAATCAGATCCCCTTTATAAGTAATCTGAAATCATATTATGTTACTGTCTAGTCCTGCTACCTAATGTTATTCAGGACTTATTTCCTGTCACCACTTTTTTTTTTTTTTGGTCGGTTGTGGGGCCTGAACTCTGGGCCTGGGCGCTGTCCCTCAGCTCTTCAGCCCAAGGCCAGCACTCTACCACTTGAGCTACAGCGCCACTCTAGCTTTTTCTGCTTATGTGGTGGTAAGGAATTGAACCCAGGGCTTCATGCATGCTAGACAAGCACTCTACCACTGAGCCACATTCCAGCCCTTATGTTTAGTTTTTTGAGGAACCTTCACACCACTACCCAGAGTGGTTGAACAAGCTTATATTCCCAAGAGTGTATTAGAGTTCCCTTTGGGAATATCTCCCCCAGCTTTTGTTATTTTTTTCTTGGTAATGGCCATTCCAACTGTGGTGAGGTGGAATCTCACTGTTGTTTTGATTTGCATTCTCTTTATGGCCAGACATGTTGAGCATTTCTTCACGTGTCTATTGGCCATTTTAACGTCATCTGAGAACTCTTTGTTTAGGTCATTAGCTTATTTATTAATTGGGCTGTTGGTTCTTTGAGGGTTTAAATTTTTTTTTTCATGGGGCCTGAACTCTGGGCCTGGGCGCTGTCCCTCAGCTCTTCAGCTCAAGGCTAGCACTCTACCACTTGAGCCACAGTGCCACTTCCGGCTTTTTTCTTTTTGCTTATGTGGTGCTGAGGAATCGAACCCAGGGCCTCTGGCATGCAAGGCAAGTGCTCTACCACTGAGTCACCTTCCCAGCCCCGAGGGTTTAAATTTTTAAGCTCTATGTATAATCTTGTTATTAAGACTTTGATGTATAGTTGGCAAAAATTTTCTTCCATTCTGTAGGCTTTTTTTTAGCTTATTGACTATGTCCTTTGCTTTGTAGAAACCTTTAAGTTTGATGCAATCCATTTATCAAGCCTCTATTTGATTTGTTGTTCTTCTGTATCTTTACTCAGAAAGTTCTTTCCTGTGCCAATGAGTCCTAATATTTCTTCCTCTCCTTCTTGTAATAGTTTCATGGTTTCAGGTCTTACATTGAGGTCTTTGAGCCATTTTAAATTGATGCAGTTGCAAGGTGATATATAAGGATGTGGTTTCAGTTTTCTGCATGTGGGCATTCAGTTTTCCCAGCACCATTTGTTGAAGAGGTTGTCTTCCAGACTATATTTGGCTCCCTTATCAAATATTAGGTGGCTTTAGGTCTGCAGGCTTATTTCTGGGCCTTCTGTGCTGTCTCATTGGTCTTTAGGCCTGTTTTTATACTAATATCAAGCTGTTTTTATCACTATATCCCTGTAACAGAGTTTCAAATTTGGCATTGTTATACCTCTAGTACTACTTTGTCTTAGGTTTTTTTTTTTTTTATCAGTCGTGGGGCCTGAACTCTGGGCCTGGGGCTGTCCCTCGGCTCTTCAGCTCAAGGCTAGTGCTCTACCACTTGAGCCACAATGCCACTTTCTGTTTTTTCTGCTTAAGTGGTGCTGAGGAATTGAACCCAGGGCCTCATGCATGCAAGGCAAGTGCTCTACCACTGAGCCACCTTCCCAGCCTCTCTCTTAGCTTTTTAAGTACTGCCTATAATTTGGACATTGAACCTTCTGGAATGATCCTCTTACTTTTGGTTCATTTTTATCTCATTATCTTTTTTTTTCCAGGGCTGAGGACCGAACCCAGGGCCTTGTGTGCGCCTGGCAGGTGCCCTTCTGCTGGGCTGAACCCCCAGCCCCTCTCATTATCTTTTTATTCTAACTTATGGGAGGTTTTCTTGACTTTATATGATAATACTTTTGCTCAATTAAAAAAAAAAAGTTCAGTTATTATATCCCAAATCGCCAAGATTTCTTTCATGGTCTTTTGTTACATTTATTGTAACAACTTTGCCTCCTCTTTCCCCTTTTCCCTTTCCATTGTTTTTTCTTTCATTGTCATTTCTACCCCATCTTTGTTTCACCTTTGGAGGTAGGCACTATTCTCTCCATTTTATAGATAAGGAACCTGCGGCTCCAAGAGGTTAAGAAACCTCCCAAGGTTACCTGCCAGCTAGTATCAAACCTGAATTGGCCATGCTAGAGCCACTCCTATGCCCTGCTAGCTTAGAAAATAGAAAGGATCCTTACTGTTATGTGGCTTCAAGATGGACTTTAAAAACTTAAAAAATTATCCGTAAGTAGTTACACAAATTAGTTTATAAGTACAGTGCATCTTTACAAGATGACTTTTTGACCTTTTGGAATATTTGCTTACAAAGGTCTTCATGAATTTCCTAAGATAGGAAATTGTAAGTGCAGGGGTCATGTCAGTATCTACCTTGCTTCTTTTCATTTAGTGTTATGCCATGCGCATGCGGTTCCAAATTTTTGCATAAAGAAAAATATCTACAAGGTTACATTGCAATTTTATGTTAAAAATCATTGAACAGAAATTCTGAACTATAACCAAATTGGACTGTTCTGTCCAATTTAAGACAGTTCCATGAATCCAAATGGAATCAGACACAATTGACTTTACATTTGCTGGCCTGCTCTCTCCTGATTAGGGACAATGATTGGATATGACATTAACTCATTTTCCCAGATGTGTTAAAATGGGGGCAATAACATTTAACTTATACTGTTTTTTTGTTGTTGTTGTTGTTTTGGTCAGTCATGGGGCCTGAACTCTGGGCCTGGGCGCTGTCCCTCAGCTCTTCAGCTCAAGGCTAGTGCTCTACCACTTGAGCCACAGCGCCACTTCCAGCTTTTTTTTCTGAACCCAGGCAAGCACTCTACCACTGAACCACCTTCTCAGCCCAACTTATACTGTTTTGTGATGGAAGAATATCATAGCCCCCTGCTCCTCTATAAATGACAGTGATCATCTTAGTATCATCTTTGATGGCCTGACACATAGACACTATGTCATTGCTTGTTGCTGTTTTTTTTAACATTTTATTATTATCTTTAAGTAGTTGTACAAAGAAGTTCCCATTCTACAAAACAGTATACGAATACAAGATGTCTGACAACATTGCCACCCTCATTGCTTGCTAAAGAGACAATAACACTATATTTTTTTTAGCATGTGGAATCCTTTTACTTGTTTATTTAGAGAAAATATTCAATTCTCATCTGATGGATTATTCGTGTTTTTATGAGGGCTGAAACATATACAAAACTTTCAGAAAATTTAATTATGAATACATGTCAAAGTTTCATTTCAAGAGTTCTTCCTGGGTTTGTGGAGCAGCTTCAGTGGTAAAGAATTTTACTGGCAACTTTGAAGTCTTGAATTCAAACCCCAGTACTGCCAAAAGCAAGGAGGTAAGACCCACAGCTCAGTCTGGAGGTATAACTCTATGGTTGGGCTCCTGCCTAGAAATGTGAGATCCTAATTCAAACTCCAATTTAAAAAAGAATAAAAATAAGAAATTTGAATTACTCCTCAGAATAAAGTTATGAAATGCATTCTCAAAAGCCATTCCAGGGCTGGGAAGGTGGCTCAGTGGTAGAGTGCTTGCCTTGCATGCATGAGGACCTGGGTTTGATTCCTCAGCAACACAGAAGCAGAAAAAGCCAGAAGTGGTGCTGTGGCTCAAGTGGTAGAGTGCTAGCCTTGAGCTAAAGAGCTGAGGGACAGTGCCCAGACCCAGAGTTCAGGCCTCATGACCAACCAAAAAAAAAGCCATCCCAGACAAGTTCAATATTTCACAATCAAATTTATGGGAAAAAGAAAAGATGATTTGAGAATCCTCTTAGAAAAATAGTGCCCCTCCTCATTTCTCAGTTTCCATTATTAAAGTGCAAATGAGCAATTACTAGCTCAAACATGATAATGATAATACAGGGAAAAATCATATATCTTACATAGTTACACATTTGAATAAAATGTCTAGAGGGTTATTCCATCAAGAGTTAATAGTGAGGGCTGGGAAGGTGGCTTAGTGGTAGAGCGCTTGCCTTGCATGCATGAGGCTCTGGGTTCAATTTCTCAGCACCACATAAGCAGAAAAAAGCTGAAAGTGGTGCTGTGGCTTAAGTGGTAGATTTCTAGCCTTGAGCTGAAGAGCTGAGGGACAGCACCCAGGCCCAGAGTTCAGGCCCCATGACCAACAACAACAACAAAAAAGAGTTAATAGGGATTAGGAACTGTCTCTGCAATCATTGGTGATAGATTTACAGTTAGATACTGTAAAGCTTTACATTTTTAAATATGGAGCAACTGTTACTTCTATAATGATACAGCAGGTTTCCAAAAACATCACGGTGCGCCAGCAGGTGAGGCATGTGTGTCATCCGTACCCCCTTAAGCCCATTTCCATTGCGGACCAGTCAGTTCATCAAATGACCCAAACATTCATCTTGGCCCTGAGGAGTCAAAGTACTGCAATGGTTTTCATGCTGTATTGCATCAAAATCTCCCAGAGGACTAACTAATACACAGGCCACTCACTGTGTTCCAGGTTGACACGTCTGGAGTGAGGTTCATGGAATGTATTTCCTTTTTTTTCTTTTAGTGGTTTATATCTGTTATGGGTGGAGGGGGCGGCACATTTGTGGTAACATCTCCACACATGCTATCACTGTATTCCAATCAATCTCACTTCCTCCATCATATTCCTTGTACCTTTCTCTCTAAGACATAATGTCCCCAGGAGATTTCTTTATTCTGTTTTTCTAGTTATGAGTAGTCTATCGTGACAGAGTACATTTCTTTGCTTTTTGGGGGGCTGGTACTGGAGCGTGAACTCAGGGCCTGGGTGCTGTCTCCAAGCTTTTTCTATCAAGGCTGGCACTCTACCACTTGAGCCATACCACCACTTGTGGCCTTGCATATTTGGATAAACACCTCATGAACTTTCCTGTCTAGGCTGTCTTTGAACTGCTATCCTCAGATCTCAGACTCCAGAGTAGCCAGGATTACTGGTGTGAGCCACCTGCAATTGGCTGTTAAGAGTGCATATCTAACCAATTCCTGTGTGTGTGGCTGTTGTTGGTCTTAGGCACTGGAAAGCAAACTTAAGCAGAATAGTGGAAGCCTAAACTCAAGGCTGGCAAACAAAACAAGAAGGATGAACTACAGTTTCTAATTTTGCCTCTGGCTAGCCTGCAGTTAGTTTTCAGGAGTTGAACTTGATTTGACTGACTCTATTTAATAAGAAGCCCTGCTAGATAAGAGTTGTGACATATCTTATTAAGTGAGCACCTGGTTCAGAGAATTTTCAATTAAGTCTCATGCCTTTGGGGCTTTGAGAACCTGTCTGAGCTTGGCTGCTTGTATTGGGGTCTTAACAACCAGGAGGATAGCTATGGCTTCTCACCCTTGGCTCAGGCCATTGGTCTTGGTTTCTCTGAACTCTCAGCAGGTAATATTGAAGGTTTCCAGGTAGTAGTTATTGGAATATTGATTTCTTGTTTGGGAAGCAATGTGTGGGGGGTATTGTTATAGGTGGAAAACATAAGGGAAAAAGTCCACTTAGCTCCAGAATCCAATAATCATGAATGTATACACTTGGAGTCATAAAATATACATGACATAAAATTGACCATTTTAACTATTTTTAAGTGGACAGTTAAGTGGCACCGAATACCTTTACAGTGTTGTTGCTGGTCCATTGCCTGCAAGGTCTTGTTCACTGAGAGACCACTTAGATTCTGCTGTTTGAATGCACTCTGGCCTGTTCCACACAGTCCCCTAGAAAACAGCATCTGTTCCCCAGACTCTGAGCATACACTTGTTCTTTTCCAATGTCTGGAATGTTAGCAAGTATCTATATGGTCTGGAGATCAAACTCCAATGAAACACAGATTGTGATCAGACCCCTGAACTTAACTTTGGAAAGTTCAGTTAAATTCAGGGAAACAAGAAGTCTTTTTTCTTTCTCTTTCTTTCAAAATCTTTCTTGCTTTCAAAGTCTTCCTTTTCTTTTCTTTCCTGTCTTTCCCGCTCCTAAGTGTTGGGATGATAATCACAGGCATGCACTACTATGCCAAGCTTAGAACTTTTTTGATTATGATTTAATTGTAATTTTATTTTAGATACATTGTTTAGACTTTTTAATCAAAGAACTCGCCGCTCTTTTTAATCTCTCCCTCTCCCTCTCTCTCCCCTCCCCCTTTCTCTCTCTCCTTGTACTGGGACTTGAACTCAGGGCCTGGGCTCTGTCTCTGAGCTTTTTTGCTCAAGGCTTGTGTTCTAGCACTTGAGCCATGGCTCACTTCTCCACTTCCAGTCTTGGTGGTTAATTGGAGATAAGAGTCTCATAGATGGGGCTGGGAAGGTGGCTCAGTGGTAGAGCGCTTGCCTTGCATGCCTGAGGCCCTGGGTTCAATTCCTCAGCACCACAT
>NW_012267310.1:749879-863553 GCF_000151885.1 Dipodomys ordii | reverse complement strand
GGACCCCCCCCCCCCAAAAAAAGAGTCTCATAGACTTTCCTGCCTAGACTGGCTTTGAACCTCAATCCCCAGATCTTGGCCTTCTGAGTAGCTAGATTTCAGGCATGAGCCACTGTCTTCTAGCTTTACCATGGTATTCTAATGATGTGTTTATTTTCTCTTCATTTCTTTTTTACTTATTAATTGAAGGTTCTCTCTAAAGAAGACTTATTCTTTTCTCCCAGATTTATTTCCTTATTTGTGACTTGAATTGTTTCAGCTTTTGCCTTTAGGAGCTCTTTCAGGTTGGGTCTTGTGTAATTTTGATGTGTCCCATTATTTATATTATGAGAGTTTTACATTTCTCCAGAAAGCTCATCATAAGTAACATATAATGACTGTCTTTTGTAAAGCACTCAGCATATAAGTTAAAGTACTGTGAAGATGATGTTAAAGGTTATCAAAGCAAAATATCATTCATTACATGTAAATTGCAGGTGTCAAGGCCATGTACTGGAAGAGAGCAAGTGACAGACCATAAGTGCTTCTCTAGGCTCAACCATCTTCAGTTTTTATCCAAAACGTTATCACCATTCAGCAACACAGTGGAGCCACTTGTGTCACGTGAGGCCATTGGAAGTGTGATAGTTCAGATACTTTCTATCTTCTAAATGCATTATCTACTCTGGTTGAAATGGCAGTTCAGTGGGACGAATATGTGGTTTTAAATACAATTGTATTTAGTATCTCTAGAAATATCCATGAGATGATTTCACATAATTTGAAATATTGCATATGCTATTCTGTTAAAAATACATTTGTATGAAGGAGGCAGGATGAGGAATTATATATGTATTCATGTCAGCAGCTAGGCTGGAATCTTGATTTTAACTTCTCTTGTGCTGGTCAGTAAAAGTTTCTCAAAGGAAAATGAAAAGACAATAGTAATAATTCAGAAGAACTAAACAATAAGTTAAGAATGTTCATTTGTAATTTAGAGAAACTTAAAATGAGAAAAATCTATAGCTTTTTGAACAGAACTGACAAAACTTGGTTTGGTTAAGACATTAAAATTAGAAATAATTCATGAGTTAACAAAACAAACTTAAGTCTTGCTACCAGTCTTTCTTTTGTGATGAAATGATTAATTTGTCCTCAAAGAAGTACTATGTAGGGCTGTGGCTGTAGTTCAGAGGTACTTTTCTAGCATGCATGAAGCCCTAGGTTCAAGTCACAGTACTGCAAAACTGAATTTTAAAAAGAGTATACTTTGAAACAGACTAAGATTCAAAACCTCAAGTGATCTGTCTTCACCATTGTAAGGCCTGCAAAACAATTCAATGAGAAGACTATCTTTCCATATGGGACAAAGAAGTTATCAAGATTAAGCAAGGCATAAGAAAAGATGATGGTTTCTTTTCCTTCCCTTCTTTCCTTCCTCCTTCCATTTTCTTTTTCTTTCTTTCTTCCTTTCCTTTTTGTTGCCAGTCATGGAGCTTGAACCCAGGTCCTGGGTGCTGTCGCTGAGCTTTTTTTTTTTTTTTAATCAAGGCTAGTGCTCTACCCCTTGAGCTACAGCTCTATTTCCTGCTTTTTAGTAGTTAATTGGAGATAAGAGTCTCATGGAGTTTCTTTCCCAGGCTGGCTTCAAACCACAATCCTCAGATTTCAGCCTGCTGAGTAGCTAGGATTACAGGCACAAGCTACCCACACCCTGATCTCTCTCACTTTTCTTTTTTCTGCCCTACAGAGTTTAGGTGCAGTGGACTCTGTGCTATCCGGGGAAGTCCAGCTATGGTAGGTCTCATCAATATGTTTGATAACTTTTGACTCAGCTTAGAGAATGCATGAATCAGCCAGCTGAAAATCATTAGCCTCCTGAGTCAGGCCACCACAAGTCTAGCTCAGCTATTTCCATGCAGAAACATGATTAGTCTCTTTCAGGGGCTACGTGTCTTTGAGAAAGGATTAGGATGATTCAGTGACCCTGTACTTAGCAAAAAGAACCATCATTGGAATCGGACAGATCCCAGACAGACTAGTTCTTCTGGATAGGTTCTAGGGCAAATTGCTCTAGTAATAGTGGGTTAAGCCAGATCTCATGAGTTGCAGCATTTATAAACGGTAAGATTGTATCACCAGGCTTCATTGCCCTGATTAGACCATGATATGCCAAGACATGCAATGAGTGAGACACTAGGGTGCCTGGCACAAGTCTAATTGAATATTCATTCCTGCCTGCAACAGTTTAGATTCTTAATCTCCAGGTTCTTTAATCTCTTCCTTAGAAGTCTGACATTGAAGTCACCACGCCTTCCATCTCAGCAGTTGTGTCATGAGCCTTCTGTCCCTTGATTAGACTCCTGTTTAGATTGCTTTGACACACATTTGATCTCTTGCTGCTAAGTCTCTGACTTTAGGAAATTGTTCAGCTAAAGAAACAGTTATAGTAACATTTTTTCAACAGAAACTCTAGGACATGACCAATTTACAAGCATTGTCCAGTCATCTTTTTTTTTTTTTTTGGTCATGGGGCTTCAACTCTGGGCCTGGGCGCTATCCCTCAGCTCTTCAGCTCAAGGTGAGCGCTCTACCGCTTGAGCCACAGCGCCACTTCTGGGTTTTCTGGTGGTTTATTGGAGATAAGAGTCTCACGGACTTTTCTGCCCGGGCTGGCTTTGAGCCGTGATCCTCAGATCTCAGCTCCTGAATAGCTAGAATTACAGGGGTGAGCTACAGGCGCCTAGCTCTGTCCAGTCATCTTAGATGAGAGATGGAGACAAGCTCTTCACTGGGTAGCGGTGTCGGTTATTGTCACATTTGGGTGCATTAACCCTGTCTTTTCTATTTTCAGGGGCCAAATGATCTAATTTCTTTATTGCCTTATACTTCTCTGTGCCTGAATGCATCCTATCGATTTCATTATCTCTTTCCACCACCAGATGGTGGAAAGGGAAAAGGAAATAAGAGGCTGATAAATGAATGTGGGCCCAGGCAGAGTAGCTATGGCTGAAAGGTGTGGTGGGCAATGCACCCAGAAAGGAGCTTGTGGGTTATCCACAAGCAATTCTCACGAATTCCCTGTATTCATTTTAGCACCCAACTCAAGGGTCAGTTCTCCAAATCTGGGGGCTAATATGGCACAATGATGCTTGTTGGGGGAAGAGAGTCAGCCCTTATCTCGGGATTCCTGGGACTCTTAGAGACTGAGAACATTCCTAAGCAATTGAACCGCACCTGGACCAGGCACTGTGTTAATGGGCTTAGGAGGATCCTGTGAGAAGCCACGTAGAGAAGTGTGTCCCACGGACACCCGTTTGTCCTTGTCTGTCCCCTTCTCGTTCCATTACCTCCGACAAGCAAAACTCGCACCTGGCCTGCGGGTGTTCCCACGCTGCGCTGAAGGGATCCTTTCTCCTTCCGCAGCAGCCCCCCTCAACGCAGGTTTGTTCTGGATTGCCTCTAACCCGCCCCCCCGACCCCCCCTGTCACCTGTTACCACTCAGCACAGCAGGTGTTCTGCCCTTCTGCATCCCTATGACTTCCCCTCCCCCCCCCCCCCCCCCGCCAGTCTGTCCTCTACTTCGCCTCGGTAGCTCTCCCCTCCGGATCCGCCCCTTTTCGCCTTCTTCTCCACGTGCCCCTCAACTCCGACGCCCCCTCCCCCTGCGGACCCCCAATCTCTTTTGGTCTCGAGGAGTCTCGCGGCATTTCCCGGGGCGTTAGCGGAGCCTAGGCATACAGACGGGGAGGTGGCGGGGGTGGCCTCTCGGAGCTGGGGGTGGGGGTCCTCCAGAACCAACAGTGAGGAGGACGTTGGAGCGCCTCTGCTGCAGAAACGCGCGGGGGAGCGCCCCGCCCCTCTCCGGCCACGCCCCTCTCCGGCCCCGCCCCCGCCCCGGCAGCCGTGCGTCCCCTGCAGGCGGAGCCGCGGGAGCATCGCAGCGGCGGCGGCGGCGGCGGCGGCGGCGGCAGCGGCAGCGCTGAAGAGGAGGAGGGGAGACGAGGCAGCGCGGTAGCGACTGCCGGGCGCTGTGCTGGGCGGCGCTTTTTTTTTTTTTTTCGTAATTTCCACTCACGGAGAGCAGGAAACCCGGTGCAGCCGGGCGCAGCGGGCCGCGATGCAGCAGCAGCAGCAGGAGTCGCCCCAGGGCAGCAGCGGTAGCAGCAGCAGCAGCAGCAGCGGCAGCAGCAGCGGGCGGCGCTGAACCCCCACCGCCGCCACTGAGGAAGAAGCCCGCCCAGGCGCCGCCGCGTTCTGACGCCCGCACCCGGATCCCCGCGCCCCTCATCCCGGCGCCCAGAACCTCACGCCCGCCTCCGCCAACTTTCAAGCTGCCTCGGCGGCCCGACCCGGCTCGGCGCCAATGGGTAAGTGGGGGGGGGTGCCAGAACCGGGGCGTCCACCGCAGCTTGGGGGGCGGCGCGCCCATCCCGGGACCACTGAGCCGAGAAGGGCGCCACGGAGCAGACCTGCGGCGGGGGACATCGCGAGGGGCGTCCTCGCCCGCCTCGCGCGCTCCTCTTCACTCCCACTTGCCTCAGTGTCCCCAAGGAGTCCAGACGCGACGCTGACGGGAACCCGTGGTGGTGGGGGGCTGGGTTGAGGATCGCGGGGGCTGGCCCCGGGTGGCTCCGGCTGAGGGATGCTTGGGGGGGTGTGGTTGGATTTTCGGGTGGGCGGGGAGAGTTTGGGTCATTTTCTCACCCAAGTGCACCCTCCTCCGTGCTGCAGATGCAGGTAGTTAGACCCAGTGGGCTCTGGCCTGGCTTGGGGCTTGCAGTGCCCGGCTGGCCTTGCTTGGGGGAAGCTGGAATTGGGGTCTCTGGGGGAACTAGGCTGTCTTGGCTGGGAACAGGGGTGAGCTGGAAACGCCCCAGAACCGGGCCTGCCGCACCATCCCAGGGTCCTGAGCTGTGGAAGCCCCTCCCTCTGCCCTCCCCTCCCCATCCTCTGCCTGGTGCTCTGGCCCTGACTCCCTCCCTCCCTGCCTGTCTTCCTAAACCCTTTCTCCACTCCATGATGCTCAAAGGTACTTCCCCTGGCCTTAAGTCTGCAGGGCTGGGGAACTGGAAATGTTCATGGAAGCCTTGATTTACTGCGCAAATATCAGTTTCAAGTAGACAGCTCACATTAGGACCCTTGAGTACCAGTTGGTATAGACCTTGTAGTATGGAAACCACCTTGTTGCCCAGAGTACAGGCACTTTATTGGGCAAAGGACTTGTGATTGCCTGGGCTTGCTAACAGCCAGCTTTTCTTCTTTATGCCTCTAGCATATTATTTTTGGGTGTTTCTAGGCCAAGCGTAGGAAGCCTGCACATTATAATCAATCATTATAAAGTGAGACCTTTCTGTGTTTAGGTAATGGGGCTTGGGTATACCAGTCGGGTGGTGAGAGGTGAGCAATCATAGGATGTTTAGGAAGACAGAAGCTCTGGAGGACAAGAAGTTAAACAATCAGTTGTTGATAGATAAAGTTAAAATCTCCTTTGTAGTCATTTTCCAGAATTATTTTCCTTTTCCCAAGTGGTGGAATTCCACATTTAAATGTCACCCTTTTGCCCTTCTGGGATCCCTGTATCACTCAGTCTAAATTCCTTCCTGTTACCTTTTCTCATCAGACACTTTTTTCTTGGTTTAGTGGCAGTATTATGGCTGAGAGTTTGTTTAATATGTATTTTCCTCTACCAGGAACTCTACTATCATAGGGACAGTGCTGTGTTGTACCGGTTGCTTTGGTGCCTGGCACAGAGCAGGCCCTAAGTAAATATTTGTTGAATGGATAAAAGAATGAGGGGCATGAAATCTTCCTACTTGGTGGAAGACAACAAACACAACCTAAACACAGCACTCTTGTGTTTTGGTCCCTGATAAGATGACTTAGTTCATTGGCAAAAGTATATACTTTAAACCTTACATCTCACGACTGGATTGCATTCTCCTGAGGTAACCAGAAATGCTGTGATGATCATCTTTCATGTTGGGTGGGTCATGCATAGGACGTTACATACAGAAAGAAGTGAAATCCAAATGTGTGCTCTCATAGCCAGTTTTCTTTGTAGATCTCAATGGGAAAGGGATGGAGTCTCCTTTAAGAAGAAACAGACCTGTTTATCATTTGGATCGGAACTGTTTTCCATTTTTTAGATTCTCTTTAAAAAATGAGAGTTCTTCCTCATTTCAAAACCTTTTCAAGTGTTCATCTTTTTCATTGTAACCATAACCTGGGGAAGGGGGTCAGCAGTGGATTTTTATTTATTTCAGGAGTTAATACTTAGAGGTGTGAGGATTCAAACAAATGTCTTGTAATTCATGAAAATGTTTAGAGTAGGATTTAAGTTACTTGTAGTAGTTTGTGGGTAAAGATCACCTGTTCTTAAAGCATCCCCAGCATTGTGTTTGGGATGAAGTACAGGTATTTACTTAGCAGCTTATTCTGTAGCACTTCCCATGGAATATGACCTGGTAGGGCTAGGCTTGTATATACCACAAGCATACCCTTTTCCCCTGAGACTTGGTTTTCAGAAGATTTATCTGATTTATCAATTTGATATACTTGTGTTCTTGCCTGGTCTGATAATGATTTTTCTGTTGCTGCATAATACAGTGAAAGTGTATCAGAATAGTCTTTGATCTGGAAAAAAAAAGTCTGAAACTCATCAAATCTCTAACCCTGAAATGAGGCTGGTTACTTACAAAATGGCCTCTTACAAAAGCCTATCAGAATGTGCCCCTTGAACTTGCTGGGAGATGCTTACAGTGCCAGACACAGGGAAAGCCTCTTATAATTAAACAGTGCAAATATTATGACCCAAATCTGGGAGCAGTGAAGGGTTTGCAAGCCCAGCAAATGACCTATGTTTAAGACTTCCAGAGTAACAGCAGAGTTTGGACAGTTTTGGTCCATGTATTCTTTCCGTGGTAGATTGCTTTATGCTAAACTAAAGCTGAGTGTAATGTGATGACTTGCACAAACAAATCTTGAGTTCAAAATAGGAGAAATCATTCCCACCTTTATTGCGCATGACCTTTACCCCTTTTTTTATCCTTCATGGCCTGAGCAAGACCTTGCTGCCATCCGGGTTGCAAAACCATGGTTGTTTCTTCTCTTACCACTTTAGTTCTTTTTGCATTATTGACATTCTTTTTTTTTTTTTGCCAGTCCTGGGGCCTGGGCACTGTCCCTGAGCTTCTTGTGCTCAAGGCTAGCACTCTACCACTTGAGCCACAGCGCCATTTCTGGCTTTTTCTGTGTATGTGGTACTGAGGAATCGAACCCAGGGCTTCATTCATGCTAGGCAAGCACTTTACCACTAAGCCACATTCCCAGCCTTGCATTATTGACATTCTTCCATCAATGCTTGCTTATAATTGTTTTAAAGTATGTAGCATACAGTATTTATGCTTGGTCAGTATTTGTTCATTTATCCATCTATCTAGTTTCTCTTGACCTCCTGACTTGTGCCAGGTGTTATTCCAGAAACGGGTACACCGTGCGTGCGCGCACGTGCGTGCGCGCACACACACACACACACCTGCCATCTTGGGCTTCTCAGTCTAGTGGAGGACTGGAGTGCAGTACACATGGCAATGTGGAACTAAGAGCTATTGTAGACCTCATGAAAGCAGAGTAGAGCTCATGAAAGCAGAGTAGAGAAGGGGAATCTGATGTAGGCTGGAGAGTGGTTAGGATGATGTCTTTGAGGACATCAGGTTTGGGCAGAAATCAGAATGTTGGGTATGAATCATCACTGTCTCCCATCACCCCCTACAGGAACATACTTGGAGTTCAACTGATTTTTCTTCTCCTTGCAGGGAGAATACCCATCATTTGAGCAAGAGGGAGGCAGAGAGGCTGACTTAGAGGATTGGTGCTTGTTATCAGGTGGTTTGAGGAATGTATAAGGAAGCCAGATGAAGCTCTCGATTGGATGATGCCAGGGGTACTTCTGTGATTTGATATCTTAACAAGTGTTCTCTAGAAGCAGGGAAAATGGGAGTCACAATTGGTTAAATCAGACTAGTAGGGAAGTAGCAGAGACTTGTATTATCCATGATTTGGGGACATCTGGTCACATTTGTGGTTTGGACAAGGCTTATGTTTTGTCTGTGTTCAGACATGATTATGGAGAGGCTTGATTTTTGTGTCTTATCCCAATATAAAGTGATCTTGCTTGATACTGGTATTCTCAGGATTTTTTTTTTTTGTCAGTTGTGGGGCTTGAACTCTGTGCCTGGGTGCTGTTCCTGAGCAATTCAGCTCAAGGCAAGCTCTCTACCACTTGAGCCACAGCACTACTTCCGGTTTCCTGGTAGTTCATTGGAGATAAGAGTCTCACAGACTTTCCTGCCCCAGCTGGCTTTGAACCTCGATCCTTAGATCTCAGCCTCCTGATTAGCTAGGATTACAGTTGTGAGTCACTGGTGCCTGGCTAGGAATTGTTTCTTTCATTTTTTTGTTTCTTTTTTTTTTGGTGCCTGTCTTGGGGCTTGAACTTAAGGCCTGGGCACTCTTCCTGAATGTTTGTGCTTCAGGTTAGTGCTCTACCACTTTGAACCACAGTGCCATTTCCAGCTTTTGGTAGTTAATTGGAGATAAGAGTTTCATAGACTTTCCTGCCTGGGCTGGTTTTGAATTGCCAGTTTTAGATCTCAGCCTCCTGACTAACTAGGATTTCAGGTGTGAGCCACTGGCTGTACTATCAGTTTTAGTTTTGTACTTTATTCTTTTAAAGTAGTAGATAAAGGGGTTTCAGTTCCACAGGTCAGATTATGAGTACAATACATATTGATTTATATCATCCCTTCTATCATTCTCCCCTATAATCTTGTACTTTTGTTCAACATTAAGCCAAATAGACAACTGGAAAGCTCTACCAGGAAGGGGGATCTGGGAGTAACACAGTTGCTGAGAACCAAGACGTTGAGCTCTTCATGGAAAAGATGTAGCCCGGAAAATACCAGAATCCTTAGAGTGTTACAGGAGAGCCCCTAGTAAAGTGGTTGCAGAGTGTGATTCCCCCTGGGATCCCTGATAAATTCTCTGGCCTAAAAGGGAATCTTACTGCATTGTTGGTGAGAGTGTAAACTTGTTCAACTTGGAAAGCAGTATGGAGGTTCCTTAAAAGACTCTACATAGCCGAGTGTCTGTGGCTCACGCCTGTAATCCTAGCTACTCAGGAGGCTGAGATCTGAGGATCGTGGTTCAAAGCCAGCCTGGGCAGGAAAGTCTGTGAGACTCTTATGTCCAATAAACAACTAGAAAACCGGAAGTGGCACTGTGGCTCAAGCGGTAGAGCACTTGCCTTGAGCTGAAGAGCGCAGGGACAGTACCCAAGCCCAGAGTTCAAGCCCCATGACTGACCAAAAAAAAAAAAAAGACTCCACATAGAGTTCCCTATGACCCAGCAATCCCACTTTTGGGCATTTACCCAAACAATCATAAACAAGGCCATACTAAAGCTACCAGCACAACTATGTTTATCTCAGCATTATTCACCATAGCTAAGATATGGAACCAACCCAGATGTCCCTTACTATATTAATGGATGAAGAAAATGTGGTATATGTATACAATGGAATTCTGTGCCTCCATCAGAAAGAATGACATTGCCCCATTTGTTAGGAAATGGAAAGACTTGGAAAAAATTATATTAAGTTAAATTAAGTCAGGCCCAAAGAAACATAGGTCCCATGGTTTCCATTATTTGCAATAACTAGTATATGTCAAGGATAATCTTACCAGACAAGCAGAAAAGGTCAAAAGCTATGTACATATGACCATATAAGATGATGCTAAGCGAAATGAGCCCCAAGATAGGGACACAAGAGGTTTTTTTCTTTGTTGCTGTTATTTTTAATGTACTTACTATGTGATTTTTTTTGTTTCTTTTGTATGTTCTTCTCCCTATGGTATAACCCCTGTTGTCACTGTATTTGATTCTGGTGTCCTGCATCTTGTATATATATGCTTCTAATTTGGGGAGGGGTAAGGAAATAACAAAATGCTGAAACGAGGATACAGATTAACCCATTGTAACAATGAGATGTACAAGACACTATGTTAAAAACTTGCAGGGGGGGGAGTAGTTGGGGAGGTGCGGAGGGAAGGGATAGTAGGGGAAAAACAAAGGAGGGGGTAACAATGCTCCATCAGAAGTGGACTCATAACCTTACTCATGTAACTGTAAACCCTCTGTATAGTATCTTTACAATAGAAAATACTAGTGCTCAGCAATCTTGATTTTTAACGTGGCTTCCAGGTGGGCTGATGTAGAATCAAATATAGAACTTCTTTGCCTTACAGATAAGCACTCCTAGCTCATTGGAGTACACAGGCATTATTTACAAACAAGCTGTTATTATAAGTAACATATAACCTTAGAGTAGGAGAAGAATGTGGTCCTAGTTCAAAACATGCTTCTTATAGCATGAAGACGGTATCTTGTTTCAGTTTTTTCAGGAATCCACTCTAAGCCACACCTGTAACACCTGGATGTTAGTGAGACTCAGTGTTAATCATCTGGACTTACATCAGACTATCTATCGCATAGAGCATTCCTATCCTCTTTCTTTTCCCTCCATTCTTTTTCATATTGGGATTTAAAATACATTGTTAACATTATTAGGATATTTGATATTTATGCTTTCCTGTACTGAAATCTTGTATTAGTTTCTGATTGTTGTAACAAACTATCCTAAATTTGGTACCCTGAGACATTACACGTTTATCATCTGTCACTGGGATAAAATCAAGATGTCACCTGGGCTGGAGACATTCCTTCTGGAAACTCTTATTATTTTTTTATTGTTATTATTAAGGAGTTATACAAAGGGTCCTTCCAGAAACTCTTAAGGAAGAATTCCTTCCCTGGCCTTTTTTTGGTTTCTAGAGTTTGCTTGGCTTTCTTGGCTCCTGGCTTCTTTCCCAAACTTCATCGTTAGTAATGACTGGCCAGTCAGGTCTCTCCTGTAGCCTGTCCCTCTGACACTGACTCTTGTGCCTGTGTAAGACATTTACGCTGACATTGGTTTCACCTGGAGAGTCCAGGATACTCTCCCCATCTGTGTCAGCTAATTAGCAACTTTAACTTCCCTTTGCCATGTAACCTAACAGAGTCACAACTTGTGGGCATTAGAATATGGATACACACAATGTGTCCCACATGTCCACATCTTGATCTACATACCATACTGCCTTTTAGAGGATTTGGCTTTTCCTGTGTTCTCCTGAACAGTTGGTTGTACTACAGTCAACCGCTTTCTTCCTTCTCCTCAAGGTTCCATCTTTGGTTTTAAATTTAGATATTTAAATCTTATTTAAAAAGCCAATTGCTAGCCAGTAGATGGTGACTCATGCCCATAATAATAGCTAATCAGGAGGTTGAGATCTGAGGATCACAGTTCAAAGCCAGCCTGCGCAGGAAAGACCGTGAGACTCTTATCTCCAATAAATCACCAGAAAACCGGAAATGGCGCTGTGGTTCAAGTGGTAGAGCGTTAGCCTTGAGCTGAAGAGCTGAGGGACAGCGCTCATGCCCAGAGTTCAAGCCCCACCACTGACACACACAAAAAAAGCCACTTGTTATAATTTGTGTGTTGGCCCCCAAAAGTCTATGATTTGGAGTCTTAATTCCTAAATTTATGTTAATGGCATTTGAAGGTGAAGCCTTTGGGAGGCAAATAGGATTAGATGAGGTCATGAGAGTGAGGCATCTATGATGGCATTAGTGGTTTGTATAGGAACAGGAAGAGACCCAAGCTAGTATGCTTGCTGTTACCTCAAGTGATACCTTCTGACTGGGGCCTCACCTGGAGCCAAGTCAAGACCAACACCATGCTTTGTCTTCCCAGTCTCAAGAAGCATAAGCCAAGTAAACTGTTCTTTATAAGTTACACAGTCTCAGGCATTTTGTTACAGCAACAGAAAATGGACGAAGACCACTTTATGGTTATACTTTACATTTATTTTTTTTTCTCTTTACTGCTTTTTCTTGAGACTGCTCCTCCTCCCTACCTACGTTGCTCACTGAACCTGTTCTGCACTTACCAGGACCACTGTTCTCTGGCATTTCTCTGACTGTGTTCTAGAATCTGTTCACGTTAAGGTAACTTATGAATGATCAATCTCCTAATCACAAAATACATTGCTTCAGCTATGCCTCATCATCTTTGGTTTAACTACACTTTGAGACTGTGAAATCTAGAACTAACTTTTTCTTCTCTTCTGTGACACCCTATTTCCTCCTGGTTTTCTCTATTTTTTTTTTTTTACTTCTTTTCTGGTTCTTCCTCCCCGTGTACCTCTGGAGCGTTGTTAGTCCTGGTCCTCTTCATGTATGAAGTGTGATCTTGAGTGACCTCAATCACACTGCTGAGTGACCTCAATCACACTGCTGATTCTACTATCCCCTATTGATGATGGCCGAATCTCCATTCCAAGTGTTGCTTTCTGTTAGCTTAGGAGCTACTCAACTGTGCTATGGAGGTAGGCACTTGATCTTATTTGGTCATTGGGTTTCTGTTCCTGGCATACAGTAGCCTAAACATAATTAGTGGTTGAGTGGATTTTCATTCATAACTTCCTAGCCCATAGATGTGTCTTAGACCCCTGAAACTGAGTATGTTGTGAACTAAATTCAGAGTTTCTTCTCAATAGTTTCTGTCCTGCCCATTTTTGAAAAGTGGGATTGGAGTTGGAACTGAAGGCCTGGTGCTTGCTAGTTAGGTGCTCCACTGCTGAACTTTGCTTCTGGCCCTTTTTATTTTTGAGATAGGGTATCATTTCCTGTCTGGGTGTGTACCTGAATCACAATCTTTCTATTTTTTTCCTACCCTAGCTTGGATGACAGGCATATACTGACACATGCAGCTTTTTCCATGAAGAGAGAGAGAGAGAGTTTGGTGGAGTTTTCTGTCTGGGCTGGTGTAGAATCACAATTCTCCCATTCTTAGCCTTCTAAACAGCTTTCAGTCGTGAGCTACTAGCGCCTGGCTACTCTGCATTCTTTTTTTTTTAAGTCTTCCATCTTGTTGAGGGAACTATTACCTTTCCTGTTACTTCCATAGGTGCTCCAATGTCTGCCTTCCCTCTTACTCTTCCTCCCCTCCTCCCCCAGCCTCTTCCAATCTAGAGTACCTACCCTCCTGAAAATGCTTTAGAGCTTGAATTCCTTAGCAAGGGCTTCTGAAGCTTAGCAGCTCATCTCATTCTTTGATTGTTTGGGCCTCTGAGCCTTTACTCATATAGATCCCTTGATTGGGAACAGGTATCACTCTTCTCTGCTTTGCAGTTTCCTGTGTTAGTTTTCTATTGCTGCTACAACAAATTACTGCAAAGCTAGTAACTTAAAAAAACAAAACACCAATGAGGTGTAATCTTGTAGTTCCGGAGGCCAGAAGTTCCACGTGGGTTTTAATGGATCAATATCAGGGTGTGGGCAGGGCTTCATTTCTTCTGGAGAAGTTCACTTCTTTGTCTTGTCCAGCTTCCAGGGCTGCCTACATGGCTTCAGCCTCTGCTTCTATCTTCTCATCTCCCTCTATCTTACTGTCACCTTCCAACCTCCCTTTTACATGTTATATGGCACCCACTTGAATCCCGTAATCCCAGCTAACCTCCTGTTCTCAAGAGCCTTAAATCTTCACATTGTCTTTTGCTGTGTAAGGCAACCCACTCACAGGTTTTAATGGACTCGGAAGTGGACACTTTTGAGGAGCCAATGTGCAGCTTCCGCACCCCTTGTTTATTTTGTAAAGCCTGTTCTGAAGGTTGCTGTATGAAAGTATTTGTATGAAGTCTGTTCACCTTAGACCAGGGCTCCCAGATTCCTTCCCTGGCTCATTGCTTGGTGAAAGTCAGTGCCATATGTTAATGAATGAACGAGCAATCCCTTCATCCAAGTACTGTTACTACTTGCAATCCAAGACGTGGGCTGCCAGCAGTTGGCCTGGCGTTCTGTAAAGCCCCCTGGGCAGAGCACATTGGCAGGGTCTGTTTACTGTCAGTATGTGGTGGCCTGTGACACAGTGGAGGACAAGAGTGACACCTCATGTGTCACACAGCTTTCACAGAGAGCCGCGAGTTTTAAGATAGAAAATTCACTCCGGCTTTGGCTCTTAACTGAGAGTGCTTCTCTCCTGCTCCTGGGGGGCACTTGCCAATGTTGGGATGTTTTACTTGGTTGCAGCTGGGGAGAGGGGTCACTTTACTGGCATCCAGGGGGCAGAGGCTATGGACACCGCTAAATATCCTACAGTACACAGAAGAGTCCTCATCACAAAGACTTGTTTGACCTCAAATGTCTGCCAGGCTAAGGTCGAGGCAGCCTGCTCTTAGGGCACCTCTGAGGCTCATGACCACAAATGGCTGAAACTTTTCCCTTACTTTATCAGCTGACCTTGTTCTGGAACAGAAGGTGTTTTTCCGTAGCCACAGTCTTGTTTTTGTGACCGAATCTAGAAGTCACCAGAGAGCAGGATACATCCCCCATTTTTCCCTTTGAGTAAAAGGTGCCTTTAACACAACTGTTGCCCCTTCTTTCCAGTGTCTGGGGCATTAACCTGGAGAGAGGTGAGGGATTTGGGGTACAGCATTCCTAAACTTCTTTCTTGCAGTATTTGACTCTTTTAATGTTTTGCTTTCCTGGTGGGATGTGCTTCTGTGTTGAGCGACAGATAGATCCTGGTGATACTCATTTACCAGTTCCTGGAATGGAAGCAAGGGATGAGTCCTTTGTTGCTCTGCCCCCACGCTATCAGATGCTGAAACAGATCCACAGAGGTATGGTATGTGATCTCTAGCCGTGGAACCTGGCTGCCTCCCAACATGGGGAATAGGCTGCCTAATTTGTTCACACACATTCGATGATGAGCTCTAGTCTCTTCCCTTAGTAAGTTTTGAAAAACAACTTTATTGATAATGTATGCTATACAATTCACCCATTTAATGTGTATTCTTCAATAGCTTTTGTGTGTGTGTGTGTGCTTGTGAGCATATACATGTGCCAGTCCTGAGGCTCTAACTCAGAGCCTGGGCACTGTCCTTCAGCTTTTGTGCACAAGACTACCTTTTGAGCCATATCCTCACTTCTGGGTTTCTTGCTGGTTAATTAGAGATAAGAGTCTCATAGACTTTCCTGCCTGGGTTGGCTTTGAACTTCGACCCTCAGATCTCAGTCTCCTGAGTAGCTAGGATTACAGGCATGAGCCACCAGCATGCCACTTACATTATTAATTTTTGAAGTGGTAATTATATATAATAAAATTAGTCACCTAATCATTTTAAGTGTAAATTCAGTGGTGTTAAGTATATTTACAATACTATGCAATCACCACCGCTAACTAGTTCCAAAACTTCTTAAAATTGCCCCTCCCTGGCAAGTTTTGCATGTGAAGATCAGAATCATAATTTACTGGTGGCTCTTGCTACTGATTTAGAAAAAAAAAGACCTAGAAGCTCAAGTGTCCTAGTTGAGATTTAAAAGGAATACAAGAAAAGAGGAAGCATGGGTTTCTGTCTTAAAAATGTTATAATTGCCAGGCACTGGCGGCTAATGCCTGTAATCCTAGCTATTTAGGAGGCTGAGATCTGAGGATCACAATTCAAAGCTAGCCGGGGCAGGAAAGTCTGAGAGATTTTTTTATCTCCACTAAAACTACCAAAAAAAAAACAAACAAACAGGCAGAAGTAAGAGCTGTGGCTCAAGTGGTAGAGCACTAGCCTTGAGCAAAAGAAGCTCAGGGGACAGCCCAGGCCCTGAGGTCAAGCCTCAGTATTGGCACACAGCGTAAGTTCTAATATGCCAGGCATTGGTAGCTCATACCTGTAATCTCAGAAGGCTGAGATCTGAGGATCAAGGTTTGAAGCCAGCAGGAGCAGAAATTTCAATGAGACTCTTATCGCTAATTAACTACCAAAAAGCCAAATGTAGAAGTGTGGCTCAAGAGGTAGAGTATCAGCTTTTAGCAGAAAAGCAAAGGGATAGAACCTAGGCCCTGAGTTCAAGCCCCAGTACCAAACTCTCTCTCTCTCTCACTCTCATACACACACACACAGTTGTAATCTAATCGGACTAAATTATAGTATATGCATGTATGAACACCTAAAAGTATTTTGGGGACTTCAGTTTTGCTTATTCTCTAGGCACCTAGTTTCTTGTCTCTCATCCTGTGGGGGAATTTAGAATTTGCTTTTATATCCTGAAGCATGTGTGTGTTAGTTTCTTGGCTAGCTTCCTTGACAATTCCTGGGGTTCATGAAGGAATGTTTGAATCCTAAAGAAAAACACTACAGCAGTCCAATCACATTCAGGGTTGACGGTGTTGTACATCGTTTCCCTTAAATTCTGTTAGGTTGCAGTGGCACACCGGGCACCTCGTAGGTTATAAGCACTTGGTTTTCAACTTGATCCTATTTGTTGCAGTGCTTAGGGATCAAACCCAGGCCAAGGGGCTTTGCACCTGCTAGGCAAGCTCTGCCACTGAGCTGCTCCGTCCCAGTTTGGCAGAGGCACAGGTGTCATTTGGAAGAGTTCTCTTCAGAAATGGCTGAGTACTTCAGTCGCAACTGGTCTGGATTCTAACTGATAAAAACTTCCTCCTTATTCTTAGCCAGTCTAGGCCTTGGTTCTTAACTGAGTTAAGAACCATCTTCCCACTTCTCTGTGTGTGTTGACAGAAGCCAAATAGAACAACCTGTAAAAAAGGAAGGGTGCTAATTCCCAAGGTCTTTCAAGAAACCCAAGGCATCTGTTGAAGGAGTTGGCCTCCAAGGACAGTCTCGAACCAGGGATGGATCAGCACACACTATGATCTCTGGCCATCTCTTCTTCCTGCTCCAGTCTCCTTTCTCTGTGGCCAACTTGGACATGGGCCACACCACACAGTCTCAGACTCCTCCTCCTCCTCCCCTTCTCCTCCTCCCCCTCCTCCTCCTCTCCTTCTTCCTCCTCTTCTTCCTTCTCCTCTTCCTCTTCCTCCTCACCTTCTTCCATTTTTTTTTGGGTCCGGTCGTGGGACCTGAACTCTTGGCCTGGGCGCTGTCCCTCAGCTCTTCAGCTCAAGGCGAATGCTCTACCACTTGAGCCACAGCGCCACTTCCGGCCTTTTTTTTTCTGCTTATGTGGTGCTGAGGAATCAAACCCAGGGCCTCATGCATGCAAGGCAAGTGCTCTACCATTGAGCCACCTTCCCAGCCCAACCTTCTTCCATTTTTTTTGTTTGTTCTGGTACTGGGGCTTGAACTCAGAGCCTGGATGCTGTCTTTTAGCTTTTTTTTGCTCAAGGTTGTCACTCTACCATTTGAGTCACAGCTTCATTTCTAGCTTTTTCATAGTTAATAGGAGGTGAGAGTCTCACAGACTTTGCTGCTTGGGCTGGCTTTAAACTGGGATCCTCAGATCTCATTCTCTTCAGTAGCTAGGGTTATAAATGTGAACTACTATTCCCTCCCCCTCCCCCCTCCCCCAGTCAGCTACTTCTTCTTTGTGAACTTTGAGGCTCCGAGAATCAGTAGGTGTCCTCCATCCCAGTGGCCTTTCAACGTGCAGGAGGACAGGTAGAGGGGAGATGCCTATTTCCGGGCCTCAGGTAAGTGACAGGCATTGGCAAGGTGCTGGCACATGTTGGTGACCCAGGAGAAGCATGCCCTTGGGGAGCAGTGCTTGGGGAGGTGTGGGTGCGGTGGGACAGGATGTGGGTGTGGGTACTGTGTGAGGATGCTTCCAAAGCCTGGGAATGTCACAGGCTTATTTCCCTCTGATTTCTCTTGACAGAGGGCAAAGGGCTGCTGGTGGATGTGAGGTAGTGAGGCCTTTCCTGTGCTGTGGCCACTGGGGACATTCAATTCACCCTGAAGCCTTTCCATGGGGCTTCCCTGGGAGAGGAAGTCATGTTTGCGTCATGGGCTTGTTTATACCCTTAGAGACCCTGTATTGTGTAGCTGAGTTTGTAGTTTGCATTGGTGGCACTTAAAAAAGTGTGGCTGTGTTGTTTTTTTTTTGTGGGGGGGACTCTCTGATGGGTTGGAGATAGCACTCCATGGGGGATGGTACGGTTGTGACATTGTCTGGCTCTTTTAGGGAACCTGTGGGTTTTTCTTTTTGAATGGAGGAAGAGATGAAGACATTGTGAAAAACAGCCACTGCCTCACAAGTTAACCCCTGAGGCCTACAGGGCTCTTGTTTTCCTGCCTTCTCTCTCTTGTTTTTCTGCTCTCCCTTCCTTTGCCAACTAACCTTCTTTATCTCCCTGCCTTCCCTATACTTTGTCTCCTCTTTTCCCTCCCCTTGACAGCCTCCATATCCTGACTCTCCAACTTCTCCCACCTAGACCCTCTTCTCCCCGATCCTCACTCCCTCTGTCACCTGACCTCCTCACCCTTCATGCATGCCCTCTCTCATTTTATGCTCTCTCTCTCTCTCATGCCTTTTCTTACTCCCACACTGGCTAGCTCGAGATCTCTCTTCTCCATCTTCTCTCTTTTTTTGCTCTTCTTTGCTTCATTCTCTCTCTTCTCCCTCCTCTCCCACCCTGGCTTTGTAGCCCTTCTCCCACATCCTTTTTCCTCTATATCCCCCCCTCCATACTTCCTCTCCTCCTACTACAAAGCACCTCTTCTTCCTCCCCCCTCTTCCTCTTCCTCTCCCTTCACACCCCTCTACTTTCTCAGTCCTCTTTATTCCCTCTCATCCTCTCATCTCCTTTACTTCCTTCATTTGTCTACCTCCTTTCTTCCTCTACCCATCTCCCCTTCCTGAACCTCTTTTCTCCACAAACCTCTCCACCTTTTGGTCTTCTACAACCATATCCTCAGGTTTTCTTCCTTTAAACTTTTTCACCTAGCTGGGTGCTGGTGGCTCACACCTGTAACCCTAGCTACACAGGAGGCTGAGATCTGTAGATCGGGGTCCAAACTAGCCCAGGCAGAAAAGTCTGTGAGATACTTTTATTTCCAATTTGCTACCAAAAAAGCCAGAAGTGGAGCTGTGGCTAGAGTAGTAGATTGCTAGCTTTGAGCAGAAAAGCTAAGAGACAGCAACCAGGCCCTGAATTAAAGCCCCAGGACGCGCTTTCTCTCTCTCTCTCTCTCTCTCTCTCTCTCTCTCTCTCCCTCCCCCCCTCCCCCTTCCCCTCCCTGTCTCTCTCTCTCACACTCACAGTTTCTCAGTGGATACTATCTCTTTTACTCTATGAAGAGTTCTAGAGCCAATGAAATTACCATCTGTTTTATGCAGTCTAAAGTCAAGCTGACACCCAAAGTAAGGTTGCAGGGATGTGTGGATCCCTGGAGAAGAGCTAACTTGGGGAACATCATCCTTTGCCCCTGAGGGTTGTGTCCTGTCTCATGGGCAGAAAGAGCCAGGGAGTGGGATGAGGCAGGTCTGCCCTGTACATAGCCAGCCAGTACATCACAACCTATCAGTGATGGCAAGAACTCCGGGCTTAAAACCCTTCCAGGAGGGTATAGAGGCATTGATCTCTGGCTAAGGAGCTGGTTACATTCTAAGGCAGTGTTTAACATTCTAGCTCTAATACCATTATATAGTGGCTGTATTACAGAATTTAGAAAGTGGGAAACAGAAGAGTGTAAATTGACCATTTTCTGTAGTTCCTTAATACAACCTCTGATTCTATTTTTGGTGTATTTTTTATGCTGGTACTGGGGCTTGAATTCAGGGCCTTTTAGCTTTTTCACTCAAGGCGAGCATGCTACCACTTGAGCCACAGCCCCACTTCCAGCCCTTTTCTGGTTAATGAGAGATAAGAGTCTCTCAGACTTTCCTGTCAGACTTTGAATTGTGATCCTCAGATCTCAGCCTCCTGAGTAGCTAGGAATAGAGACCTGAGCCACTGCTGCCCATCTCAGGTGTATTTCTTTTTTACACTTTTTTCTTTGAATTAAAAACATTATTATAAAGGTGATGTACAGAGGGTTACAGTTTCATAAGTCAGGTAATGACTATATTTCTTTTTTTTAACAATATTATGTCTTCCCTTGCTCTCTCCCTGTTTTTCTCTCCCATTTCCACCCACAAGTTGTATAGTTCATTTTCAACATAGTGTCTAGCAAGTACCACTGCTGCATTTATTCACCCTTTGTCCCTCCATTTCTGTGCCTCCTCCTACCCTCCCAAAGTCAGATAAATGAACAAACAGGACAAAAATAAAAGAAAACACAAACAACAATAAAGAAAAAACTTGTTTCAGGCTGGGAATGTGGCTTAGCAGTAGAGTGCTTGCCTAGCATGCATGAAGCCCTGGGTTGGATTCCTCAGTACCACATAAACAGAAAAAGCTGGAACTGGTACTGTGGCTCAAGTGGTAGAGAGCTAGCCTTGAGCACAGATAGGCTCAAGGACAGTGCCCAGGCCCTGAGTTCAAGCTCCAGGTCTGGCAAAACCGCCAAAACTCTTGTTTCTATTTCCTGGTTTTAGGCTTTTTATTATATTCCTGTTGGTGTATGTTCATGTAAATACATATTTATGTATCATATGTATAATACATACCTATATATTTCTGAACTTCCTAGCCATCTTTAAATATAGTAGTTTTAATTAGCTGAATATGAATTTATGCATTTTTTACAGTACTGGAGTTTGAATTCAGGCCCTCACCCTTGCTCAGCTGGTTTGTTCATGGCTAGTGCTCTACCATTTGAGCTATACTCCTAGCCTGCCTTTTTGCTAGTTATTTTGAAGATAATATCTCATAAACTTTTCCATCCTAGCTGGTTCTAAACTGTAGTCCTCTGAATCTCAGTCTCCTGAGTCACTAGATGCGAGTCACTGGTGTTTAGTTTACAGTTCCTGCAACTTCATTCATGTAACCACTTCCCTGTATTTTAGCACTTAAGTTGCTTCCATAATCTTCATCAAGGGCATAAGGTATGTACATGAGAGAAGGAGGTGGAGGGAGATGAGAGGAAGAGGGATCGATGGTTCCACGCCTGTAATGGAAACTACACGTGCTGCCTTCATGTCTTCTAGCACTGTGCATACCTGTCTCCTCGCAATGTTCCTATTTCATGGTTTGTACTATTTTGTGATAACTAAAACTGGTCTTGGTCAGTGGAGGATGGAAGCACTGGGGTTTGTTTTTTTTTCTCCTTTCTTTTTTTCCTCCCTTCTTTTGCTTTGACCACCAGACTGGTAGTTCATTTTCCATAACCACAGAGAGAGCTAAGATCTGAAGTGCCTCCCTATTTGGCTGAGATACATGCCCTAGTTCTGTGCTAGTAAGTGAAGGGTCATGGCTATAGTAATCTCTTTGTGGTTTCTAGCTTAGCTTTGTATCATCATCATATACTCTTCCTTGAAAATTATACTTAACAGCCTAGTATGGTGGTATATGTCTATAATTCCAATGTTTGGGAGACTGAAGCAGGAATGGAGGATATTAGAGTTAGAGGCCACTTTGGTTGATAGAGCAACTTTAGTCCAGTTTGGACTACAAAGTGAGGCTCTGTCTAAAACTAAAAACAAACAAAGAAAAAACAAAGTAAAAACCTTGAAATACTCTTAAGCTTTAAAAGGTTAAAACTTCCAGATCCAGCACGGAAAAGTCATCTTGAAGGCAGGCATTTTTTGCATAGGTTTTGTTAATGGACAGCATTGTATAAAAAGTTGGTTCCTTAGCTACCAACTAACTATATATCAAATCTCAGAGCCGGGCGCTGGTGGCTCACGCCTGTAATCCTAGCTACTCAGGAGGCTGAGATCTGAGGATCGCTGTTCAAAGCCAGCCCAGGCAGGAGAGACCGTGAGACTCCTATCTCCAATAAACCACCAGAAAACCGGAAGTGGCGCTGTAGCTCAAGTGGTAGAGCGCTCGCGCCTTGAGCTGAAGAGCTGAGGGACAGCGCCTAGGCCCAGAGTTCAAGCCCCACGACCGACAAAAAAAAAAAAATCTCAGATTGTGCAGCTGGCAAAAGAGTTAGTTAAATATTTATGATGACTTTTCAGGGTCAGAGTTCCTGTGAAAGTTCTAAAATTCATGATAACAGATATATTAGAAAACATTGCTAACTAATATATACTATATTCTTCCTTTTTTCACATTGTGAACCTAACTTTACTTGAATTTGTGAGGCAAAAAAATACTGCTGTTTATTGGAATTCAATTAAATTCTACGTGTTTATTGAGTGCTTGTTAAGTATAAGATCTGAGGAAGTATAGCCAGAGGAAGTCAAAGATATCTAAAAGTTTCACTCAATGATATATTTTACTTAACTTTCATTTCCTTAATTGGGAGGAGATTGTGGTGTGATAATTTCAGGATCTACACCATGAAATAAGAAGTTAAAGCAGAAGACCTTTGAGAAACATCTGTTTATCCAGAAAAAAAGGAAAAAAAATTGAAGATTTCAAGAAAACCCATCAAGTGAGGGAAGAAAGCTTTCTGAGATAGAACAAAGTCTAGTCAGTCTCTGAAACCCCCTCATCTCTGGGGGTTTAGAGAAAGACAGAATAGGTTTCTTAAATGACTAATATTGAAGTTTCACCCCACACAGGGAAAATATTTCCCAAGAGTCCCTATATTTTGCCTTCAGCTCTTTCATGTTTATTAGCTTTTAGTTATTTATTTCATTGTGGTAATATACTTACAACATAAAATTTTATCATTGTAATCATTTTACAGTGTTCAGTTCAGTCTTGTTAAGCACATTCCGGTTGTGGCATAGCGGTCATTACCATCTCCAGCAAGTTTTCATATTTCCAGTGTCTCACTGTAGTCACTCTGCTTTCAGTCTCTGCGAAGAACATGGTTACTTACTGTAGCTATATCCTAGAGGCAGAATGACACAGTGTTTGTCCTTTTGGGACTAGCGTGTTTCATTCAGCATCACGTTTGCAAGATCCATTCTTACACTAGTGTGGGTCAGAATTGCCTTCCTTTTTAATTGCCTTAAACTATGTAATAATAATGCTACTTAAAAATCAGTCTTTTAACTAAAACTGAGCTACTTTTGCTTCTATCTCATTTACAAGTATCAACCTGAAATGAATTCACAAAGAAGTATAAATGAACCCATGGAAGTCCAAATCATCACTGGTAGACACATGATGGTTTACTTTAAAGATGAAGTTGCTCATTGGTACCTTGACAGCTTGCTTTGGTGTAGCCTTTGGTATAGATGTGGCTCTCTCATCTCTCTTCTGTGTTCCAACCACTGGGAGAATCTTTTTTTCATATGGTTTTTTCAGAGGCCTTCTGAGCAATGCCTCATCTATGCGTCTGATCCTATAAAATAATATTTATAAAATTGATAAAAACAGTTCTGAAAGCTGTTGTGATATTTGATGTTATGTGAACAGCATCAAGTGTCATCATAAAAGTACTTGGTTGTGGAACCCATTCCCCAGAGCCGGAACTTAAAGCTGTGTGAGCTGAGGCTCTGGCCTTCCTTTTTCCGTGTCCTAAAGGATGATTTCTTTAAAAAAAAAAAAAGAATTTTTTTTTTATCATTTCCATATGTATCTCTTAAAAACATGTTGTCTGGTTTTGGTTGGTTTCAGTTTTAGCAAAGTGGGATTGAAACCACACAGAGACTTGTGACTTGGTTTTTGTCTTTAATTTTGCAGTTCATTTATTTTTCCTGTCCGGTATCCATTGTTTACATGCCACTGTGTATTTGTCCTACCTCTCACTGATGGACTTTGCATTGCTTCTAGTGTTGTGAACAGACTTCCTTTTATTATTCTTACACGTCTCTTTTTTATTATATTATTATTGTTTATTTATTTATTGAGCCACAGTGCCACTTCCAGTTTTCTAGTAGTTAATTGGAGATAAGAGTCTCATGAACTTTCCTGCCCGGGCTGGCTTTGAACTGTGATCCTCAGATCTCAGCCTCCTGAGTAGTTAGGATTATAGGAGTGAGCCACTGGCACCCGGCTTATTTTTATTATTTTTAAGTTGTTGTACAAAGGAATTACCATTCAACAAATATGTTTATGAATGTAATGCATTTTGATCTATGTCACCCCTTTCGTCATTCTACACAGTCCTGAGTCTTGAACTCTGGGCCTGGATACTGTCTCTGAGCTTTAGTGCTCAAGGCTAGAGCTCTACCACTTGAGCCACAGCTCCACTTCCTGTTTTATTGTGTGTGTTTTAATTAGAAATGAGAGTAACAGGGATTTTCCTTCTTGGGCTGGCTTTGAACAGCAATCCTCAAATCTCAGCCTCTCAAGTAGCTAGGATTATAGGCATAAGCCACTAGCACCCAGCTGTGACATGCTTTTTTTTTTTCCCCCCCGGCCATGGGGCTTGAACTCTGGGCCTGGACACTGGCCCTCAGCTCTTCAGCTCAAGGCTATCACACTACCACTTGAGCCACAGCACCCATTCCGGCTTTTTCTGTTTATGTGGTGCTAAGGAATGGAACCCAGGGCCTCATGCATACCAGGCAAGAACTCTACCACTGAGCTACCTTCCCTGCCTGACATGCATTTTTTAAGCATGCATAGCAAGGTGTTATTTTGTTAGGTTTTAAGTTCTGGATTTACAAAGTGTTTATAACTGGCTTATGTTCTAAATGAATGGACTAATTAATGAGTGAAGAATATAACATATTCATGGAAGGAGAGAGCATATGAATATTTAGTTTTAGAACATCTAATTGATTTTCAGAGTGTATAATCTGAGAGTGCAGACATTACTGTTGCCCCATTCCCAACAGTATTTTTTGTCCTAGATCTCTTGAGGTACAGGCAAACTGCTGACACAGAGATCCTAAGGTAGAACAGCTGTCTACTTCTTTCTCAAGCTTTTGTTTGCTGATCATAGGACTAACTAGTCAGGTTGGCCAAATGCTTTGCTCTATGAGAGGTCGTTGGGGACCAGTTTCCTTGGCTATTTTTGTCTGGACTGACCGTGGCTCCTTAACACCGTATCTACCCACCAGCACATGGCAGCCTCTCTTTTGTTAAGGAAACTGCTTACCTTACTTGCAGCCATACTCTATGCCAAGAACACGCTATTTCAAGAATGCAGCCACAGTCTCACACCTAGCTGCAGGGGACTTAGTGGAAAAGTGATTTTTAGCTAGGCAACCATGTGCCCAACATAAGATACAGGCGGGGTAGGTATTTGTTCCCAATTGTTTCCCTAATAGATGACTGACCACAAACTCTGTGGCCTGAAGAACACAGATTTATCTTTTAGTTCTGGAATTCAGAAGTCCAAGATGGCTTGATACTGTTGAGTACTTTGTGGAAACGCTAAGGGACCATCCTTTTTTCTTATTTCTTTCAGCTTCTAGAGGCCACCTTCATTCCTTGGCTCAGAGCTGCTTCTTCACATCACTCCAACTCGTTTTCCTTCATCACATCTTTTCTGGCTCTTCTGACTCCTTTTGTCATTTACAGACCATTGTGATTACATTAGGACCACCCAATTAATCTAGAATATTCTTCTGATTTCAAGATCCTTATTCAAATCTGCAAAGCCTTTTTTTGTGATGTTGATGAACACATTCATAGGTCCTGGGAATTTGGATGTGGACATATATGGGGGCGAGGGAACATTTATAGTTCTCAAAAAGAGGAAGGTAAATATTGGTACTGGAGATAATTATCTGTGTCTGCTAAATCATTTAACTACATTTTTGCTAGTCTTATGACTGGATATATTTAAGTTGTAAGAGCTGGTGAACTTACTGAAGACAGGACTTTGTTCCTTGATACTTGATGATTCATGGGGTTCAAATGTCTAAATATTCTCCCAAAGCAAACCACACATGTGCACACATGCATACACACATATTTGGTGGTATTTGAGTTTAAATTCAGGGCCTTGTGCTAGCTAGATAGCAACTCTACATCTTGAGCCACAATTTCAGTCCATTTTGCTTTATTTTTCAAATTAGGTCTTGTGTCTATGTCCTGGTTGGCTTGGACCATAATCATTCTATTTATACTTTCTATGTAGCTGGGATGGGTATGTACTACTTCTACACTTAGCTTTTATTGCTTGAGATGAGGTCTTCTTAACTTTTTTTTGTCCAGGCTGGCCTTGAACTTCATTCCTCCTGATTTCCTCGCTCCTGAAAACCATATTTCTGAAGTCTATATTCTGACTCATTAGTGACGGTTTCATCTACTGGTCTCCTTTGCTACATTAATTTTATGAAGGGCATTTCCAAGTACATTTGTGCTCATTGTTTACCTTAGGGAAGCTAAGAAGCTGACAGCATCACGCTGATAATGACATGGTGTTTAGTAGGATCCTGGCACATAGTAGTCATTCAAATGTGTTACAAATAAAAAAGAATAACAAAAGCCCACACTACCACACTGAATCTGGCTATCTTGTATGTGAAGACCCCTCGTTAGACAGTTTGTGCACACAGTAGGTAGATTAATTCAAATCAGCTTTCCTAATGCCTTTGAGCCTTCAGCTTTTTTGGGTGTATGTTGTGGGAATGAAGAGCAAACTTTTCCTTTCCTTTTTTTCGAACTCAGGGCCTGGGTGCTGTCCCTGTGCTTTTGTGCTTAAGGCTAGCACTATACCACTTGAGCCACAGCTCTACTTCTGGTTTTGTGTGTGTGTGTGTGTGTGTAATTGGAGGTAAGACTCTCATAAACTTTCCTGCCTGGGCTGGCTTAGAACTATGATCCTCAGATCTCAGCCTCCTGAGTAGCTAGGATTATAGGGGTGAGCTACCAGTGCCTGGCTCAAGCTCAGTTTTATTCAAAACTCATTTTGCCTTTTTTTAAAAAGGCTTATCCAGGAGAAGGGTTACTGCTCAAGAAACCCCATCAAGGACTTCAAGAATCCTAAAACAATCATGTTGTGTAGATGCTAGTTTCCCTAGTGCTTAGGCAAAGCCTTTTCATCCACATGGGTAGCCCACACCTGGCATAGTGTCCCAGCACCTAAAGAGTTTGTTGAATGAACAAAAACAACATATGTAAGCCAGAGTCTCATTTCCCCAAACTAGGGAGGAAACTGACTTTTAATGGTATGCCTTCTTCACTTCTGTTCAAACATACAGGACATACAGCAAGAAGCAACTGGGAAAGTCAGCCAACCCTGTCTTCCTTGCTATTGTCCCTGTGTGTTGTAAGGCATGTAAACATTTTATGTTTGGAAATATTTCTCTACTGAAAGATATAAAGAGTTGAGTAGTTGGGTGCTGGTAGCTCACAGCTATAATCCTAGCTACTCAGGAAGCTGAGATCTGAGGATCACAGATCAAAGCCAGCTGGGGCAGGAAAGTCTGTGAGACTCTTATCTCCAATGAACCATCAGAAAACCGGAAGTAGCTCTGTGGCTCAAATGGTAGAGCTCTAGCCTTGAGCTGAAGGGCTCAGGGACAGTGCTCAGGCCCAGAGTTTAAGCTCCACGAACCCCCTTCCCCCCAAAAAAAAAGTTGGGTAAAAATGACTAGGGATCATCACAATAGCATTTGGTCCTAGAACACTTTTTATCATATATAGGAGGATCTTCTTGTGGCCCTTGGTTAGTGATCAACAGAAATTTCTTGTGCACTGAACTTGTCAAGAGAAGACCAATCAGTGATGGTTTTTTTTTCAGAGCATGTGCTTTGTCATTAGGGCAGCTGGTGAGCTAGCTTGGTTTGCTGTCCCCTCCCGAGTTTCTTTGCCATAGCTCTACCACAGTAGAAATCTTCTACTTTATCTTTCTCAGTTGTGGTCAGCTTGCAGGCTTGCCACACTTCCTCTTGAGTATGTAATGAAGCACATTTGTGTGCTCAGGCTTGTACCGAGTAGCTTTGAGATAACGGAGCCAGCATGCTTATTTCTGTAAGGCTCTCATCCTTTGTTTTAGGGAAGTGCTGCTGACTGGCCCCCTGTACATACTTCAATGAGAGAGAGAGAGAGAGAGAGAGAGAGAGAGAGGTTTTTCTCCACCTCTACTCCCCTCCCCATACCCTGCTTGATGTATTTTAACTTTATCTTGAGCCAGTCATTGCTATTTGCTTCAGGATTGTTTTCTTCTCTCTAGGGAGTAATTGCCAAGAAAATGCCCTTCTGTCAAAAACATAAAGCCTTTCTATATTCTAAATTGGTAGCAGAAACTCCTCCATCATCTGGCTTAATATCCAAACTGTCCCGAATGGCTGAGAGAATGTCGTGTGGTAGCAGGCCCTTTTAGAAGGAACTCTTTGGGTCGACTAGGATGTTGGCTGTCTGCATTGGGCAGTGATCGTACACTTATTTGGGAACTACCCCATATATCACAGACAGTTTAATCTTTAAGTGTTCATACATTTTAGAGATTATAGGAGCCATATGCTGCTTCACAGGTAACAGATTTGCTTAAATATAGAGCTTATGGTCCCACTGCCCTGGCATTAGAAATCATTGTTCTCTAGTTTTAGACCAACCTTTGTTATTTCTACCTATTTTCAAGCCCAGGGACTAGGAATCACTGAGCAAGACCTTAGTCAGCTGACCACTGCTAGAGTTGGAACCTTCACTCTTAGTTGAAAGGGGAAATCTAAATCTATGAAATAGGAGTGCTAATCTCCACGTGGCTCCCCTTCTCTATCCCACCCTGGCTTTAAGGAGGATTCTATTTCCCTGAGGCTTTAGGGTACTTTCCATTAGAAAAATACCTTGAAGAGTGAATTCTGGCTCTTTGTGAATTTATGGCACTATCCAAACAGCCAGAAGAGCAGATGGCATAAAACGACTTTGAGACAGTTAAAGAACACCGAGGCTGAGACCCACGCACTGCGAGCTTTGGGTGGTCCAAAGTGACAGTTGACATCACCATACTTAGTTGCAAGTCGATGCATAAAAATGGTAAGGAAGAATAGGCTTACCTACCATTGCTCATTTCGTAAGTAATAATCTCATTTTACTATCCCCATTCTTGCCCACCTTCAGTGACAGAAATAACTCTGAGTGGGTTTTCTTTTTAAAGATCTGTGTCAAGCAAATACCTCATAAAATGGTGCGAGTGTTCTATTTAGAACTTGCCCTGTGACACAAAACCAGATGGGTTTTCAATTGTCTAACACTGGTTTCTTTGGAGTTAAGTGAGAAGGGAATGGAGACCCATAGTAGCTAGTGGCATCGAGTTGGGTCTTTAGGAGATACAACCTAAAATGCTGAGAACTTTGCATAGTTTTACTTAAAAGTAAGACTCTGTTATTCATTAGGTCTGATGCAAACTACTATGGCATTTATTAAACAGGTATACATGTTTCCTGTTGCTGTCCTAACAAAACAGAATGAAATTAGTGGCTTAAAACAATGCAAGTATATTAGAAGGCCAATGTGAGCTTCACTTGGTTAATATTAAGGTGTGGATGAAGTTGCATTCCTTTTTTTAAGCTGCAGGGGAAGATCCCATTCCCTTGCTTTATTTCTCCCCATTTTCTGGAGAAAGCCCATATTCTTCGGCTCATCTCTACTTCCACCTTCAAAGTAATGATTCTTTCTCATGTCTCCTCAGTCTGACCTCTTCAATTGCCCCTTTCTTTCTACCTTTAAAGCCTCTTGAGATTATGTGGGCTCCACCTAGTGAATACAGCATACTCTCTCTGTTTTAATGCCAGCTCCTTAGCAACCTTAAATCCACTTTGCCAGCTATTTACAGGTTTACTGGGATTTGGATGTGGGTAGGTTGGGAGGGGGTACATTATTCTGCCTCTCATGCCAAGGGACTTTGTTTTCTAGATCTTTGCATCAAGTAGGGCTACAGGGGCAGTAGTTTTCATGGCAGCTTGCATGGAGGACAGCTTCCATCTTTGCATCGTTTCAGGAAGTTGAGAAGGAGGTTTTTCTCAGAGCAGTGGGCTGTGAAGTTGATCTGATACTTTGCTTCTCTGCTTCCATCCTGGAATTTTGATGGCCTCAGCTGGGAATTATGGAGGCCGATCTCCCTGGGGCTGCTGGAGTCCGGGGATGGCCTTGAAGAGGAGCATGGAGTCAGGATGACTAGTCCCAGCTGGGAGAGGAATGAGGAAGCAGGGGGATGAGGACAGGAAATGACAGATGAGTCTGCCCCTTGGGAGAAAGAAAATAGAAGATGGGGTTGATTACATCTGGCCTCAAAGAAAATAAAAATGGAGGCTTAAAATTGTGTGTGTATGTGTGCGTGTGAGCCCGTGCGCACTTGGTGATTGAGTCCATTACAGAGGTGATGTCGAGACTCTGGGCTGAGTAAATTTGATCTTTTTTTTTTAACATCTGGCACACTATTGCCACTAAAAGCCTGAGGGGCTTAATGCTTGTGTCTCCAGGGGCTTGACACTGTGCAAACTGCAGTCTCTGGAGAGAGCAGCAGCTCAGCTGGTGACCTTGTCCCAGGAGGGCTGCACTTTGGGGAATGTAAACTTATCTGGCACATGTTCCCAGAGCCTTAAACGTGTTCTCAGAATCCTAAGATAGAATCTTGTGAACTGACGGACACTGATTTGAGCTTTGAAGAATTGTCAAACATTTTGAAGACATAGCTGGTGGAAGATTTGGGCTGCATTTTCCACAATTTCCCGACCAGGCAGTGTGTGACAATTGTTAGCTAGCTCTGGAAGCAATGCCCCCTGCTGGAAAGACTTTCAAGGCAGGTGCAATAGAATTTCCTTGGCAGGATTCAGTTAACCTCCAAGACTGGGGCTGGGAGCCTCCTTTTGTGGGCCACCATAGGCTCTGACACAGTTCTGGGCCACTCTTTTCTCTTTTCTTCCCTCCCTCCCTCCCTCCCTTCCTTCCCTTCTTTTCTTTTCTCTTCCTTTTTTTTTTGTCAGTTGTGGGGCTTGAACTCTAGGCCTTGGCGCTGTCCCTTAGCTCTTCAGCTCAAGGCTAGCGCTCTACCACTTGAGCCACAGTGCTACTTCTGGCCTTTTCTGCTTAAGTGGTGCTGAGGAATCGAACCCAGGGCCTCATGCATGCAAGGCAAGCATTCTACCACTGAGCCACCTTCTCAGCCCCTCTATTCTTTTTTTGGTCGGTTGTGGGGCTTGAACTCTGGGCCTGGATGCTGTCCCTCAGCTCTTCAGCTCAAGGCGAGAGCACTCTACCACTTGAGCCACAGCGCCATTTCTGGCTTTTTCTGCTTATGTGGTGCTGAGGAATCGAACCCAGGTTTCATGCATGTGAGGCAAGCACTCTACCTCTGCGCCGCCTTCCTAGCCCTTCTTTTCATCTTTCCTTTTTTCCCCTTTTTTCCTTTTTCTTTTCCTTCCTTGCTTTTCTTTCCTTCTTTCCTTCCCCTCTCCCCTCCCCTCCCCTATCTGCTCCTCCCCTCCCCTCTCCTCCCCTCCTCTTCCCTCCTCCCCACCCCTCTTCCCTCCCTCTCCCCTCCCCTCTCTTTTCCCCTCTTCCCTCTCCCTCTCCCTCCCCTCTCCCCTCCTGTCTTCCTTCCCCCTCCCCTTCCCCCTCCCCTTCCCCCTCCCCTTCCCCCTCCCCTTCTTTTTTCTTTTCTTGTCCTGGTGCTTAAACTCAGGGCCTGGGCACTGTCTCTGAGCTTTTGTGTTCAAGGCTGTATTCTACTACTTTGAGCCACAGCTCCATTTCTGGCTTTTTGGTGGTTAATTGGAGATAAAAGTTTCATGGATTTTCTTTCCTGGGCTGGGTTTGAACTGTGATTCCCCAGATCTCTACTTTCTGTGTAACTAGCATTACAGGTATGAGCTACTAGCACCTAGCCTCTGAGTTCCATTTCTGAATAGGGCAGTTCACTGCTCTTTTTAGGTTCTTTTTGTAGTTCTTGGAAAGGTCAGAATGGTAGCACAATATTTTCACCAACCTATGGAACAGGGAGCCATTTCTCATTTTCACGATGTTAATTAAATTAACAAACTCTGATGAAGATGGACTAGTCTTTCTAATGCTAACCCACTGTCCCTGGAGTATTTATTTCTGAGTTGGGTAATATAAGTGTGAGCTGACTACTTTCAGGGTAAGAATTAAAGCTAATTAATTTACAGATACATATTACATTGCATTGTTTAAACCATGGATTGAAATTTTATCCTTTTATTTTGAACCAACTTCAGACTTTCAGAAAAGATGCAAAATGATATAGTTTTCATATAGCCATCATTGTTTCCCCTAATGTTAACATCTTATACAATCATAGTACTATTATTAGAACCAGGAAACCACTGTTGACATAAAACTATTTACTGTATTGAAAGTGGTATTAATGCCATTGGTTTTTCCACTAAAGTCATTTTTTGTTGTTCTATGATCTCATCTAGGATTTATTTTCCCATTGCATTCAGTTATTTAGCCCTAGTGTCCTACAGCCTATATATTTTCTTCATCTTGCCATGTCTTTATATATATATATATATATATATATATATATACATTATTGTAAAGATACTATACAGAGAGGTTACAGTTACATGAGTAAGGTAATGAGTATATTTCCTATTGAGCATTGTTACCCCTCCTTTGTTTTTCCCCTACCATCCCTACCTTCCCTACCTCCCCAACTCCCCCCCACCCAAATTGACTTGAATTTCATGACCTTCATACTTTTTTTGTTGGTCATGGGCCTTGAACTCTGGGCCTGGGCTCTGTCCCTTAGCTCTTCAGCTCAAGGCTGGTGCTCTACCACATGAGCCACAGTACCACTTCCAGTTTTCCCGTGGTTTATTGGATATAAGAGTCTCATAGACTTTTCTGCCTGGGCTGGCTTTGAATCGTGATCCTCAGATCTCAGCCTCCTGAGTAGCTAGAATTACAGGCGTGAGCCACTGGTGCCCAGTGACCTTCATACTTTTGAAGACTGTTTTCTTGACTGTCTCCTCACATTGAGTTTTCTCATTTTTACCATTTGATGAGTCCAAGTCAGAAAAAGACGTATTTAGTCCCTAACTTTCCAGTCAGTGCACCAAATACATTACTAGAAGCTTTAGGGCACCTAAATAGGCTCAGTCCATGAAGTCTAGCAAGAGAAGAATTCAGGCAAGATGCAAACATAGTAAAGATGACAGAGAAGTTTATTAGAATAGAAATATGGCAGAGAAAGAGAACACGTGGTATAGATATGCCCTAGGAAGATAGCACTTTAGCCAAAGTCAGCTATCTTGTAGAGTCGTCCTTGTTACAGAGCATGGCCTTGGGTTAAATAGGGGTGAATTGGAGTCCTCGAAAATGACTTTCTTATTAGTGAGTCTCCCTTCTGTTTCCTGTAAAGTTGTGAGTCCTGTCCTTATTTCGTCATTCTTTTGTGTTTCTTACTTCCTCATTCTTTTGTAGTCCCCCTGCCTTCATTTCCTCCTTAGGCAGGTCCTGGTTTATCAGCTTATCCTGCCATCTGCAAGTGCTATCGGATACAATTCTCTGATGGTTTGCTTTTCAACTAACTTGTATCAGCATGATTACACTGAAGGAATATATTTTTAATCTTGTGATAAAATATATATAACATAAAGTTTACTTTATTTCAAAATGTACAATTCAGTGGCATCAGGTACATTCCTAAGTATGTCACTACTGTTTTCATTACCTCAGCCAAAATCCCTATCCATTACATCCCTGGTCACCATCATTCACTTTCTGTTTCTGTAACATTTGCCTATTCTAGGTTCTTCATATAGGTAGGATAATACAGTATTTGTCTTTTTGTGTCTGGATTCTTTCACTAAATTCCCAAGGCTTGTTTATATTGCAGCATAAATCAGGACTTCTTTTTTTGTGGGTCTGTGGATTAAACCCAGGGCCTCACATGTATGGTTCTCCACTGAGCTATATCCCTCATCCACTTTTTTTAATGCATGTCCTGGGCTTGAACTCAGGGCCTGGGCACTATCCCTGAGCTTTTGTGCTCAAGGCTAGTATTCTACTACTTGAGCCACAGTTCCTCCTCTGGCTTTTTTGGTGGTTAATTGGAGATATGAGTCTTTTGAGCTTGCCTGCCTGAGAAGGCTTCAAACCTCAGACCTTAGCTTCCTGAGTAGCTAGGATTACAGATGTGAGCCACTGGCACCCAGTTCAACACCTGCCCCCCCCTTTTTGAGACCTAGGCTCCTTAAATTACCCAGGCTGGCCTCGAACTTGTGATCTTCCTTCCTCAGTCTCCCAAGTGCTGGCACTATAGGCATGTGGCAACCAGGCCCTGCAGCCTCCTTCCCTTTTAAAAGGGATAGACACCATTTTGTTTATCTGTCAATTCCTTGATGCTTAATTGGGTCCTTTCTCCCTTTTGGTTACTGTGAAGAATGCTGCTCTGAATAGGGGTACATATGTCTTTGAGTTACATTTTTCAAAAGGAACTTGGAGAAGCTAAAGAGATAATATAGTTTGGAAAAGCACTATTCTATTTTTCTATCCCTGACTAAGACTTCCACAGAGGAGAAGAAGATTGCTGTGGGTGGGGCAAGGAGGTGGCAGATGGTTGAGGGGCCAGGGGGAGAAAGGAAGCCTAACCCCTCAGACTCGTTCAAAGCCACTACCACTGGAGACGGGTCTAGAAAGTGCAAAGCCAGGCCAATGGACAGAGTCAGAGGTCAGAGAAACCAGCAAGAGAACAATCAGGATCACAATCAACTGTGCCAAAGGTAGTTCACTCTGTACCACCCAGAGCTGGCAGGGAGAAAGAGGTACAGGGGTCATCTTGGAGATTAAGGCCACTCTTTTTTTTTTTTTTTTTGGTCTGTCATGGGGCTTGAACTCTGGGCCTGGGTGCTATCCTTGAGCTCTTCAGCTCAAGGCTAGTTCTCTACCACTTGAGCCACAGTGCCACTTCTGGTTTTCTGTTGGTTTATTGGAGATAAGAGTCTCACTGACTTTTCCTTCCCCAGGCTGGCTTTGAACTGCAATCCTCAGATCTCAGCCTCCTGAGTAGCTAGGATTACAGTTGTGAACCACCAGTGCCTGGCGAAGCCACTTTTAACTCCTGATATTTTCCAAAGTTTTGTGACTGTATCACACTAGTAAGAAATAATATTTTTGCTGGGCATTAGTGGAGATTGAGGTTCAAAGCCAGAGCAGGCAGGAAAATCCATGAGACTCTTATCTCCAGTTAACCACCAGAAAACCAGAAGTGGTGCTGTGGCTCAAGTGATAGAGTGCTTGCTTTGAGCTGAAGAGTTGAGGGATAGTGCCCAGGCCCAGAATTCAAGACCCACAACTGAAAAACAACTTGAGCAATTACATTACATTGCAACCTCGTATAAACATATGTTTAATAATGTCACAGTAAACATTTGATGTCCTCTGATGTTCAATTCTGTTCCATTAGAAAAGAAATGTTTCTTGTGATGTTGATTGCCTTCAACATGTAAACACTGTGCTGCTGTACAAAGCTTCATGTACTAGAAAGCTTTGTTTTTTCCCTCTGTTGGCTTTTTGTCCCCCTCCAGGTAGAAAATATAAATCTTGTGATCAATCACATTTCCCTTTTTGTTTTGGTTGTCAGGAAACTCAGAGCCAAGTTGGCTCAACCAGGTGGTAGCATTCTATGTAGTAGTCATGTATTATATGTACTACTACTTTAACGTTCCCTAGCTCTCAAACTTCTTGCTGTATTTTTCCTGATCCTAATGATTCATATGATTTCTGTTTGCTGCATGAAGTTTTGGAAGCTGCTACAAATCTGTGTGGACTGTTGTGATGGACTATAAAACAAATCATTCAGAACTTTTGGACCCAAACTGGGTAAAAAAGGTCTGGGGTAAAGTCTACATCTTTAGAGAGGAAAATGTTTTTTTTTAAAGCTTAGCTTTATGATTCTCTAATTAATTATTTTATTTTTATTTACTTTTTTGCCAGTCCTGAGGCTTGAACTCAGGGCCTGGGTACTGTCCCTGAGCTTCTTTTGCTCAATGCTAACACTTTACCACTTGAGCCACAGTGCCACTTCAAGCTTTTTCTGTGTATGTGATTCTGAGGAATTGTACCCAGGGCTTCCTGCATGTGAGGCAAGCACTCTACCACATTCATAGCCCCTTTACTTTTTTATATTTTGTTTTTGATCTTTGTTTTGGATTATCCAGAAAGTACTCTGTTGCCAGGTGCTGGTGGCTTGCACCTATGATTCTAGCTACTCAGGAGGCTGAGATCTGAGGATCATAATTTGAAGCCAGCCCACGTAGAACAATTTGTGAGACTCATATTTTCCAGTAAACTATTCAGAAAAAGCTGAAAGTGGTACTGTGGATCAAGTGTTAGAATGCTACCTTTGAGCAAAAGAAACTCAGGGACAGTGCCCAGGCCCTAAGTTCAAGCCCCAGAACAGGCACACACACAAAAATTAATTTCTCATAGTTGCACAGAGGAATTAGAGGATGTTTGATATTAGTGTCAGAGGGTAGGTGCCTATCTTTAAATAGGCTGTTTTTTTACTTACATTTCTTAACATTCTGTTGTTTATGTATATTTTTTGAGGCACTGAGGTTTGAACTCAGGGCCTCATGCTTGTAAGGTAAATGTTCTATTGCCAAGCCATGCCTCTAGGCAGGCCTTGGAAGCCTTGCTGTGTAGCCAAGTAAGGCCTCAAATTTGTAGTCTTCCTGTCTCTGCCTCCCAAGTAGCTGAGATGATAGGCATTTGATACTGTGCCTGGATTTATATAGGCCTTTAAAAAAATCCAGGGCTGGGAATGTGGTTTAGTGACAGAGTACTTGCCTAGCATGCATGAAGCCATGGGTTCAAGTCCTCAGTACCACATACACAGAAAAAGCTGGAAGTGGTGCTGTGGCTCAAGTAGTAGAGCGCTAGCCTTGAACAAAAGAAGCTCAGAGACAGTGCCCAGACCCTGAGTTCAAGCCTCAGGACTGGCAAAATAATTAATCCCAGAAATCATCAATCAGTCAACAATCAATCTCTCTCTGTATGTCTCTGCTGTGGTTCAAAACCAGGACTCAATTTTTTTTTGTCAGTCATGGGGCCTGAACTCCGGGCCTGGGAACCACTTCTAACTTTTTCTGCTTATGTGGTGCTGAGGAATCGAACCCAGGGCCTCATGCATGCAAGGCAAGCACTCTACCACTGAGCCACCTTTCCAGTCACACCAGGACTCAATCTTGTGATATATGTTCTGTACTATTGTGCATTCCCTCAGTCCCCAGGAATATCTGTTTCCAAGCCCCTTGCTCCTGTTTTCTTGCCTCTGCTCATGTTGGCATCTCTGAGCTCTGCTGTCTAGCTGGTTTCCCTATCATGTTCAGTCTCAGCCACCTGAACCTTCAGAGAAATAGCCATTTACTCTTGTATTTCTCTCCTGCTCCAAACCTTCCAGTGACTCGCCATGCGTGCAGATAATGCAGTCTCTTGAGGTTCTATCAAGGATAGAGAGCACCTCGCCTGTTAGTGCACTTCAACGTTCACTGTGCCCCTGTACAGGTTAGAAGGCTCTGAAGGAGAATGAAGTGAATAGACTTTATTGAAGCAGGTAAACCATTTGAGAAGGGATTTAGACAAGGGAGGATACATTTGGAGTTATATTCATTTAGATATACTTTTCACCAAGAAGGAACAAAAACTTATTAGCTCCAGGGGGGAAAAAACTCAAAATGGAAAAGAAACATAATCTTATTATACCATGTGGCTAGGCTTTCAGTAATGCTTGTGTAGTTTTAATGCTGTAAAAATACTTAGGATAATTTTCTGGGGCTGCCTGAACAAAGTACAACCGACTGGGTTTCTTAAACAATAGATATTTGTGGCCCTACAGTTCTAGAGTCTAGAAGTCCAACCTCAAGGTGTTGGTGGAGTTGGTTCTTTCATAGAGTTGTAAGGGAAGGCTCTGTTGCAGAACTGCCTTCTTGGCTTATACCTGTTTGTCTCTTTGTAGCATTTTACCTCTCTGTCTCTGTGTGTAGATTTTTTTTCATTTTAAATATTTTTTTGGTCAGTTGTGGGCCTGGACACTGTCCCTGAGCCTCTTTGTGCTCAAGGCTTGTGCTCTACCACTTGACCCAAAGCACCACTTCTGGTTTTTGAGTAGTTTATTGGAGATAAGAGTCTCACAATGGTCTTTTCTTTCTGGATTGGCTTCAAATTGCAATCCTCAGATCTCAGCCTCCTGAGTAGGTAGGATTACAAGCATGAGCCGCTGGTGTCTGGCTCATTTAAAAAATAATTTAAATAAATTTTGGCAGCAGTGGGGTTTGAACTAAGAGCTTCTCACTTGATTGGCAAGTCCTCTACCACTTGAGCCATTTCCGTAGCCCTTTTTGTTCTGTTACTTTTCAGATAGGGTCTCACGCTTTTTGCCCAGGTTGGCTTCAAACCACTGTCCTTTTGATCTCTGCCTTCCAAGTATATGGGTTAAACATATGAGCCACCATGTCTGGCTGTAGAGATTTCTTTTTTAGTAAGGACATTGGTTCATTGGGTTAGGTCCTACCCTAAAAACAATTCTATCATAATAGCATTTAACACTGATGCAACCCAAATTATACTGCAACCATATTGAGGGGGCAAGGCAAAGTGGATAGTTTGTAAGTATGTGCAGGAGATAGGGCAGGAGATCACACTTGAACTCCTATGTTGGGAAAGCAGACAAAAACGCCTGAGTGAAAAGCATCAAGGTGAAGCAATATTAGCATCTTGTTTAGAAAATGGAGAGACATAGAAGCCACGTAGTTGTTACAGAAGAGGGATAGTTGATAGAGGGTAGAAGAATGCTCTTTTCCATAACAGACCTTTACAGCTCTTCAAATGTTTAAGTGGGTGCGAGGGGACTTTAGTGACATGGACCTGCATTTTCTGTGCTACTTCTGCCTTTATTTGAGGTGAGGAAAGGAAATGGGGTTTTTATCACCATTAACTATCACAACTGACAGGAAGTGAAGTCTTGGGTTTTCTGGGACCCACTTAGTTTTTCATTCTGAAAAAAATCTCTTTATATATGACCTATTTTATCATTATTATTATTATAATTATTATTATTATTTTGTGCCAGGCTTGGGTTTGAGCTCAGGGCCTAGGCTTTTGTGTTCAAGGCTAGTGCTCTACCACTTGAGCCACAGCATCACTTCTGGCTTTTTGGTAGTTAATTGGAGATAAGAGTCTCACAAACTTTCCTACCTAGGCTAGCTTTGAACCATGATCCTTAGTTCTCAGCCTCTAGGATTCTCAGTTTCTAGGATTACAGTTGTGAGCCACCAGCACTAGTTAGATGATCTATTTTAACATGATCAAAAGCAGGCTGATTTTTTTGCTGGAGGAGGTACTGATAATGTAGTTTATTGCATTTTGAAACTCTCCAGAACATGTCTACTTTTTTCCCTGTGTTACAGTTTAGAAGCATGTGACAGGAACTGTCACTAACTCAGTCTAAAATTAATTTTATTTTGGTTTTAAGTAATTGTTTCATGTCTGCTTTTGTGGGGAGTAGTGGTTCATAGATATCTTCTTTCTGAAAGCTTAACTATTTCCTATGCACATTCTTTTCTCCTGTTGTATTCCTGGGATGTAACGGGGGAAATGTTGAATTCCCCCATGGGCACTGCCCTCTGCAGAAAGCCCTGGTTCTTCCTATGGATGGGAAATCACTTGTGGAATGTGTTTATCTGTTAAGTAGCTGCTGGAATGAATGTATTATTCCATATGTAGAAATAACTAGAAGAAAAATAACTAACAAAGGAGTAGACTAGGAAAGTTAAAAACCACTTTATGATACATAGTCCAATTGAGTTAGCACTAGTTGTTATAAATTAAGGTTTGTACCTTCACTGTGCACAATAAAAATGACAAAAAAAGCTTAATTGCAATTTGGGGCATATCACTCAACACATACTCAAATGCTTCACACACACACACACACACACACCACACACACACACACACACACACACACTTTCTCCTTGGATACCTAGCAGTGTTCCAGGCAGGAAACAGTCCCTTCTTTAAGGATTTTGAACCTGATTTGGGGTAATATGATGTAGAATGTTAGGAGTAATAAAAGGAATTAACAGTATAAGATAAGGGTTGATGAATTATGATCTAAAAGCCAAATCTGGCCTGCTGGTGATTTTTGCAAATAAAAATTTTTTTTATTGGAACAGAGTCATGTTTCTTGTTTCTGTGTATTGTCTATGGCTGCCTATCCTTGTAACAGTAGAATTAGAACATAAGGCCCATAAAACCTGACATATTTATTGTCTGGCTATTTTTTTTAGGAAAAAATACCTACCAACTCCTGGTTTAAGAAATAATTATAAGCTTTTACAGGACATTATGTGATTTATTTATTTTTTTGCAAGTACTGGGGCTTGAACTTAGAAGCTCTTAGCATTTTCACTCAATGTTAGTGCTCTACAGTTGAGCCACAGCTTTACTTCTGGATTTTTGGGAGTTTATTGAAGATAAGAGTCTCATGGACAAACCAGGTGCTTGTGGCTCATGCCTGTAATCCTAGCTACTCAGGAGGCTGAGATCTGAGGATCACAGTTCAAAGCAGGGGCAGGAAAGTCCGTGAGACTCCAATAAACTACCTGAAAAAGGGTAGTGGCACTGTGGCTCAAGTGGTAGAGTGCTTGCCTTGAGCTGAAGAGCTGAGGGACAGCGCCCAAGCCCAGAGTTCAAGCCCCATGACTGACCGACCACACACACACACACACACACACACACACACACACACACACGTGGGGCCTGACTGGCCCCCCCCCACACACATGTAGGGCCTGAACTCTGGGCCTGGGCGCTGTCCCTCAGCTCTTCACCTCAAGGCTAGCGCTCTACCACTTGAGCCACAGCACCACTTCTGGCTTTTTCTGCTTAGGTGGTGCTGAGGAATCGAACCCAGGGCCTCATGCTTGCAAGGCAAGCACTCTACCACTGAGCCACCTTCCGGTATTCCAGACTTTTCTGAAATTCTTTAGATTCTCCTCACACAGTTGACCTTCAGAACAGTTGACCTTCATTGCTATGCAAAAGAAGGTGTCAGCTCCACAGTGTCCCCTCATCTTCATGTATTTATTTCCCTGTTGTAACAGTGATCTCTTTTTATCCAGTGACAGAGAAGTAAATACTTTCTCTTCTCTATCATTTCTTGGCTTCTCTTATATGATGTACCCTTGACTCCTTTCTAGTTGTCTGGCATGATGCCATGTTTCTTCAGACTCTCAATAAAGACTGGATCAAAGTGCCATTCTTGTCTGGGAAAATAGTGAAAAATTTATGAGTGGAGTGCCTTGGTTTCATATTTGAGCCTACAACCTATATTTATGTGTGTACTTTGATAGGCCAGTTTGAGCTACAAAGCAAGGCCCAACCTCAAAGCAAGCAAACAAATAAAGAAAGATAAAGGCTCTGTTAGGAACAAGAAAAAAGAAAAGAAAACGTGCTGGGCATGTTGGTGGCTCACGCTTGTAATCCTAGCTGCTCAGGAGGCTGAGATCTGAGGATCACAATTCAAAACTTGCCCAGGCAGGAAAGTTCCTGAGACTCTTATCTCCAATTAACTACCAGAAAGCTGAAAATAGTGCTGTGGTTCATAGTGATAGAGCACTAGCCTTGAACCCAAGCTCTGGGACAATGCCCAGGCCCTGTGTTCAATCTTCAGGACTGGCACCAAAAAACAAAATGAAAAAAGCAATATCCCCAACATGATTGCGACATCAAGACTGGAGACATGACTAAGTGGTAGGGCATGTCTTTTGTACAACTACTTAAAGATAATAAAAATATAATTTAAAAAAGAATGGGGATAAATATAATGAAGCTCAATTATTTAATATGGACAGGTTGAAAATGAAACTTCTTTGTACAATTAAAAAAGAATATTCATAATCATTTTGGTGTCACTTGTACACCTAAATGAAGTCTTCCTTTCATAATGGAGAACTCAAGAAGCCCAAATTCAGAATGATCACAGACAGCTTGAGGCATAGGCCTAGCAGTAGAGCACCTGTCTTCCAAAGTGCATACACACACACACACACACACACACACACACACACACACACACACACACACACACACACACACACACACACACACAACACACACACACACACACACACACACAATTTATTTTATTGGTCGTAAGTCTTGAACTCAGTGCCTGGGTGCTGTCCCTGAACTTTTGTGCTCAAGGCTAACATTCTACCACTTTGAGCCACAGCTCCACTTCTGGTTTTTTTGTGGTTAATTGGAGATAAGAGTCTCAGACTTTCTTGTGTGGGCTGGCTTTAAAATGTGATCCTGGGCTGGGAATGTGGCTTAGAAGAAGAGTGCTTGCCTTGCATGCATGAAGCCTTGGGTTTGATTCCTCAGTACTACACACAGAGAAAAAGTTCAAGAACAGTGCCCACACCCTGAGCTCAAGCCCCAGGACTGGCCAAAAAACAAAACAAAAACAGCTGATCCTCAGATCTCAGCCTCCTGAGTAGCTAGGGTTACCGTAGTGAGACACCATTGCATTAGGAAGGTGGATATGGTAGCATATGCCTATAATCCTAGCAGTCAGGAGGCAAGAGGAAAAAGTCCATTCAAGGTCAGCCTGGGTTACATGGTTCAAAGCCAGCCTGAACTACTCGGTAAAGCCCTGTTTCAAAACACTAAGGGCAGGACTGGGAATGTGGCTCAGTGGTAGAGTGCTTGCCTTGTATGCATGAGGTCCTGGGTTCCATTCCTTAGCACCACATAAATAGAGAAAAGCTGGAAGTGGCGCTGTAGCTCAAGTGGTAGAGTGCTAGCCTTGAGCTGAAGAGCCGAGGGACAGTGCCCAGGCCCAGAGTTCAAGCCCCACGACTGACCAAAAAACAAAACAAAAAACCCCACCAAGGGCTGGGAATGTAGGTCAGCAGTGGAGCACTTGCCTGGTATGTGCAAGGCTTTGAGTTCCGTCTGTAGCAAAGCAGCAGCAACAAAAACAACAACAAAAGGAATTAGGATTAAATATTGTTCACCATCCAAAGTAAACACAGATTAGTGTTGTCTGCAATGCATCTCTTGCAGGGCGATGATCACTTGATATTTTTTGGTATTTTATATTTCTCATTCCAGAAAACAAACTTTTACTAAAAAGGAAGATATTTTGGATCCATGTATAGATAACCAGTGCCTTTATATAATGAAATCAAGTACACACACACACACACACACACACACACACACTTTTAATATCTGTTACTTAAAAAAATACATCTCCCTTTTCAAGTGCATTGCTGTTCATAGCATGGTTAGTTGAATCTCTTATGAAATAGTGATTACACCAGCTAGAGTTACGCCAGTGTTAAGATTTTTCTCTTCATCTTTTAAGTGGTGTCACTTGGCATGTTTAGGCTATTTTAACAATGCGGAAGTGTTTCATCATGGATTTTGTAAAGATTTGGATTCTTTCTCAAACCATAAACTAATAACATTTGAAAAGCTACAACTTCTACCAAAGTTCCCTTATCATCAGACATCCAGTTTTGCATATAGTTAAAATGTTTAAGAAAGCGTTTGAGGCAGGCTTTGGAAGACATTTGTAGGTGTTCAGTTACCTTTGAGTCTGTTTTAATCTAGGTTTCTCCATCTCATTTTTTTCCTTTTCTTTTTTGTTGGTTATGGTGCTTGAACTCAGGGCCTGGGTGCTGTCCCTGAGCCTCTTTGTGCTCAAGGCTAGCAATCTACCGCTTGAGCCACAGTGCCTCTTCCGGTTTTTGAGTGGTTAATTGGAGATGAGAGTCTCATGGGAAGTTTTCTGCTCAGGCTGCTTTTGAATGGTAATCCTCAGATATTACACTCCTGAGTAGTTAGGATTATAAGCGTGAGCCACTGGCGCCTGGCCCCATCTTCATTTCTTTTTCTTTTGTGATTTCATTTTTGGTGACTTTGAAGAAATTGAGTATTTACTATGGTCTTCATTTGGGTCTTGACTACACCCTAGGGTGCTATTTAATACATTTCTGAACCTCCAGATCTATTTTTTGATAGTAAAGTGTGATTAATTAGGAAAGCAGAATTATACCTCTAGGGGAGTAAGACAGACAGTTTGGGCAAGGGCCAATTGTTTGAACAGGGTTAGTACATCTCAAGGGGTGAGGTGGACAGTACCAGATAAGGATTCATTACACAGAAGCTGTGAGGGATTGGGATTTTATTGAATAGAATGTGGTGTGTGAAACTGAAGAACCTTCCCAAATTGTTTGGCTGACGCATATGGAATACCTGGATGTGAGAAGGCATGGCCTTACACATTTGAGTCTCTGCCTTTTCCATTTGATTTTCTTGACCTTTCCAGGTTCAAATTGATTCAGGAAGTGGGTTCTATAAGGATATAGGGTAATTCACTTAATAACTGGTCCAAGGTGTGAGCATCTGGGTTTTTAGACTGGACTTCTGTAGCCCAGGGCATTTCCTTGTTCTTGCTCATGCATGCTCATTAACCTATGCTCACATTCCACCCTCAAGAGCTCAGGACTTTGCATTCTTCTAGGATATGGACTGGAATTCCTATAAATTCTTGTAAATTGATCCCATTCAGGTTTAGCTCACTGGCAAGAATATTCCACTGCAGGTGACACATACCTCTGTCCCAAGGCTCTCAATACCTGGTTATCTCTCTTATGGTAACATCAGCCTCTGTTAGTGATCATTGCCCAAGGTCTTCATTACAGTAGAGGTTACAAAGAATTGGCTGTCCTATTTTCTCATTCCTTTGTCATTTATTATTTGAGATACTGTTCTAGAGAAAAATCATTTCTTGTGTACTCTCTAGTTATTCTGAATTCATATTCTTTCTCTTAATTTAGCAATTTTCAAAATAAGGAATTGGTTCACTAGCATCTTCCAAAGGTGACGATGATATTTAATAGTACAAATGTTAAACACATATAACCTGTGAGACATAAAACTTGCTTGATGTCTTTTAGGCCATGGTGGCTATCCATTGCAGTATTGTATATTGTTCCATTTGTGGTCAGTGTGAGGTTCTTTGCATTTGATTCTGAATTTGTGTGACATGATCCTAGTAGTTTTTATTTATTCATTTATTTTTATTTTTTGATCGATTGCGGGGCTTAAACTCTGGGCCTGGGCACTGTCCCTTCGCTCTTCAGCTCAAGGCTAGCGCTCTACCACTTGATCCACAGTGCCACTTCCGTTTTCTGAGTGGTTTATTGGAGGTAAGTGTCTCATGGACTTTCTTGCCCTGGCTGGCTTTGAATTGTGATCCTCAGATCTCAGCCTCCTGAGTAGCTATGATTACAGATGTGAGACACTGGAGCCTGACTAGTTTTTATTTATTTTTTAAAAATATTTTATATTGTAAAGATACTGTACAGAGTGGTTACAGTGACACAAGGAAGGTAATGAGTACATTTCCTATCGAGCATTGTTCCCCCCTCCTTTGTATTTCCCCTACTATCCTCCCTTCCCTCTCTACCTCTTCAACACCTCCATCCCCCCTATTTTTAAATAAAAAATATTTTTAAGTAGTTGTACAAAGGACATGCAAACAGTTTATGAATACAGTATGTCTTGGTCAATGCCATACCTTTCAACATTCTCACCCATCCCTCCTCTCCCTACCCTTTCCTTCGCTCTTCTTAATTTTGTAGGATATATATTGGCTTTTGACTGCATTCTCCTCTCCCTCTTCTCTTCTTCCTTTGACCCTAGTAGTTGTGATGGCTCCCTTGCTTTCTTTTTCTTTTCTTTCTTTTTTTTTTGTCGGTTTGGGTCTTGAATTCTGGGCTTGGGCACTGTCCCCGTGCTCTTCAGCTCAAGGCGAGCACTCTACCACTTGAGCCACAGCGCCACTTCCAGTTTTCTAGTGGTTTATTGGAGATAAGAGTCTCACGGAGTTTCCTGCCGGGGCTGGCTTTGAACCTCGATCCTCAGATCTCAGCCTCCTGAGTAGCTAGGATTACAGGCGTGAGCCACCGGTGCCCAGCTTCCTTGCTTTCTTTGGGTGACATATGGTCAAAGTTTATCACCTTTCCTGTCCTCTACTGCAAAGAGCCATTTGTCTAAGACTTCTTGGCTTCCTTTTAATGAAAAATGGTATTTAGAAATGCAAATGTGGCTGGGTGCCAGTGGCTCATGCCTGAAATCTTAGCTACTGACGAGGCTGAGATTTGCCATTCATGGTTCAAAGCCAGGCCAGGCAGGAAACTTTGTGAGACTTATCTCCAAGTAACCACCAAAAAGCGAGAAGTGGAGGTGTGGCTCAAGTGATAGGGCACTAGCCTTGAACAAAAAAGCACAGGGACAGCACCCAGACCCTGAGTTCAAGCCCCAGGACTGGCCAAAAGAAAAAAAAAGAAAATTAAATGTAAGAAAGATTAACATGAGAGGTGAAATTTAATCCAAGTATATGTACATATATATATACACATATATACATATGGAAGTATCACAGTGAAACCCATTTGCTCAATTCAAATACACTCAGCAAAAAGAAAAAAGTTTAAGTGTACAAAATGTATATATTTCTGGAAAATGTAGATACTTCTGGAAAAATGCATATATTAATGTTCTTAGATCATAACTCTAGAACTCCCTTGGTGTGGTACTGTTGATCTTCTATCTATGTATTTGTTTTTATTGGCTTGTGTTTCAGTTTTGAAAATGGCTTTGTAACTTTTAAACTCCAGTCCAGTTTATTTAGGTCTTACTTTATTTGTCCAACTTTAAATTGTCACCTACAAAGGAAAGAAAACGAGGTGTAAATTCACTTCTGTTTTATGTTAGTTTTCTGATACTGTGGCAAAATATTTACATTTCAGCTATTAAGAAAACATACTTGAAATACATACTGAACCAGCTTTTATTCAAAATTATTTTTCAGAATTAAAAATGCTATTGAAAATGCTAACCCACATGACTCAAAACTCAGTGTTAGCTGGGTGCTTAGCTCAAGCCTGAAATCCTTGCTACTCAGAAAACTGAGACCTGCCAGTGGCTCATGCCTACAATCCTAGCTCCTCAGGAGGCTGAGATCTGAGGATCGTGGTTCAAAGCCAGCCCAGGCAGGAAAGTCTGTGAGACTCTTATCTCCAATAAACTACCAGAAAACTGGAAGTGGCGCTGTGGCTCAAGTGGTAGAGTGCTAGCCTTGAGCTGAAGAGCTAAGGGACAGTACCCAGGCCCAGAATTCAAGCCTCATGACCTACAAACAAAGCAAAACAAACCTGTGGAAAGAGGTTTAAAGCCAGACTGGGCAGAAAAATGGCTGAATCTCATCTCCAGTTAATCAGCAAAAAAAACAAAAACAAAACAAAACAGCTGGAACTGCTAGTAGGCTAGCCTTGAGCAAAAATAACCAACTGAGAGCATGAGGCCTTGAGTTCAAGCCCTGGTACTGGCACCAGGCAAACAAACAAGGAACCTCTAGTGATAGTTACTATGTTGATATATGATATATTCACATCTACCAAGTAAACCTTGTGATGAAACTATCTAATGCCTTCTTCACCAACAACCTCCATACTACAGTGCTAGATGTTATCTCTTGATTAGATGTTTGAGACTTCCAAGTAGTGGTGCTTATGACAGTTTAAAAGTCTAGACAGCTTTGAAGAGCCACTGTTAAGCCATTCTCATCTGCTTTTAGTCTTATGCATTTGTTTCAAATCTCATTTTCTTGGACTCTCAGCTTTTCATCAGAATCACTTTTGAGTTTCTCCTCAACAGCAAGCATTTCTTGAGTGTCTGATGAGGCCATATACTCTGCTAGGTATTTCAAGAAGGAATAAACATTGGGCAATGTGCCTTTCCTTTGGGGAAATTTAACTCTCTACTTCTCTCCTGCCTTCTATATACTCAGAGTTGCAGGATTCTTACGCATGGACTCCTGTAACCAAGGGGCGTAAATGAAGCCTGAAGGAGATCATGAAATCTGCCTGAGGAAGGCAGTGAAGGTTCACTGTGGTTTCCTCTCACTTTCTTGTCTACTTTCTCTCTTACCAGAATGCATTTCTCGTCAGCGCAAGGCCATGCCGTGACTCAGACCTCGTCTCCATCTCTAACTCTATTTTTCTGTAGTCTTGTTCTTAACTACCCTTCCTTTGACCTGGACTCTGCCTCTCACAGTCGACTCAGTTTTAGTTACCCTGAAGCATGTCCAAAAATAAAGGCATTTTCCAATCTTCCTCATTCTCTCCTAGGTAAAAGCAAGTGTTACATTCTATGACAACCCTTAGAAAGTATCTTGTACTATGGAGCTCATGAATTTTTTTTCTTATTCATGGGGTTTGAACTCAGAGCCTGGGGTTCTGTCCCTGATCCTTTCTGTGCTCAAAGCTAGTGCTCTACTGCTTAAGCCACAGTGCCACTTCTGGCTTTTTTGGTTTATGTGGTACTGAGGAATCGAACCCAGGCTTCATGCATACTAGGCAAGCACTCTACCACTAAGCCACATTCCCAGGGGCTCATGAATTTTATTTGAATAAATCTCTTCAGAGGTGGGGAACCTTTCTTCTGCCAAGGGCCATTTGGATTTGTATGACATCCTTTGAGGGCTTAAACAAAATTATCAATACAGTTTGCCATGGGCAGCCAAAGAGAAGCATCTGTGTGTGTCCTGTCATCTACCAAATGATAGCAAGGGCTGTATACAACCTAAGTGTCAGATGTTCCCCACGCCTACTTTAGATATGTTAACTATATTCAAATATTCAAAAATGTTTCAACCATATCTGCAGTCTCTGTTTAACAAAATTATTTAATGACAGGAGTTGTTTGGAGTGTGGAGGAAGCAATGTTTTCTAGTTATTCTATTTTGCATAACCTATAGTTAAATTAGTATGTAGTATAAAGTCATTTGTCTGTTTCTTCTTCTGTTTTAAGGTTTAGATATTCAGATTGGCCAAGAAATCTTTCGGATTTGTAATGGTTAAACTTTTTTTTCCCCTGGTACTGGGGCTTGATATCAAGGCCCCTCTCACTTGATTTTTGTGCTCACTTCTGGCACTCAACCACTTGAATCATGCCTCCAGTCTGGCATTTTGCTGTTTAATTGGAGAGAGAGAGTTTCTCAGGAGTTTCTGTCTGAACTGTGATCCTTCGATCTCGGTCTCCAGAGTAGCTAGGATTATAGGCATGAGCTACTGGTACCTGGCTCACGATGGTTAATCTTGTCAATTTGATTGGATTTAGAACCACCTAGAAGATGAGTAATGCTCAGGCTTTCTGTCTGTCTCTTTCCTCTAATGATGAAGAGAAATATTCAAAAGTATGAACTAAAATAAACCTTTCCTCCCTTAAGTTGTTTGGCTAAGGTATTCAGTCTCAGCCTTGACTAACAGAGGTTCTTCCCACTGAGAAAGGCAAGGGGTCACTTTCTAATTAGTCACTTATCTTTTGGTCTCCTTGGAGTCTGGGAATCAGGCTCTGATAAAATTGGGGAAAATCTCTGCTCATCCTTAAGCCATTGTATTGCTTAAAATTGTAAAACATTTATGTAAAACAACATTCATATTGTTCTTGAATTAAAAAAGGTTGTATCTTCTTTAAGTGGCTAAACTGTTGTGATTAAACTGACATTTTATTAAATTGGTGTTCTAAGTGGTTATTTTCCCTTCCATGATTGTTTTGCAGAACCATTTTTTATATTGATGAACCAACTATAACCAGTTGTCTTTACTCCTTATGCATGTATGTATGTATATATTTGTGGTACTGGAGATTGAACTCAAGACCGTATGCTTGTTAAACCATGTCTTTGACACTTGAACCATACCCTCACACTTTGTACATTTAGGTGGTTTTATCAAATAGCATCTCATGCTTTTGCCCAAGCTGGCCTTGTTGGCCGTCTTCACTGTTTTTTTTTTAAATCTACAGACTCATCAACAGACATTCTATATGTTTCCTTTTTCACTTAACAAGTCTCTTTCTAGTCAAGTTATTCTTAATCAGTCTAATGCCTTGTGAAAAGCCCAGTGGGCTAGTATTGCTTCAAGGGTTAATTGTAATCTGTAGGTGCTTAATAACATTTTTCGAGACCCTTGGTTGTTTGTTCCTGAGGCTTCAGAACATTGGCTCCAAAAGCCTCCAGGCTTTGTAAAAACTTTCCTGTCTAGACCTCAGTACCATTCTCTGATCATTTATTGTTAGAGGACAATGGTCATGTCAGAGGTAGGAATGGCATTGAGATGGATTACAGTAGCACTTGAAAGCCTTGGACCAGTGCGTGGGTCATTCTTATTTTGTGTCTAACCAGTCATGTTTGACTTTGACTTTCTCTAGCCTTCGAGTGTAACTATGGTCCACATTTGTAACTTCCTTGGGCTGAATGAGAAGGTGTGGTTTGAAGTTAATGCTGAGGACACTACTGGTATTATATGGATGCATCTGATCACTGACATTTATAAAGTGCCAAGTTTGTGCCAGATGCTAGGCACGGAGGGTATGATGATGGTGATATGATCTGCCCTTTTCAAGGAGTAAGGAAGGAAGGAGCATACATGGACGTCCTCCTAACACAGTACAATAATGGCCTAGAAGAATAGTGTCGATTATTAATGGAGCAGTTTCTGTATACAAGAGCTTGCAGGTATAATCTTGTTCTTATGCCAGATCTGCCTGATTTTAAACACAAAGAAAATGAACCCAAGCAAAGTATCTTACCTCATTTCTGTAAGGTGTATTAAATAGGTAGGTTTCGTTAGGTAGTCAATGAAGAGAACACTACATGCTATTCAGGCTGGAAAAGAAGTTTATTTACCGAACTGCTGTCCCCACCATACATGGTGGAGAGGCATGGCAGAAAAAGGGGAGACCCACCCCCAGGCTGAGACTTATCTAGGCCTAGGACAGGAAGAGGTGTGGCCAGGTAGGGGAAAGGTATGGCCACACTGGATCTGGATGTGACCTCAGAATCTGGGACCCTCCTATGGTCAGATGGGAGGCATGTGACCAGAGGTGGCCCAGGATGTGACCTAGCAGGGGGAAGGTGACTGCTTCCAGGTGTGCCAGTTACCTAGGTAACAGATACTGGGTGGAAACTTAGCCAAGAAGTAAGGAGGTGTCCCTGTGCAGACCTTACAATTTCATACAACTAGTAAATGTTTCTTTAGTCTGGAGTTAATTCGAAACTTTGTAAAGATGCTTAGATGGAAGCATGAAGAAGGGTGGGATGGGCAGGCAGGCCAGAATTCCTTCAAAACAGTAAATGACAGGAGTGTCTAAAGACAGATGAAGTGGACCTAGCTTTACTCTCACACACTTGAGTTTATCTTTCCTCCTCAGTCTTGATTTCTATCTTTTCTCTTTTTCCTGCTGACACCTACTTATTTGAGCTGCCCTTGGGCCAACTGCAGGCCTTGCTAAACTGTGTGGGAAGCTCTCCTGGCCAATGATGTACTTCCTCATACTCTGGGAGAGTTCACACCCAGTGTCCCTTTGTCATTAGGGTCTGAGTTCTGAGCCTGCCTTCCTTAGAGAAGCGAATGTTCAGTATGTAGCATAATCAGGCCTTAGGAATTACATCCTTGTTGCTTTGGTGCTTCTGACTGGTGTGTCTAGGAAGATCCCCAAAGGAAAGTGGGGCTGGTTTGCATATAGGTCAGCTCTCCTGTACTTGGAGATGCTTGCAGCAGATGTGCCCTTGAGCTGGGAGATCCAGGTTCTCATCCCATCTACGAGACTGTGGGAAAGTACTGCATGGCAACAACTTGGCCTTCTGCAGACTTGTGTAGGAGAGAATATACTCTTTAAAAATGGTCTGGTAATATAGCTTAGTGGTAGAGTGCTTGCTTTGCATGCACGTAGCCCTGGGTTCTATTCCTTAGTACCAAATAAACAGAGAAAGATGGAAGTGGAGCTGTGGCTCAAGTGGTAGAGTCTAGTCTTGAGCAAAAGCAGCTCAGGGACAGTGCCCAGGCCCTGAGTTCAAGCCCCAGGACTGGCAAAAAATTGATTAATGACTGTGTTAGGGCCACTGGTTGCAAGTAACAGACATGAACTTTCTCAACTGAAGAAGAAATGATGTCTAAGAAGGCTGTGTTGTGCTTTTACAGATTGGATGTTGAAGTTGGAGAATTGTTTCTGGGAAGATGACTATCAGGCAGCCCTGGTGTGGTGTTCCTTTACCTATTCTGAGTTCCCTTATGGGAACTTACCCCAGCTACTCTCAGTCCTTGTCATGGTGCTATGATTCAGTTCGGACATGTACCCATACATTGGCTGATGCAGTACAGGACATGTTATTGTGACCATACTGTCTCTCATGGGTGAGGGGAAACTCCCAAAATTGTTTTCCCTCTCTAGATGGGGAGTGTCTCTTCCTGGTAGTTGGCTGGCAGCCATTTTAATAACAAATGTTTATAGTAGTAAGTTCCTAAATACACACCACAGGCTTATAATTTTTAACTTTATATTTGGCAATACTGTATTTTGAGCTCAGGGCCTTGCACTTACTAGGCAAGTATTCTACCATTTGAACCACGACCCCAGGCTTTTTTTGGCCGCAGTTTTGTTTTTTGCTGGTCCTGGGGCTTGAGCATTGGGCCTGGGCATTGTTCCTGAGCTTCTTTTTGCTCAAGGCTAGTGCTCTACCACTTGAGCCACTGCTCCACTTGTGGCTTTTTCTGTGATTAATTGGAGATAAGAGCCTCCTGGACTTTTCTGCCTGGGCTAGCTTTGAAGCTCAATTCTCAGATCTCAGCTTCCTGAGTAGCTGGGATTACAGGCGTGAGCCAACCAACCATGAGCCACCAGGACCCAGCGTTGTAGTTGTTTTTTTGAGTAGGGTCTCTCATTTATGGCAGGGCCAGCCTGGACTTCAATCCTATGTACATTTCCTGTCTAGTTGGGATGATGGGCATATACCAGCATGTCCAGCTTTTTATTTATTTGAGATGGGGTCTCACAGACTTTTTTGTTGTGCCTGGACTGGCCTCAACCCATAATTCTCCTAATGTTTATATCCTGAGTAGCTAGAATTGCAGGCATGAGCCACTGTATCTGGCAGTTTTTAATCTTTAAAAGGTATAAAGGAACTGGAGCTGTAGCTCAAGTGGTAGAGCTCTAGCCTTGAACTGAAGAGCGCAGGGACAACACTCAGGCCCAGAGTTCAGTCCCCACGACCGACAAAAAAAAAAGAAAAAAAAAAGAATATTTTAGGGGCTGGGAAGGTGGCTCAGTGGTAGAGCGCTTGCCTTGCATGCATGAGGCCTTGGTTCAATTCCTTAGCACCACATCAGCAGAATAAAAGCCAGAAGTGGTGCTGTGGCTCAAGTGGTAGAGTGTGGTCGCCTTGAGCTGAAGAGCTGAGGGACAGGGCCCAGGCCAAGAGTTCAGGCCTCACGACTGACAAAAAAACAAAAACAAAAAAAAATTTTTTTAAAGGTATAAAAATTACACTCATTTTAAGTGTAGAATTTAATATGGTTTTGGTAAATTTACAGCCTTGTACTACTCGCACCACACTTCAATATTAAGACATTTTTCCATTGTCCCAAAAGATCTCTTGTAGTGTATCCCCCATCGTTTATGTTCAATCCTGTTCCCATCTTCTTCCTAGTCTGTTTTCATCTCTTTAGATGTGAATATAGGTCTTTATATGTCTCTGGCTGTTGTAATGCCTGGGTATTCTGGAAATTCTGATATATGAGGCAAGAGAAAAAAACTCTCCAATAATGTGGAAGTCCAGATATTGCTAGTCTCAGCTATCTCTGCTCTTTAGATTTGCCCTTGTCTCTGGGGCACTAACACGTGGGAGAGTGGAGTCCTAATCTTGACACTGCCATTTAGCTCTCAATCTCTCTAAGCTTCAAGTCATAAAATATTCCAGACCTCAGTTCTTCATCTATAAAATTAAGAAAACGATTTGACAAGACGGTATCTAATGTTCTTTCTGTCACCAGTAATCAGCAATCATAGTCTTTTTTTTGTGTGTGTGAAATCTTTTCTGGTGAAAAATTGCTTCTTGATTTTCTGTGCTCTTTTCAATCAGAGGCCTGAAATAAAACATTAAAATTAAACATTTATTCAGAATTCACACAGAAGTATAAAGGGATAAGTGCAGCGTTTCTACTTCTGAAATTACTAAATTTAAAACCTTTCACCAAGACCTTTTCCACTGTATGTGTTGTGTTGTGTGTGTGTGTGTGTGTGTGTGTGTGTGTGTGTGTGTGTAGGATGATGGAAATTAATTGGAAATCCTCATTATCCTTCATGCTCTAGGATTTATTCAAATATGGATTGACTCAAGGTATGAGGTGAGGGAAATAGAATCCTGGGAACAATTAGGGCTTTTCCTAGATGGAGCTTGTGGATTGGCTGGGGTAAGCAGACATGAAATTGCTGCTCAGTGAGCTCTGGGTGTGGAGAGAGGAAGTCAGTACAGTGTGCAAGGCAGGAGGGGCCCAAATGCCACTGCCATTGCCACCATGAGAAGTTGGCCAGGAGAAGCTACTTGGCCTCTGACTTAGCCAACCTGAAAGTTAAAAAAAACACACACACACCTATTTCATCTTTAAGGGGAGGAGACATTTAGCAAGTTTGAGGGCAGAAGAGTAGGAAAGTTGAAGTGCTTTGCATTTCTAAGCAGATCTCTTATCTCCTCCAGCTGTATCTTTCCAAAACACTAGGTTAAGGTAGCTTTGGTTTCTGCAAACTTGTGGAGGCTGGTTTTTGGCACAGCTGGTAGTTGAAGAGTAGCATTTTTTTTCTCAGATAGAGAGGTTCTTAAGTTTTGTATTTTAGGGTGTCTTTTCTTTTTTGTGCCAGTACTAGGCTTGAACTCAGAGCCTTGAGTGCGGTTCTTAAGCATTTTTGCTAAAGGCCAGCACTCTATTACTAACTCAAGCCACAACTCCACTTCCAGCTTTTGGCTAGTTAATTGGAGATTAGAGTCTCAGACTTTCTTACCCAAGCTGGCTTTGACCTGAGTATTTTTTTCAGCTCTCAGCCACCTCAGTAGCTAGGATTATAGTCATGAACCACCAGCTCGTGGCCATGACCTGAGTATTTTTTTCAGCTCTCAGCCACCTCAGTAGCTAGGATTATAGTCATGAACCACCAGCTCCTGGCCATGATGTCTTTAAATATGGGATTTTGTTTACTGTTATCCTGATTATACCTTTGACATATTTTATTTAGCTTAGTATTTTTAATTTCATGCTCATGGCCAGAGGTAGTTTCCCAATAGATACTATTAAAACAACAGTTTTCTCCTCGTGTTTTGTCTTTGCTTTCAGTTTCTTGAAAACAAGGCAAGGAAATAATTTTGGGGGCATATTCTTTCTCCTGGGCTCTTGTAAGTGTGTTGGCCCTGTTTGTGCAATCTTAGGTCCTCATTGCCTCAGAGCCAAGTATTATCTTAAACCATTGCTGTGCAATAGAAATAAGATACAAGTTACAGCTATAATTTTAAATAACCAAGCAGTAACACTAAAATCATGTGAAATTAATTTCAATGTACTTTAGCCCAACATATCCAGAGTATTGTAACTTAGAATCAATATAAAAATTCTTGAGTTGTTTATTTTTGATTGGTCAAGGGGCTTGAGTACTATCCCCGAGCTTTTTGGCTGAAGGCTAGCATTCTGTCACTTTGAGCCACAGCTCCACTTCCAGTTTTTTTGGTTGTTAGTTGGGGATGAGAATCTCACAGACTTTCCAACCTGGCCTGCCTTTGAATCCTAATCCTCAGAACTCAGTCTCCAGGGTAGCTAAGATTATAGGCATGGGTCACCAGCACCCAGCTCTTTCTTTTCTTTGAGTTATTATCTATTTATTTTTTCTCAAATAAGTCTTTGAAATGAGGTGGGCTTTTATAGTACATCTCAATTCAGCACCACATTTCAATACTCAGTAAACACATATAGTTAAGTGATAATTGCATTGGATGAAAGGAGGTCTTGATAAAGCCTTGCACAAGGTTTCCTACCCTTAGAGAAACCTGATACGTAAAAATTCATCTTGACAGGAAAGGTAAAGCAGGAAGTGATTATTCATGTTACAAAAGATTCAACCACAGGATCTTTTAAATAGCAAACTCCCTTCGTGTACTGATGAAAATGACTCAATTTGCAAAAAAATGTGATCGACACTTGACATTTTAGTGGCACCACTGTTGGGCAGAGAACTATCTGTCAATATAAAATGTAAGCTGGATGGTGGAGCTAAGGGGCACACCAAGGAGCCAGGAAGGTGGTAAGAAGGGAATCCTGTTCCTGTGGGGGCCAGAAGGCAGGGAGCATCCACATTATTACTTAAGTTTGAACAGTGTTGACTTTTTTTTTTGTCCATCGTGGGGCTTGAACTCTGGGCCTGGGTGCTGTCCCTCAGCTCTTCAGCTCAAGGCAAGCGCTCTACCACTTGAGCCACAGTGACACTTCCGGTTTTCTGGTGGTTAATTGGAGATAAGAGTCTCATGGACTTTTCTGACCTGGCTGGCTGTGAACTGGGATCCTCAGATCTCAGTCTCCTGAGCAGCTAGGATTAGAGGTGTAAGCCACCAGTGCCTGGGTGTTAACATTTTTTTTGTACTAGTCATGGGGCTTGAACCTCAGGGCCTGTTTTTTTTTGCTTAAGACTAGTGCTTAACTACTTGATCTACTCCACTTCTGGCTTTTATGGTGCTTATTTGGAGAGAAGAGTTTCATGGACTTTCCTGCTTGGGATGAGTTCGAACTGATCCTCAAATCCCAGCCTCCTACTAGCTAGGATTATAGGTGTGAGCCACTGGCGCCCCACAGGATTAATTTTCCTTTAAACTGGGGGTACATTTTTAAAGTTGGGAATAACTTCCTTTTTAAACTGGGAATTTAAAGAAAGGGTAAGTTAGGCAGGCTAGCTAGATTGGATATTGGGAAGAAGGCTGGAATGTTATGCAGTTATGCTCTATTTATCTTTGAATTCCAGCCTTCCTCAGCAGGCATCCACTATGGCAAGATGTTGGGCTCCTCCAAAGGAAGATTGAAGAGAAGTCTGGATACACTAGCATCTTTCTGGTTTATCATAGCAGGCAAATGACTGTTTATTTTGTAACCATTGGCTTGAAGCACAATTCATTTGTCCTCTTCTAGCTTTACCTTGGAAAGGTTCACATGGAGATCAGAGAAAATATAACTTGCTTCATAGGGAGGAAGTAAGGCTATATTTCCTAAGTTGGTCGTTGTGAGATGAACACTTGACCAGAGGTCTTCCTGGAACGTTTGTTTCCCTTTACTCCTTTCCTCTCCCAGGAGCACTGGATGAGGCTTCTAATTCTACCCACCATGCTTTTAGTTTCCACATCTGAAAAGCTGACAGCTTTCCTCTCTGGGTGCTAATAGGCTAAGCCTTGGAGAGCCTAGCTCAGTGTTCTAAGCCTTTTGTTCTTGTTTTAAAAGAGTTAACTGTAGTTAATACATAGAGCCAGGTACACATGGCTCAGGAGGCTGAGATCTGAGGATCAGTGTTCAAAGTCAATCTTTTAGGAAAGTCTGTGAGACTCTTATCTTCAATTAACCACCAAAAAGCCTGAAGTAGAACTGTGGCTCAAGTGGTAGAGTACTACCTTTGAACAGAAAAGTTCAGGGACAGTGCCCAGGCCCTGAGTTCAAGCCCCAGGATAGCCCAGAAATAAAAACAAAACAAAAAATCCAATATCAAGTATCCCTCTGTTATTTTATTAACTTAGGTGATTGCTTCATTGTGTGAACAGTAGTGCACTTGTACAAACTAAGATGGCCCCAGGCTCAAATTGTAGGAGGTCCACATATCAGGTCTGACTATTCAGATTTACTTACCAAATAAAGAGATATGGTGAAGGGTAAAGAAAGGAGGTTTATTATGTGGAAGACCGTACTTGAGTACATCAACAGTTGTCTTGAGGGGAAAATATATTAATTAGCCTTAGGCTAAATAATAAGGAAACTGGCAGGGGGGAGGGAGGGAGGGGGGTGAGAGGTATGCCTAGTGATTAAGCATTTCCAGTCACAGGTATGTCCTGATTGACCATTATCTCAGTCTATTTCTGGAGCTGTTCTGGAGAAGTTGTTAATCCTGCATCACTTGAGAACAAGAGCAAGTTAGTCACTGTGGCCTGATGGGTGGTCTGACCTGAGTTTTGGCTGGTATCTACCTTTGGAGTACTTTTACCTTTTGCTGCACGATGATAAGAAGGCATTGTCAGCCAGGCACTGGTGCCTCACACCTGTTAGTCTAGTTACTCAGGAGGCTGAGATCTGAGGATCCTGGTTCAAAACCAGCCAGGGCAGGAAAGTCCAAGTGTCTCCTATTGACAATTATCCACTAGAAAACTGGAAGTGGCGCTTTGGCTCAAGTGGTAGCCCTACCTTTGAGCTCAAAGAAGCTCAGGGACAGTGCCCAGGCCCTGAGTTCAAGCCCCAGGACCGGCAGTAAAGAAAAAAGAAGGCGTCGTCTGTCTGAGGAGCAGTTGATGTCACAAGATGCTTATCAATAAATCCTGTTCTTTCCTGTGTCCAAGGTGATTGCGAAGTGACTGCCAGAGAGAATGGCTCAGATCAAAAGACACAAATGGAGGTGGGGGAACTAGGAGCCCAATTTTTATCCAGCTTTTTTTTTTTTTGGTCCGGTCATAGGGCCTGAACTCTGGGCCTGGGCGCTGTCCCTCAGCTCTTCAGCTCAAGGTGAGCGCTCTACCACTTGAGCCACAGCACCACTTCCGGCTTTTTTCTTTTTGCTTATGTGGTACTGAGGAATCGAACCCAAGGCCTCATGCATGCAAGGCAAGCGCTCTACCACTGAGCCACTTTCCCAGCCCCTTTATCCAGCTTTTACTTAATTCATAGGCTCAGCAAAAACAGCTTTTAAGTACCTCTTGTAAGCATTGGGTAATATAATCTTATCAGATCACCATAGTATATATGATCTAACAATTTACTGAAATGTTCTGTGCCATATGACTGTATATTACAGTACTAATTTAGGATTGAGGAGACCTCAAGAAAGCTCCTAAACCTTTGTTATCAGGTTTGGTAAGCTTTTTGGGAAACTTAACATCGAATATTTTGTGGTTATAGACTGGGGGAAAACAGACATTTTTTTTTTCATGATTCAGGCAAACAGTTTTTACATATTGCTCATAAATAGTTTTTTTGTACATATTGCACGTAGTTCCAATAGCTCAACAGTTACACATAGCTCAAGGGTGGAAGTAAGGCAGGATAGTTAAGGTAATATGACAGGGGAATTAAAAAAATATATCAGAAATTAAGCCAGCTTCAAGAGCTGTGACAGAACCAGCAACTAAGCCAGCTTGAAATTTCACCAAAGTAGACCTGAATTCCTTCTATCCCCCTCTCATCTCTTTTCTTGTCTTTTGGAATATTTTTTATTAACTTTAAGTAGTTGTACAAAGGAGTTGCCATTCAACAAAGCAGTTTATGAGTACAGTGCTTTGTGATCACTGACAACCTTTTCAACATTCTTACCCACCCCTTTCCTTACTTTTTTAATCTTTGAGAATATGATTTTTTTTGCCACTTAACAAAGCAGTTTATATGTACAATGCATCTTGATCTGTTTCATCCTTCCAATGTTTTTGCCCTCCCCTTTGGTCCACCCCTTACCTTATATTTCTTAATTTTTTTGATATACAGAATGAATTCTTGACTACATTCTCCTCCCTCCTCCCTTCATTCCCATATCCATCTTCCTTGACCCCACTCTTCCTCCTGCAAGGACCCATTTCCTGGTACGTTTATGTTGGGCTTTGACTTAATGTTGCTAAAGAATTATACTATTTGAGCTCTCCATAGAGTCTCTTATACTTATTTATTTGTAACCACTTACTTACTATCCAGTATGTTTACTTATAGATTAATAGGCACATTCTAAGTACCACAAATGAAGAAAACAATGCAACCTTTGTTTCTGTGGGACTGGCTTACTTCCCTTAATACAATTTTTTCTAAGTCTTTCCATTTCCTTATAAATGGTACAATATCATTCTTTCTGATGGATGAGTATTCCATTGTGTATACATACCACAAATCCATTCAAATGCAGATCAAAGGAACACTAAGTAAGATTCCACCTCACCCCAGTTAGAATGGCTGTCATCAAGAAAACACAATAATAAATGATGATGAGGATCAAAAGGAGATTCTTTTTTTTCCAGTTCAAATTTGTTTTAATTTTTTTATTATAGAAATACTGTACAGAGGGGTTACAGTTACATGAGTAAGGTAATGAGTACATTTCCTATTGAGCATTATTCCTCCTCCTTTCCCCCCCTACCATCCCTTCCCTCCCCACCTCCCCAACTCTTCCCTCCCCTACCCCAAGTTGTAAAGTTCCTGTCCACATAGTGTCTTGTACATCTCATTGTTACCATGGGTCAACCTGTATCCTTTTTTCAGCATTTTGTTATTTCCCTTCCCTTCCCCAAATTAAAAAAATGTGTATACAAGATGTAGGGCACTGACACCAAATGTAGTGAAAACAGGGGTTATACCGTGGGGGAAGAACATACAAAAGAAACAAAAAAAATCATGTAGTACATTTTAAATATGTTAAAAACAATAGCAAGAAAGAAAAAACGAGTTGTGTCCCTATCTTGGGGTTCACTTCGCTTAACATCAGCTTATGTGGTCATACGTACATAGCTTTTGACCTTTTCTGCTTATCTTCTACTAGTTATTGCAAATAAGGGAACCTATGTTTCTTTGGGCCTGGCTTACTAAACTTAATATAGTTTTTTTTCCAGGTCTTTCCATTTCCTAACAAATAGGGCGATGTCATTCTTTCTGATGGAGGCATAGAATTCCATTGTGTGTGTGTGTGTGTGTGTGTGTGTGTGTGTGTGACATTTTCTTGATCCATTCATCTACTGAGGGGCATCTGGGTTGGTTCCATATCTTAGCTATGGTGAATAATGTTGCAAGAAACATAGTTGTGCTGGTAGCTTTAGTATGGCCTTGTTTGTGATCATTTGGGTAAATGCCCAGAAGTGGGATTGCTGGGTCATAGGGGAGCTCTATGTGGAGTCTTTTGAGGAACCTCTATACTGCTATCCAAAGTGGTTGAACAAGTTTACACTCCCACCAACAATGCAATAGGGTTCTCTAAAGGGAATTCTATTACACTGTTAGTGGGATTGTAAGCCTGTTTAAACACTTTGGAAAGCAGTATGGAGGTTCCTCATAAAGCCAAACACAGAGCTACCCTATGACCCAGAAATTCTCTCCTGGACATTTATACAGTAGACCACAAACAAGGCTACAATAAAGCTACCAGCACAACCATGTTCATTGCGGCACTATTTACCATAGCCAAGATATGATATAACAGCAGATGCCCCTCTCATCTCTTCTGGCTGAGGAATTTAATCCATGAACAGAAAGTAGCCGATTTTTCAGGTCAAGCCACTGGCACCTAGTTAAAATTTAGTTATTAAAAAAATCTGAGTGCTGGCATTGTCCAGAAAAAATTAGTAGGTTTATATATAATTGTTAAAAGCTGAACTGAAACGACCAAATGAAAAAGTTTTGACTTGCATTAATGTTTTATATTCCCACATTTATATAAAAAACTTTCCCACAAACACAAATGGAAAAACTGCCAAAAAAAAGAGAAATACCTGCCTTTTCTTGTAAATGTGTGTCCACGAAGAATACCTTAAAAAGAAAAAGAACAGAGCTGGGCATCAGTAGCTTACATCTAGCTACACATACTAGCTGCTCAGGAGGCTGAGATCTGAGGATCATGGTTGAAATCCAGCCTAGGCTGGAAAGTCCATGAGACTCTTGCCTCCAACTAAGCACTAAAAATGCTGGAAGTGGAGCTGTGGCTCAAGTGGTAGAGCACCATCCTGGAACAGAGAAGCTCATGGAAGTACCTAGGCCCTGAGTTCAAGAAAAGTACTTAATGGTATGCAAAGGAACATAAAGAAATGGTATTTAGTGGTACAAGATCCTTTGATTGTAAGACAAACTTAACCCTGTTACCTTTAATACTACTACTTGGGTGGTAGTATTAAAACAGGGTAATTGGCAAATTGCTATGTGACCATGCATTCAAGTCGACAGTTTTGGACTTGTACCCTTGACACAGAAAGAGATGTAAATACCCTTGGATTGAAGACTATCCACTGAGCCTTAGCTCCCACTTCTGATAGCTTGTCAAAGGAGCTAGCTTGTTCTCCTCTTTCTTTACACCCTGCTTTGTCTTCTTGCATTAAATAAATCTTTGCTGACCTATACCTTGTGTGCCTCCTTTGTGGATTATGTCAAATTTATCCTGTGTATAGTCCAAGTTCCTAGTGTCTCAGTGGGTTTGGAAATTTGAATATAGATTTCTTCTAGGATGGAAAATCTTCTCTCTTTCAAATACCCACTTAGTGACCCACGTAAGCCCATTTGTCTTGATAATTGAGGTGTTTGGTCATCTCCTTGTATGATGTGATTAGTTTGTGTTCACCAAGAGCAGAAGTAGAAGCTCCATTATTTTCTTTCTTTCTTTTTGTTTTTAATCAGTCATGCGGCCTGAACTCTGGGCCTGGGCACTGTCCCTCAGCTCTTCAGCTCAAGGCTAGCACTCTACCACTTGAGCCACAGCGCCACTCCTCGCCTTTTTCTTTTTGCTTATGTGGTGCTGAGGAATCGAACCCAGGGCCTCATGCATGCAAGGCAAACCCTCTATCACTGAGCCACCTTCCCAGCTCTCCATTATTTTCTTATTTACTTGAAGTTGAATATTGTCTATAGCTTCTACTTCCTTCACACCAATCTTACAAGCTGCTAATCTATTTAGCTAATCTATTTTATTTCCATGGGGTAAGGTCCATAAAGCGGCTTTAGCAGTAGACATCACACAGCTGCAGAGCTCCCCCTGGTGCTGGAGTTGGTGACTGCTCTAGCAGGTTTCCTTGTCCAGTGTTCCTTGGTTCTGCTGTCTTAGGCTGCTACTTCCTGTCCCTTGGAGGACCTCTGACTGTCTGACCTAGGGACCGGATGAAGGAATCAGCATTATTCTATAAATAGGAAGCTGAATTTTTTTCTTATGAAAAAGTACGAATAGACATTCTAACATTTTCCTCCCATCATGGCCACAGGCCCCTGAAATTGACATGTCTCTCTTTGGAGTGCACTGGCTCAGAAAATGAGCTCAACTTCCTTGCTGAGCGCCAGGTTCTTTCAGTGGGAAGATAGGTATCATACTATTGAATTGGGAAATGAGATGAAATGTAGGAAGGCAGTGAGCAGTGTTTGGCACATAAACAGTGGTTGTAATCTCAGTTCCAGCAGATCAATCTCTAGGTGATCTGAAGAAAACTTTTTTCTTCCTTTGCAATAGGTGTACCCACTATGATGTCTAGACTTTTCGTTTTCTTTTTTTTGGGGGGGGGTCTGGTCATGGGACCTGAACTCTGGGCCAGGGCACTGTCCCTCAGCTCTTCAGCTCAAGGTGAGCGCTCTACCACTTGAGCCACAGCGCCACTATCGGCTTTTTTCTTTTTTGCTTATGTGGTGCTGAGGAATTGAACCCAGGGCCTCATGCGTGCAAGACAAGTGCTTTACCACTGAGCCACCTTTCCAGCCCCATGTCTAGACTTAAACTCCTGGGCTCATTAGTTAATAAAATCTTACAAACCACAATGAATTACAGTTTGAGCTCTTTTAGATCTGTAGTCCATTTTCAGTTCATTTTAATTCATAACACACTTTTAATAGAAATTATTTAACTTTTCTTCTTAAATTATTTCAGCATATCTCTTTCTTTCCTACCAGTCTTGGAGCTTGAACTCAGAGCCTTCTGCCCAAACATCCCAAATAGCTAGAAGTTTAGGAATGAGCCCCTGGACTTGGCTGAAAGCAGACTTTAAATCTCCCTGCTTCCCATTGCTATAACTGCTGGGGAACAATGGATGGCACAAGGAAATCAGAGTATTTCTGCCTGCTTACCGGCAACCATGAGGAGTAAAGAGAAAGATTGCTTTGTTTTATGCTTTTACACTCCCTTTTCATTGAAAAATGATGACAATAGGTCATAACCCAACTTCATGTTGGATAGATTTATAGTGGTAGAGGGAGCCAGAAAATTTTGGAATGAATAAATGATACAAGAAAAGGAAATTCCACTTTGAATCATTTCTGGTTACACTGTCTTTGAGTGGACCAGCCAGGTAGAAAGGATATTCTGAACAGGAAGTGCTTTGAGAATTTACCCATAATGGATACGCCAAGCCCATGTGATGGGGACCTACTTACCCATACTCACCTTTCTCCTGGAAAATGTAAGGTGTTCAATACCTGGCCATTGAATTTTGTTAATTATTTATGTTGTTTTTATTTTCCATTTAAGAAATCTTCACCAAAGCTAAGTTTCTTAGATCTGGAGGAGGTTAAAGGCTCTAAACAAAAAAGAAGGACATGAGAAGGACATGTTAATCACCCAGATTTGACCAGTGTGCATTATACATGTGTAGAAATGTCACACTGTACTCCGTATGTAGGATCATTATATGTTAATAAAGTTTTACAAACCACAATGAAATAAATGACAGCTTGAGCTCTTTTAGATCTGTAATGCATCTTGAGTTAATTTTAGTATATATGAACTTTTTTTTTTTTTTTTTGGGTCCGGTCGTGGGGCCTGAACTCTGGGCCTGGGCGCTGTCCCTCAGCTCTTCAGCTCAAGGCTAGCGCTCTACCACTTGAGCCACAGCGCCACTTCCGGCTTTTTTCTTTTTGCTTATGTGGTGCTGAGGAATTGAACCCAGGGCCTCAGGCATGCAAGGCAAGCGCTCTACCACTGAGCCACCTTCCCAGCCCCTATATGAACTTTTTCTAGAAATTATTTAACTTTTCTTCCTCCATTATTTCAACATAACTCTTTTTGCACCTGGTCCTAGAGCTTGCACTCAAGACCTGTTGCTGTCCCTGGGGTTTTTTTTTCCTCTCAAGGCTCTACCATTTGAGCCACAGCCTTACTTCCAGCTTTTTAGTGGTTAGTAGACAATAAGTCTCACAGACTTTTCTGCCTGGGCTGGCTTCAAACCTTGATCCTCAGATCCTAGCTTCCTGAAAAGCTAGGGTTATAGGCATGAACCATTAGCTCCCATCTATCATAACTCTTAGGATGTTAATTTGCCACTGAAGTTTCATTTAAGTTTCACAAATATCCTTATATTCCTTCCTTCCTTCCTTCCTTCTGTGCCTTTGGGTAAGAGAAACCTCATTATGCCCCTTTCATTGTGTGGTTTCCCCTCTGAAGCCCCTGCTGGCCTTGAGACTTGAGGCTACCTCGCCTGTGTCTATGACCAGCACGTTGTGGTTTTTGTGCTTCAGGTTTTAGGTTAACCAGATTCGGTTTTCTGTGTGTGACTCTGTTATTTTAAATATTTCTAGAGGGAAAGTCCCTTTCATATGACTATTGGTCTTGCAGGACGTTGAACTTCTGTAACATTTAACCTAAATTACTCTTTTTTTTCTCTGTCCCTTTCAGTGGAGGCTATAGTGGAGTTTGATTACCAGGCCCAGCACGATGATGAGCTGACAATCAGCGTGGGTGAGGTCATCACCAACATCAGGAAAGAGGATGGAGGCTGGTGGGAGGGACAGATCAACGGCAGGAGAGGTTTGTTCCCTGACAACTTTGTAAGAGTGAGTACAAAGCAAAACCCTTTTCCTGTCTTCTGTCTGGGCTCTGCTGACCAATTGCTGTGGGGACACTTGATGACTTGCATGGGACTCTTTTTAGGGGCTGTTTTAAGAGCTTGATCTCCTGGGTGATATCAACAAGTGCAGTGCATGTGTAGCTTTGCCCTTGCTATCTGGGATGCCTGCTTTGAAATGGCGTGTGTGTGTGTGTGTGTGTGTATGTGTGCTAGTTACCAAGGCTTGAATTCAGTGCTTGGGGTTCTCAGCTTTCTTATTCACAGCTGGCGTTCTACCACTTGACTCATACCTCCAGCCTGGCTTTTTTTCTGGATAATTAGATATGGAGTCTTGCATTATACCTCCTCTACTTTGATCTTCATGGTCTCAGACTCCTGAATAGCTAGGATTATGGGGGTGAGCCTGGCTGAAATGGCTTTTTTTTTTTTTGGCCAGTCCTGGGGCTTACACTCAGGGCCTGGGCACTGTCCCTGAGCCTCTCTGTGCTCAAGGCTAGCACTCTACCACTTGAGCCACTGCACCACTTCTGGCTTTTTCTGTTTATGTGGAACTGAGAAATTGAACCCAGGGCTTCATGTATGCTAGGCAAGCACTCTACTACTAAGCCACATTCCTAGCCCTGAGATGGCTTTTTTAATGATACAGGATAATCTTTTCCCAAACCATGTGTCACCTCTTAGAAAATGCTGGAAAATATAAAGCTTGTTAAATTGTTTGTGTTCTTGTTTATTGGCTTTGAGAATTTAAAAGAACATTTCCCCTTTTCATTTCATGCAAAATGGAGGTGAAACTGTTTTGACCACTTCCATCAGGTAGCAATCAAACTAAATGCAGAATCTGAATTAATGCTGTTTCCCACCTTTGTATTCATATTACCTTTTTGATAGGAGTGATATTATTTTCCTTTATTTCCTTATATCCTGGAAGTATCAAATAAGACCCATTTCTTCAGTGATGTTGTGAAAACTAGGTCCTTTGTACAATTCACCTAGGACTTAATCACAAAAATGTAGCTCATTTCTGTTAATAAATTACATGGCTCACAGTTGTAAATAATAGTTTCAATTGCTGGGTAAAAAAGGGACCACCTGGAGGTTGTTCCTCAAGGGAAGATTAGGCTTAAAAGACACAATTCCATGTTGGAATATTTCCTACTCTACACCAGACCAGAACGGATCGCCATTGGTATGAAGAGCTGCATGCAGAAATCCCAAGAGCCTTTGCCATATTCCCTGAGGTATTAGACCATACTTAGTAGTGTGCCCCGGCTGTGAGGAGCAGGTAGTTTGGGAACCTTGGTCCCAGAGAAGTGATTGGCCCTAGCTCAAAGAGTCTCTGACGGCTGGGTAGGAGTGCTGATGGAAAAAACATGTGAGGTGTTCTGGATTTCCAGCCCCGGGGCTCACTATCTCTACTTTTTAGGAGTCCATTCTTTAGGATCTTAGCTCAGAGTTAAAAACAAAATGGTACTTACATTTTTTTGGGGGTGTGTGCAAAGCCAAAGGGAGAAGTTTTGTTGGTAACATGCAGATAAAAATTGCTTTTTGCAGGGGGTCAGAGCATAGACATCCTCCCCCCAAGACCATGCTTAAACCCACCAACTCTCTCCTATTTTAAGAAGGGGAAAACATTACATCAGGGCTAGCATTGATTGATTCTGTTGATGTGTAAATGGGAGGTAATTTATTTTCTTTTCCAAACAAACTTTGCAATTTTGGGAAAGGACTTCCCTGGAAACAGCCAAATTCTAGTGTGAAAAGAGGGATTTTTCCACATAAAATGGGTGGTAGTTGAAGTGAAGATTGAGGAAGGAATTAGAGGAGTGTGGGAAATTGAGGAGAGAGAGAGAGAGAGAGAGAGAGAGAGATGACCTGGGGAAAAGAGAGGGCTTTGGGAAGGAGAGGACAGGCCTGGGAGGAAGGGATTGCAGCATAGGCTCCCATTTTGGCCTCGTTTTGAAAGTTTTGTATATGTCCTGTTGACTTAGTATGTCCATATTTTCATACCTCAGATCCATAGAATCTGAGAACTGGGCTGGAAGGCATAGGTAAAACCTTTGAAATTTGCTCTGCACACCGAAGCTGGTGTTTCCACAAAAGATGGAGGGAAGGAGGGAAACAGGCTGGGGAAAGATAGGAGCAGAAATTGCTCAGCTTTGCTAGAAGGTGACCCTCTTGGCTCCTGCATTATTGCCCATCGAGGAACAGAAGATTCCTTCGATTTGAGATTAATGTGATGGGGTCCTTAATGGCAAGAGGTCTTCCATTGACCTGCCTGTGCTGCCTTGGGCTGGTCTAAAGAAGGCCTCAGCAAGACTTCTGACTGCAGTAGGCTTTGGCTTAAGGGAATATTTGTCAGGAGAGGGCAGGAAGGCCAGTGAGATCAGGGGTTATCCTCTGACTCTCTGCCTGTGCTGTTCCTTATGCATGGTTGGCTTGCTCCATCCAGGTACCTTTCTCCAGGTCCCTGTTCTGTCATTATGTCAGGTGTGGGGGCTCACTTGTCTCTAGCCCTTGGCCTTGGGATTTCTGTATATCTCACTTATTTATTTACAAAGTGTCTATTAATCCAGCCTAAGATTACCCTTGTTTGGACATGCTGTTTCCTGCGGCTCCTGTGACAATTAACTGACACAGCTCTGACAATCATTTAGCACAGTGGTAGCCACCTACTGAGTGTGCCCCTATTCTGTTAGCAAGTAAAGAATGGCCCTCTCTCCTGGACTGGACTTCCTGCTCTTGCCTAATCAATTGTCATCTCACCTTGGCTGGAGCTTGTCCATTGAGGGAAAGTCACACGCTTGGCAGGGGCTTGTTTTATTGAGGGCAGAAAGGCTGTAGAGGAATGGCTGGGGCTGCACTACTTGTGCCTGTCACATTTGGCAGAAAAAGAAACTTGGATTCTTTCAGATGGCTGAGTCTCTCTTTTTTTTTAAGTCTTCACTTTTAAGCTTATTATTGAAAATATCGTAGGCAGAAGTGGTGGAGTGAACACTAATCAAAGCTCCTGTAGAGAATTCTAACAGCAGAAAATGTATCTTTAAGTAATAGCAATCATGTTGTTTTTAAAAGTGGCTCTGTATGTTCCATTTGGTTTCAGAAGGATTTGTCCCCAGAATGAATGGGGGTAATCTTGTGAAATCCCATTGTCTATTGATCAGACCCTTACTCAGTGTCCCATTTGAGCGTGTTCTCCAAAAGTGTTGGCATGCATTGTCTACCTTTAACTCTATTGTCTCAGACTTTCAAGACATGAAAAGCAGCCATCCTCTTGGTATTCCTTATACCAGTCCATCCCAATGTTCTGAAGAGAGCAGTGTTTTGCTAGCTCTTAGGCTACAATCTGTTATCCCACATGGCCTTTTGGTTTTTTTTACTTACTGTTTTGTAAATACGGATGAAAAATCTTTTCCCCCTACCTCTTTCCCAACTACGGGTGCCTATATCAACAAACTGGAGAAATCTTGTTAGTAGTCTAATGATATACCTCAAGCTCCTTGAAAAACAGGAACAAGCCAACTCAAAACCAGTAGACAGAAATAATAAAAATGAGGTGAGGCTGGGTGCCAGTGGCTCACACCTATAATCCTAGCTACTCAGGAGGATGAGATCTGAGAATCGAGGTTCAAAACCAGCTGGGGCGGGAAAGTCCATTAGACTCTTATCTCCCAAGGCTTGAGCTGCTGTGCCCCATTTAAAAGGTTTTATTCATTTTTGGTGAAATTTATGTAAAAATAACTTGTATCACTAGTGTGCATGATGATTTTAGTTCTTACATCTATCATCCAGTTCAGTACTATTTATTTCCCCATAGAAAGATCCATCACGCCCTTCCCCTTTCCCTAGGCAATCAACCATCATACATTAGTTTTGCTTGTACATGAATTTCATATAAATAGAGTCATGTACTATGTACTCTATTTTTGCCAATCCTGAGGCTTGAACTCATGGCCTAGACACTGTCCCTTAGCTCTTCAGCTCAAGGCTAGCGCTCTACCACTTGAGCCACAGCACCACTTCCAGCTTTTTCTGTTTATGTGATACTGAGGAATGGAACCCAGGCCTTCATGCTTTCTAGGCAAGCACTCTACTACTAAGGCACATTCCCAGCCCTACATGCTGTTTTATATCTGACTAATCTCGTCCAACAAAATGTTGTTGCATGTATCAGTAGTTTGTTCTTGTAATGTGGTATGCTATAGTAATGAGTATAACATTATGTGTTTATCCATATTTATTCTTGTGTTGATAGGTATTGTTTCCAGTTTGGGATGATTTTTATGAATAAAGGCTTTGGACAGTCTCATGTGTCTTCTGTGGACATAAGTATTCATTTCTCTCATATATATATATATATATATATATATATATACATACATACATACATGTGCAGGAGTGGAATTGTCTCGTGTGCTTTCAATCAGTAGGGTTTTTTTTTTCTGTGTAAACCAGTAGCTTCTCTGAAAGACAGAGAAAGAAAGGGGGGGTGGAGTTTCACACTTGTTTCTTGGCCTCATGTGTGCCACACAAACCAACTGAACTAATCATTTGGATCTTGGTGTCTTTGTTTTCCCACGTATGACCTGTGAGGAGTCCTAAAAGACAGAATTCCATGTTCTAAGAATGATCTGATTGGTGGGCACAGGAACTATCCAAGATTAATTCTTTTTTTTTCCGTAGTAATTGGGTACTAGGGTCTTATGCATGCTAGACAATTACTCTACCAGAGAGAGCCATAATCTCCCCTTAACCATTTTCTTTGTACTTTTCTGTGTGCTGATACCAAGGCTTTAACTCAGGGTGTTGAGCTCTTGCTTGGCTTTCTTGCTCAAGGATGGTACTTTATCATTTGAGCCTTGCCTCCAGCTCAGCTTTTGGCTTTTTATTTTGGAGACATACTCTCCCAGACTTTTCCTGCCCAGGCTAGTTTTGGGCCATGATTCTCTAGGTTCCATCCTCCTAAGTAGCTAGGATTACAGGCATGAGCCACTGGCACTTGGTTTTGTATTTTGTTTTTGAGATAGGGTCTCACTGTTATTTTGGTTGGCCTTGAATTCACAGTCTTGCCACTGCCTCCTGAATAAATGGTATTACAAACATGCCCCACCATGCCCAGCTAAAGACGAATTCTCACATTATAATAAGCATGCCAATTGAGATCATGTATCTTAGGTTTTGTTGACTCCTTTAATGAAAGAACTAGCACAATAACAAAACTGATTCAGTGAGGATATGCAGAATTGGTTAAAAGACAGTGGATTGTGAAGTTAGATTCAAAACAGATTCACGTCTTAGAGGAAAATAAAATTCTAACCTTTGGGATTACCTTCTCTATCAGAAAAGGAAAAGAGGAAGCAGTATACCTTACTGGTTTCTTCTGTTTGTGCTATCCTCTGATGTTTAGAGGAATGTAAAATGTCCTCATAGTTGCATTCCTGAGTGGCTTATTAGAAAATACGTTAACATGACATTAAAATGTTGCACAATTATCATTTTACTTAATATTCGTTTTGAGATATCCTTTTTTTCTAAATAGACCACAATAGCCCATAATATATAGAGTATGATAATAGGAAAACTGCAATGGGTCTTCAAAGTTATTAAAAAAATATAGCTGCCCTTCTGAGACCTCAAACTGCTATATAAAACATGAGACAGTCTCCTATTATAAGCAGATGTGGGCTTTTTCTTTGCATTTTAATTAGCAGTGTCTTCCTTTAAAAATATGACTTAGTGTGCTTTAATCACACAAAAGATTGGCAAACAGCCCTTTTCTGGGCTTTCTCTGACATTGAGCCATACATAGACATTTTTAATGGCCAGCAGAATGAATTTTACAAAGAAAATCAAAACTGTGGCTTGGACCAACATGCACTGTTTTGTCTGCTTGTTCTTGGAGGGGACATTTGGTAAAGTGTAGCAGGACCCAGGCCTGGGATATTTTGTAGCTCACAAATAAGAGACAGAAAAGCAGGAAGCTGTGGTAGGAATTAAAAAGAATATGCTTGTTGGTCTTTAAATTGATCTGATACTGTTTGTGAGGAAGTGAGCTGTTTTCTTAGCCTGTTTCTGTGTGTATGAGGTAGAAGTAAATTTTGCACGCTGCCTGTCCTGTTGCAGAAGGTTGCAGTGTGTTTACTTGCAGCTCATTGTACATATGCTAAATGTAACAGTTCTCAGCTTGCTTTCCTACTCCTTCACTGTGTGTTTCAGATCTCTCTCTTTGCATATTCAAAGCCTTTTTTCGTATTTGTGCAAAGTCTTTGGTGAATACACTTAATAAATGAGGCACAAGGCCAGTAGTTGGTATCACTTCAAGATAAAGTGCACAGTTGCATTTTTATTCCTATTTTATGAAAGAAAGAATTGTAAATTGACTTCAACAAGTGGCATAGAGGCTTCCACGGTGTTGTTCGGTATTCAAAGATTATGGCCTGGCACTGGTGGCTCTCACCTGTAATTTTCAGTAGGCTGAGATATGAAGATTGCAGCTCAAAGCCAGCCTAGGTAGGAAAGCCCATGAGACTGACATCTCCAATTAACCACCAAAGAAGAAAAAGCCAGAAGTAGAACTGTGGCTCAAGTAGTAGATTTCTAAAAAGTTCAGGGACAGTGTCTAGGCCCTGAGTTCAAGCCCTCATATTGGTACACACAGAAAAATGAAAGATTACAGCATTCTTCTTTAAATTAATGACACAAAGGTCATTAATTTTGTGAATTATAATTATAGTTATTTTAAGATATCAGTCTTGAAAGACAATATGTGTATTTTGTGATAGGCTGAGTCTGTTCTTGCTCATATCATTTCCTCATGCTTTGATTGGGCATGTGGGGGCCTTTGCAATCATTAAAGCAAACATTTGCTGAGTGTCTGCTACATGCTATAAGCCAAAAAGGGGATACATTGAATGTGGAGTATCGAGTATCGTGTTGTCACAAACATGTGTCTTCCTACAGGATGAGTTTTAGGGCCTGTGGCCTAGTGTTGGGTTCTTCTGTGCTCTGGAGAGTACATGTTAGGCATTGTTCTGCAAAGATGTTGGACAGAAGTGCTCAGGATTTAAATACCACTTGAGAAATTTCAGAATTGATTATTAGGCAACTGGTAGAATGTGGTAAGTGAACTGAGCATTTTGGGCCCCAATTGCTGGGTTAATTTGTGGAATGATGATGTCTATCTTCTAGTGAAGGCTTATGGCTACCCAGTGTTGTATATATAATTTGTGTGTAATGTCCAAAATATAACAAACACTTTAGTCTGGAAGGAGGTTAATTTGGATTCTTCATGGATTTTATAACAATAAAATCTTTATAGCACTCTATGACACAAGTATTGTGTGTGTATGTGCTGGTCCTGGGACTTGAACTCAGGGCCTGGCTCTGTCCCTGAGCTTCTTTTGTTCAAGGCTAGTGCTCAGTCATTTTGAGCCACAGTCCTACTTCCAGCTTTTTGGGTGATTAATTGGAGATAAGAGTCTCACAGACTTTCTTGCCTGGGCTGGCTTTGAACTGTAATTCTCAGATCTAAGCTTCCTGAGTAGCTAGGATTACTCAGGCATGAGCCACTGGCACTTGCCACAGGTATTGTTTTTATTATGTGCATTTTCCCAGAAGAGGTGATGGAGGCATACTAAGGAAGAGATAGAGAGAAAGGGAAAGAGAGAGAGAGAGAGAGAGAGAGAAAGGAAGGAAGGAAGGAAGGAAAGAAGGAAGGAAGGAAGGAGGGAGGGAGGGAATATGAACATGAACATTAGAATACTGGTCCTGAGCTCTAGGAGGCAGCATTATCTGGCTGAATTGTCTTGTTGGCTTTGAGCTCTTTGCTACTACTGTCAGCTGCGTTATACCTCCCCAAGTGTTTTTATCAGGTAGAATGAAGGTTATTAAACTTACTTGCTGAATTTTAGGAACTCTTTTCAGAAGTTGGCTATTTCAGCCTTCACCTACTTTTATGAGCTTGTTCTAATTTTCTCCCCTAGCAATTCAATTAGCAAAAACATTTCATTTTTTATTTATTTGTACATAAATGTCATTTTACAGTGTTCTGTATTTGCTTTTAGCAGGAATGTGACTTTTATCAGTGGAGGTAATCCAGATGTGTGACTATTGATTGTTTCCTATCCCTAGGGCCCTCAGCAGCAATCAATTTCAACTCATAATATGTTTTGGACTTTAAACATATAGTTTATTTTCAGAAAAAGAAGTCCTACAACTGGAGCCTGTTAGATACTGTTCTGAGAATTGTTAATCCAAGTAGGGTCTGGACTAATTAAGGAGAAGTATGTGAACAGTTAAAGCTCAAATCATTTAGCGAATTCCTCTCTTTGTAACTGTTACAGTTCAGGGATGTGTGTGTGTGTGTGTGTGTGTGTGTGTGTGTGTGTGTGTGTGCGCGTGCGCGCGCGTGTGCATGTGTGTGTGTGTGAGAGAGAGAGAGACAGAGAGAGAGAAACAGAGAGAGAAGGAGGGAGGGAGACAGAGAGGGAGGGGGGATTAAGGGGTTGTCTTGTGATTCAGGGAGGGCTGTGACCTCGGTAAATTTTAGTTCCCCTGACCCAGTCAATTTAGGTGATTGTACATAATGGAATCTTACTTTCTTAGTGATAAGATGATCGAATGTTACCTTAGAAAGCTTTCTCGAAGACCAAAATCTAAGTCATTATCTGACCAGATGTTGTTTGTGTGGTCATTACTGGATATTTGGACTTCTAAAATGTGAGACTCCCACAGACTTCAGACAGTGAGTCTCTAACTTGGTTGTGTTCTGGGTAAGCTGTACTGTTGTAATTTTGGAGTGGGGGCAGGAGAAAGGTTAAGAGACTGAGAATTAGTTTTAATGGTTCCTTGGTAAAGTTTGGGCATTCATTTTATACACAGGTCCTGATAGGCTCGAATCATCATGTTCATCTAATATCTTTTCTCAAGAACTAGATCTAGAGTTGAAAAATACTATAGTATCATTTCTAAAGTAACCTTATGTATATAGTGTGTGAATATCATCATGTAGAAACTGGAAGAAATGTTTCCACAATTATGCAATGAACAGAGTTAAATATATAAACAATAGTCAAGTCTAGTAGAATAAATACATTCTAAAAACCAAAACTGTGGACCACATAACTAACTCCATCCTTCTCCCTACCCAGTAGGAGTGAGGTGAGTAGAATTCCTCAAGATTCCACTTGCAGATCCCCTCAACCTGTCATTGTGATAAGCCATCACTGCAGTGATTGTGGGTTTTTTTTTTATTATTTGCTGGTCCTGGGGCTTGAACTCTGGACCTGTGCTCTGTTCCTGAGATTCTTTTGCTCAAGGCTAGCACTCTACCACTTGAGCCCCAGCACCATTTCTGGCGTTTTCAGAGTGGTTTATTGGAGATAAGAGTTTTATGGACCTTCCTGCTCAGGCTGGCTTCACATCCATGATTCTCAGGTCCCAGCCTTCTGAGTAGCTAGGATTATAGGTGAGAGCCTCCAGTGCCTGGCAGTGGTTGTGTTTTGTTACATATAACCCAGCTGACCTTAAAAAGAGCACCGGTGGCTTATACTTGTAATTTTAGCTACTTGACAGGTTGACAATGGGAGGTTCGTGATTTAAAGGCAATTTGGACAGAAAAGTTTGAGAGACCTTTCTCAAACTATAGGTAGGCCCAGTGATGTATGCCTGTCACCCCAAGCTTACATGGAAGTCTGAGACTGGGACAATAACAATACTAGCCCATCCCAGGCAAAAAAGTCCATAAGACTGTCTCTATGGAGAGAAGCTGGATTTGTTGGCATGCATCTGTGATCCCAGTGATACTGGGTAGCCTAAAAAAAAGTAGGCAGCTTACGGTTGGACTCACACATGTAAGGTATATTAAGTAGGTAGGTTTCATTAGGTTGCCAATGAAGAGAACACCATGTGCTATTCAGGCAGGAAAAGAAATTTATTTACCGAACTGCTGTCCCCACCAGGCATGATGGAGAGGCATGGCAGAAAAAGGGGAGACCTACCCCCAGGCAGAGACTTATATAGGCCAGGGACAGGAAGAGGTGTGGCCAGGTGGGGGAAAGGTGTGGCCACACGGGATCTGGGCCTGGAATCCTCCTAAGGTCATATGGGAGGTGTGTGACCAGAGGTAGCCCAGGATGTGACCTAGTAGGAGGGGGAGGTGACTGCTTCCAGGTGTTCCAGTTACCTAGGTAACAAATACCGGTGGAAACTTAGTCAAGAGCTAGGGAGGTGTCTGCACAGGGCCTCGGGGCCGACCTTACAACCCTAGGTGGAAGTGAGATGCTATCCTAAAAATAACCAGTGAAAGACAGAGCTAGAGGCATGGTTCAGTGTTGCCTATGCTAGCTACCAAGTGAGAGGCTCTGAATGTCACCAAAACGAGACAGAGTTAGAAAAAAGAAAGGGAGACAGAAAGAGAAGGAAAGTTATCCAGAGAAAGAAAAGGATGATTATCCAGGTAGGCTTAATTTATTACATGAGCCCTTAACAGCAGAGAAGTTTCTCTGCCTAGTGGCAGGAAGAGGAAGTCAGAGAGTTTCACAGCTTGAATAGAACTTCCTGCTGAAGGAGTGATCGTGTGGGAAGGAATACAGATTACCTATTGGGGAAGAGTATAGCCAGAAAGGAAATGGAGGCCTCAGGCCTTCAGCCACAGGTAATTGGATTCTGGGGGAATAAAACCTAACCAAACCAAAACCAAAACCAAAACAAAACTCAAGTACTGAGTTTTAAGTGGATCATTCTCTCAAACCTCCAGAAGCTAGCCAGGTTGGCCTTGTGAGACATAGAGTGATCAAAGATCCTGGTTGAGCTTGCCAGGATTCCCAACCTACAGAATGTAGGATAATAAATTAGGGGTGTTTTAAGCTATTTAAGTATATGGCCTAAAATACAGAAAATATCTGGCCTGTGGTATAGCTGTCCTCCATTGGCAGGTGTCAGTGGAGTGGGGAATCTGGACTTTTGTATCTCGCAGCACCAGGCATCCCATGACAACTTTCACCTCATCTGTTGATGACCAGGGACTCTATACTTTGTTCATCACCCCATGATTAGTATTAGGAAGCATACCCACAGTGGAGAAAGTCTTTGAGAGGAGGGAGCTGGAGAAAGGGATTCATTAGTCCAGGCAAACTCTTGATCTACCCACAAATCAATCTGAGTAAAGTTAACATACTGAAAGGCTTAATGATAGAAATATAAGTGTGGAATATTAACCAGGTTTTCAGAATGAGCTATAAGTAACAAAAATGAAGCAGATTAGACTAATACTGCAGGACTCTACTCAACTATCTTTGGCAGCCAACAGAAGTAGCCTAGGACCTATGTACTCAGTCTAGATAGTGTGACTTCAAATTTTCAGTGGAACTGAGTCTTGTAAGAAAATAGTCCTGATGCTCAGAATACAATTAAAAAAAATCACATTTCATACCAGGAATATCCCAACTTGAATGAGAAATGATAATCAGGTTCCAACACTGAGAAGACTCAGATGTTGGAATTTTCTGGCCAAGATTTTAAAGCATTTAGCATAAAAATACTTTACAAGCAAGTGCAAACACTATTCAAACTAAAAATTAGAAAAAAGTTAGCAAATAAATAGAAAATATAAAATTTGGAAATTATAGAACTGAAAAATTACCAAAATTACCAAAGCTTACTGGAATAGCTCAATTATTGATTATGTTATATCTGTGACATAGTAAAGAGTCAACTGAAAAAAAAATAAATCAAAACAAGGCTGGGCGCTGGTGGCTCACACCTGTAATCTTAACTACTCAGGAGGCTGAGATCTAAGGATCATGGTTCAAAGCCAGCCCAGGCAGGAAAGCCCGTGAGAATCTTATCTCTAATAAACCACCAGAAAACTGGAAGTGATGCTCTGGCTCAAGTAGTAGAGCACTCGCCTTGACAAGAACAGCTCCCAGGCCCAGAGTTCAAGCCCCAGGACCAACAAAAAAAAATCAAAACAATCTTGAAATAAATAAATAGAGCATCAGAGAAATGTAGGGACAAGCTTATGAAGTCTAACATTTATATCACTGGAGTCAAGACAAATAATAGAAGAGTATGGTAATAAAAGTTTCAAACAAGTATTACCTGGAAACTCTCAGAATTTGGCAAAAAGCGTAGGTTGCAGAGTTAAGAAGCTAAGTAAAAATACAAAATCCAGCAGGAAAATCTCAGACAAATCTACGTCAAATCATTTCAATCAAACTTCTTAAAATTAAAGACAAAGAAAAAGCACCAAGAGATAAATAATACATCACCTATAAGGGAAGAGTTTTTTGAATGATAGTGGATTTCTTTTTTAAAATTTTATTGTAAAGGTGATATACAGAGGGGTTACAGTTACATAAGTAAGGTAGTGAATACATTTCTTGTCAAACAGTGTTACCCCTTCCTTCTTTTCTCCCACATTCCCTTCCCTCAACTCCCTTCCCCTCCAAGTTGTAAAGATGATTTCCAACATAGGGTCTTGTGATTATCGCAGTTGCATTGGTTCACCTTTTGTCCTTTGTTCATTGTAGCATTATTTACCATAGCTAAGATATGGAACCAACCCAGATGACCCTCAATTGATGAAATGGATCAAGAAAATGTGGTATATATGCACAATGGAAAGTGACATTGCCCCATTTGTAAGAAAGTGGAAAGTCTTGGAAAAAAATCATATATAAATATATAATCAGTTGTGGGGCTTGAACTCTGGGCCTGGGCGCTGTCCCTCAGCTCTTCAGCTGAAGGCTAGTGATCTACCACTTGAGCCACAGGGCCACTTCTGGTTTTCTGGTTGTTTATTGGAGATAAGAGTCTCACAGACTTTCCTGCTGGAGTTGGCTTTGACCGTGATCCTCAGATCTCATCCTCCTGAGTAGTTAGGATTACAGGTGAGAATCACCAGCGCCAGGCTGAAAAAAAATGGAGGATAGTCCTAGCAGAGGCTCACAGTAGATCAATAGCTATGTACATATGAACATATAAAATGATGCTAATTGAAGTGAACTCCAAGATATGGAAGCACGAGGTCTTTTTTTAAAAAAAATTATTTATTTTTTATTGTGAAAATACTGTACAGAGGGGTTACAATTACATGGGCAAGATAATGAGTACATTTCTTATCAAGCATTGTAGCCTCCTCCTTTGTTTCCCCTTCCCATCCCTTCCCATCCTTCCCCCCCCCCCCCCCAATCCTCCCCACCCCCCCCACCAAAGTTGTAAAGTTCGTTTTTGACATAACAACTTGTACTTCTCATTGTTGCAACAGGTCCACCTGTATCCCTATTTAAACGACTTGTTTTCCCCTTCCCCTCCACAAATTATACTGAGGTCTTTTTTTTTTAATGAACCGTGTGAAGTTATTTCTTTTTTTCTTTCATTTTCTTCCTTTGGTTTTTCATTTTCTTCCTCTGTTGTCACTGTTTTTGATATTTGTACCCTGTGTCTTGTGTATATGTTTATCTGATTTAGGGAAGGGAAGGGTAATAACAAAATGGTGAGACAGTGGATTTCTTATATGAAATCCTAGGAGTTCATATAAGAAGGATGTGCCCACCATTTTCAAGGGGATAGAACAGAATGCCTAACTCCATTAAAAAATTTTTTTTGGTTGCCATAAAGGTGATATACAGAGGAATTACAGTTGTGTAAGTTAGGTAAAGCTAACTCCAAATTTTACATCTGGTGAAAACATCCTTCAAGAATGAAGAGAATGCTGGGTGTAAGTGGCCTGAAGTCCTAACTACTTCAGAGGCTGAGATCTGAAAATCACAATTAAAGCCAGCCTGAACAGGAAAGTCTGTGAGACTCTTATCTCCAATTAACCAACATAAAAGCCAGAAATGGTGCTGTGGCTCAAAGTGGTGGGGCACTAGCATGAGCAAAAACAAGCTCAGGGACAGTGCACAGGCCCTGAGTTCAAGCCTCAGGACTGGCATGAGTATGCGCATGTGCATACACAGGCACACACACACAGAGGAATGAAGAGAAAATAAAAAAAAATATTTCAAATGAAGAAAAAGAGAATCTAGTCGGGTGCAGGTGGCTCAGGCCTGTAATCCTAGCTACTCAGGAGACTGAGATCTGAGGATCGCAGTTCAAAGCCAGCCCAGGCAGGAATGTCCATGAGACTCTTATTTCCAATTTATCACCAGAAAACTGGAAGTGGCATTGTAGCTCAAATGGTAGAGCACTCACCTTGAGTTGAAGAGCTCAGGGACAGCGCCCAGGCCCAGAGTTCAAGACCCACGCTCCCAACCCCCCCCCCAAAAAAAAAGAAAAGAAAAGAGAATCTATAAGTAGCCAATAAATGAAGGAAAACTGATTAATCCTTAATGGCTAAAGTGAATTCTCTAAACACACAAAAAAGATAAAAACATAAGTGAAATGATAACAGAAGACTTGGAACTTCAGAAAGGAAATGACAAGGTGTAGGTAAAAGTAAGGGCCTATATGATAATCTATCTTTCTCATTGCTTTAAAAATGATGTCTGAGGGGCTGGGAAGGTGGCTCAGTGGTAGAGCGCTTACCTTGCATGCATGAGGCCCTGGGTTCGATTCCTCAGCACCACATAAGCAAAAAGAAAAAAGCCGGAAGTGGCGCTGTGGCTCAAGTGGTAGAGCGCTATGAAGAGCTGAGGGATAGCGCCCAGGCCCAGAGTTCAGGCCCCACGACCAGATCCCCCCCCAAAAAAAAAAGATGTCTGAGGCAAAAACTATTCAGTGTTATGTTCAGAATATACAGGAAAAATATAGCTGGTGAGGCGGCATGTACCATAATCACAGATATTGAGGAGGCAGAGGCTGAAGTATTGCAAATTTGAGCCTAACATGGGTGACATTGAGAGATCTGTCTCAAAAAATAAAGAAAGAAAATTACATTTAAGCAGTAGTAAGATTATAAAGGAACCTAAATGGAAGTTTCTACACTCACTTAAAATGTGCAATTGATGATACCAGTAGTCTAGGATAAATTGCATATGTATATTGTAATGTCTTAAAAATCATTAAGCAATACATAGGAGACATGCTAAAAAAAGACTATAGATAAATCAAAATGGAATTCTAAAAAATATACAGGTAACAAGACGACAAGAAGAAGGAATCAGGAAAAACAATAAATAGAAAACCACACAATGGCAGGCTTAAGCCTTAGCATATCAATAATTACTTTAAATGTGAATGATCTAAAAATACTGCTTAAGATATAACAATACCAGAATAGATTTAAAAAGACTCAGTTATATACTGTCTGTTAGAAACTCACTTCAAATGTATTAATGTAGATAAGATAGACTGAAAGTAAGAGTAGATAAAGTTATACTATATAAACATTAATTTAAAAAAGCAAGCATCATAACTTCCTTGTACTATTAATATATGCTAACTAAAATAAGAGTAGCTAGATATATAATGTCAAATAAAACAGATTAAAGTGTAGTGAAAGTTATCATGGACAAAGAAGGGACAGTGATCAAAGCATCTTTTTTTTTTTTTTTTGTCGGCCGTGGGGCTTGAACTCTGGGCCTGGACGCTGTCCCTCAGCTCTTCAGCTCAAGGCGAGCGCTCTACCACTTGAGCTACAGCGCCACTTCTGGTTTTTTCTGGTGGTTTATTGGAGATAGGAGTCTCATGGTCTCTCCTGCCCAGGCTGGCTTTGAACCGTGATCCTCAGATCTCAGCCTCCTGAGTAGCTAGTATTACAGGCGTGAGCCACCAGCGCCCGGCTTGATCAAAGCATCATTATGACATGGAACAACTGCAATCGCAAGTGTATATACATAAACAACAGTGCTTCAAAATAAGATGATTCCTGATTTGCAATGATTTAACTTACTGATTTCTTACTTTATAATGGTGCAAAAGCAACAGGAATTCGGTTGAAACTTTACCTCAGATTTTAATTTTGATCTTTTCTGGGCTAGTGACAGGCAGCACAATACTCTCATTGAGTACAATACTCTCAGTGGGCAGTGGCAGTGAGCTGTAGTTTCCGGTCAGCAACCAGTCAGCAACAACCAGTATTGTGTAGTATACTGTATTGTTACGTTATGATGTTTAGTATGTCAGGTGGATTAACTGTGTTTTTATGCCAGTACTGGGGATTGAACTCAGGGCCTGGGTGTTGACACTCTATCATTTAAGCCACAGCTCCACTTCCAGCTTTTTGCTGGTTAATTGAAGATAAGAGTCTCACAGGCCAGTGGCTAAAATCCTAGCTACTCAGGAGGCTGAGATCTGAGGATCATGGGTTGAAGCCAGCCCAGGCAGTAAAGTCCATGAGACTCTTTTTTTAAAATTTTAATTTATTTTTTATTGTGAAAATACTGTACAGAGGGCTTACAATTAGATGGCCAAGATAATGAGTACATTTCTTATCAAGCATTGTAGCCTCCTCCTTTGTTTCCCCTTCCCAAGTCCATGAGACTCTTATCTCCAATTAGCCACCAGAAACCTGGAAGTGGCACTGTGGCTCAAGTGGTAGGGCACTAGTCTTAAGCAAAAGAGCTCAGGGACAGCACCCAGGACCAGAGTTCAGGCTCTATGATTGGCAAAAAAAAAAGTCTCACACAGACTTTTCTGTCCAAGGTGGCTTAAAACCATGATCATCAGATCTCAGACTCCTGGGTAGCTAGGATTACAGACATGATCCACTGGTGCCTGCATATTTTTTGTTGGTCATGCAGCTTGAACACAGTGGCTGAGTGCTGTCCTTGAGCTTTTGTGTTCAAGGCCATCACTCTACCACTTCAAGCCACAGCTCCACTTCTGGTTTTTAGGGTGTAAGTTGGAGACAAGAGTCTCCTGGATTTTTCCTGCCTAGGGTGGCTTTGGTCCACAATCTTCAGATCTCAGCCTCCTTAGTACCTAGGATTACAGGCATGAGCCACCAGCACCTGGCAAGCTCCTGCATTTTTGACTTAGGATAATTTCAACTCATGGTAGGTTTACCAGGAAATAAGTTGAATAAAACAAGGTGAATTGAAAGACAGATAAATCCAAAATTATACTCATGAACTTTATTATTTCTTTCTCAGCATTTGACAGAGAGACTAAATAGAATACTAGCAAGAATATAGAAAAACTCGACAGCATCATCAACCAAGAGGTTCTAATTGTCCTTTATAGAACACTCCACCCAGAAACAATAGAAAATACAGTATGTTCAAGTATACATAAAACATTCACCTACTTAGGCCATATTCTGGGTCATACACCTAACCTTATTATATTTAAGGGACTTGAAATCATACAGAGTATGTTCTTTGATCAAAATGCAGTACAATTAACAACAGAAAGTTAACAGGAAAATATCGAAACTCTTAAAAATCAAGTAACACACACTTAGATAATTTGTGCCCAAGGTTAAAATGGCTCCTTTTCTTACCTGACCCACCGTACATGAGGTCATTTGCATAGAGGAGCTTAAGAGTAGTGTTTGTTATATACTAATCAGTCACCAAACATTAGCTAATTTAAATATTAAGGCATTCTGAGTACTCTTAGAGCCAGTTGTTGCAATGGAGATAGGAACACAGGAGATTCATTTGGAGGATGGAGAATACTACCCTGCAATATGAAAGAGCAGAAGATTGGGGCAGGGAGAGCCTGTGATGCCCATCACTGCCAGCCATACTACCAAGGAATTCCTGAGGCAAAGATAGCCTGCCTCATAGGAAAAAAGGGAAGCTGTTGGTCAAAGGCTCTAAAATAAGATGAATGAGTTCTAGAGATCTGATGTATGTCATGGTGATTCTAATTAATGATAATGAGTTGTATGGTACTTGAAATTCACTGAAAAGATGTTTTTATCACAAACAAAGGTAGCTGTGAGGTAGTGGGTATGCTAATTAATTTGATAGTGGTAAACATTTCACAGTACATACAGTATACCAAACCATCACATTTTTCACCCTGTAAAAATATATTTGCCGATCACATCTCAATAAGACTGGAAAAGGGAGAACAGGCACAAATCACTAGATCCTAGTGCCCTCCTTATATCAGTAACTAGTGGAGGGGGCTTCCTGGGAAGAGCAGGACTTTGGCTAGAAGGAAAGCAGAGGCTAATGATGCTGAAGGTGTGTGTTCTTGTGGGGCATGTGGGTAATACAACTTTAGGGCAGCTCGGCAGAAATGTGACTTCACTTTATTTTCTTAAATCACCAAGAGATTTGAAATTACATATTCTCAGCCCTAAGCCTAGGGGTCAGTTCCCCCATCTTTGTATTCCTGGAGAAGATAAGAAACTTTAAGGGCAGTACAGGGAGCGAAAAGATGTGTGAATGTGTCTTTATTGCATAGTCACAATGTACACCAAGGCCAAACCCCTGCCCCCACTTCTTTGCAGAAAGAGGCGAATGAGGTCAGCCTGGTTTTGCTCTTAGCTGACTATTTTGCTTGCTATGAAGGAATGAACATTTCATCTATTGTTGTACTTCCTCTGGGACCACCAGGTTTTTCCCACGAAGGCCAACAAAGAGATGATTTGTATCTGGGAGTCTGTGTGCAAAACCAAAGTGGGTTTGCCTGAATTTGTAAGCTGAGAAGTTGTTCAAACCACATCCTGTCTCAGGGGTAGTAGAGGCAGGTGGTCCCATATGGAGAGTTAGACACTGAGCAACCAAGTTAACCCTGTTCTTCTTAAAGCTCCAAGGCCATGATTAATGGGTGGAGATGCTCTGGCATCATTGCCCTCCCTTTTTTTTGTGCTGGTACTCAGGCTTAACTCAGAATCGAACCTAACCACTGTCACTTCTGGCTGGTTAATTGGAGATTGGAGTCTCATGGCTTTGCTGCTTGGGCTGGCTTTTTTTTTGTGCCAGTTCTGGGGCTTGAACACAGAGCCTGCGCTCTGTCCCTGAGCCTCTCTGTGCTCAAGGCTAGCACTCTACCACTTACTCTACCACTTGAGCCACAGCACCACTTCCAGCTTTTTTCAAGTAGTTGATTGGGGATAAGAGTCTTACAGACTTTCGCGCCTGGGCTGGCTTTGAACTGTGATCTTCAGATCTCAGCCTCCTGAGTAGCTAGGATTACAAACGTGAGACACCAGCAACTTGTTTGGTCTGGTTTTGTTTTTGTTGGTTGTGGAGCTTGAACTTGGGGCCTGGGTGCTGTCCCTGAGCAATTTTTGCTCAAGTCTAGCACTGTACCACTTTGAGCCACAGCTCCACTACCATTTGTTGTTGTTGTAGGGTGGTTTTTTTTTTTTTTTTGGAGTGGTTAATTGGAGATAAGAGTCTCTTGGAGACGTTTCTGCCTGGGCTGGCTTCAAATTGCAACCATCAGATCTTAGCCTCCTGAGTAGCTGGGATTAAAGTGTGAGCCACTAGCACCTAGGTACTATATAGGGACTTGAAAATCACTTAACATTTGTTTGTTTTTTTTTTGGCGGTTGTGGGGCTTGAACTCTGGACCTGGGCGCTGTCCCTCAGCTCTTCAGCTCAAGGCAAGCACTCTACCACTTGAGCTACAGCGCCACTTCCGGTTTTCTGGTGGTTTGTTGGAGATAGGAGTCTCATGGTCTCTCCTGCCCCGGCTGGCTTTGAACCGCGATCCTCAGATCTCAGCCTCCTGAGTAGCTAGGATTACAGGCGTGAGCCACCAGGGCCCGGATACTTAACATTTATTTCTATGTCCATAGCTACAGAGTTTAGAATGCAGCTAGGGAGCTGTGCATTGATGGCTCACCACGCCTATCATCCTAGCTACTCAGGAGGCTGAGATCTAAGGATTGAGATCTAATGTTCAAAGCCAGCCCTGGCAGGAAAGGCTATGAGACTCATCTCCAATAAACTACTCAGAAAAAGCCAGAAGTGACACTGTGGCCCAATTGGTAGACTGTTAGCCTTGAGCACAAAGAGGCTGACAAAGCCCCGGCCTGAGTTCAAGACCCAGGACTGGCAAAAAAAAAAAATGCAGGCCACTCCCACTTCCAACTATGTCCTGTTAACAATGAGCTTTTCTTCTAAGGAAGAAGAACAGCTCACTGTCCCCACTAAAGGTGAAAAAACCAGTCCAATTCCATTTATGTCTGTGTTGTAGCTCTTAGAAAAACTCTTTCCTAGCTTTAAAATAAAGCCATGGTCAAGATCTGAGATGGCGACTGTGAGTCTCTAGTATTAGCACAGTGGTATTCAAGGAAAACTAGTTTTAGGAATTGTTTTTACCTAATATGGGAGAAAAATAAAACTGTGTTTTAAATATTTACTAGCTGTGCATTTTAGTCATGACTGTATCAGGATTGAAACTATTCAAATATAACTGGCATTGAAAGTATCAAGTATCAAAATGTGAGCAGGTTATTACCAGGACTGTGCCCTTTTGGACAAGACTTCATTGTTTGCAATGTTCTATGGTTCGCTTTCTGACCAGATATGATTCATAATGAAGGGTGGGCAGAAGATGACATTGTAGCTGTTTTTATGCTCTAAACATTATCAAGTGGTAACTGCTGAGCCGTGCTGTGATATTGGGACCTTCACAGGCACAAGAAAGGAAGGTTTATTTATTGCTGTCATTCTGTAATGGCGTTGCACAGCCTGGCTCATCTTCACAATTCAATCTTTTATATTTTTCTCCACACAAATATATGCAGTTTTTTTCTCCCCAATCTTTTTGTTGTTAATATTTTGGGCAGTGTTGGAGATTGAGCCAATGCAGTGGTCTTGCACTTGCTATGCAAACCCTTCTACCACTTACCTAGATCCCATCTCCTTTCCTCCATCTTGAAATTGAAATAATTGCCAAGCTGTCTATTAGGACTACATCTGCCATATGAAAATTGTTCCAGCTCTTCTGTGTTAAGCAAGTGATTATAACATTAGGTTCTTGTAGCACATAATGTAAACTTTGAAAGAAATTTCATTTTTTATGGTTTCAAGTGCTGGTAAGATTTTTTGGTATGTTTATTGATATTTCTTGTAGGGACTTCCCTCTTAACCTGGTTGAGCATGTCACGCTGATCTCTTTGCTGTGTGTAAAATCCATGCAATTAGAGTGTGAGTTTCTGCTGTCAGTGGTGGTTAAAAAGCTATAAAACCTCACTCCCTTTTTGAGCCACTGATTTAAAAATATTTAACCCATCTTTTTATTTTTAAAACTTGAATTTCAATGGGTTACATTAACAGGTATTTTAAGGTGGCAATCAAATCTAGGATGCTGCCAACTCTAAGCTGAACACAATCCTTAGTCCTCAAGCTAGATAGAAAATCTAATTTCAGGCTTATTGCAATGCAGAGACATAGCTGATTTGTAAACAGACATTATAACAACATAGTACAGTTGACAAACCGTTCATGGGCAGGGTGAAGTGTGTTATCTAGCTGTCTAAATGGTAATTATGATTGCAGTTCCACCGAGGGTGCATCTCACAGAGCCACAGGCTAAGTAAAGGTACACATTCATCATTGGTAGATTTATCTCATTTTAGTCTCATTACATACAAACTTAGGCCTGTTTTCATTCATTATAATGAAATAAGGATTCACTTTACTAAAAAAAAAAAAGAACAGTTCTTCTCTTCCCTTTAGTTAGAATACACAAGTGAATATTAAGGCATAAAATAATTAAAATTCATACTCTGTAATGAAATTATTATATTACAGACATTCTTGACCCTGTGGCATGTTCTTGCAGTTTGTGGACTACATGGTCGCTCAGTTTCTCTTTGCTTGTCTGCCCTGATAGCAGGGCTGTTAGGTGATTCATATTGGCCCATTCCTTCCTGAAGTAGCTAGATGGGCTTACAGATGTTGAAAGAGTGTTTTAAATATTCATCTAGTTTGGTTGAATTTAATATCCAAACTTTAAAATTTTTAAATTTAAATTTTTTTTTAAATTTAAAATTTTAAGTTTTGGAGTTGTTAAATGGCCCACTTTGTAATAGCACATAATTTATTTGGTGTTATCTAAGTTAGTGAATAAATTATTTAAGTAAAAGGGAAAGTTCTTTCTGTGTGATGGATCTTATCAAGCTGATAGCACTTTCATTTACATAGGATTACTGATATTAAATTAGGTTTGTGAGTAAGAGAGAAATGATAAACCAAAGTTTTAAGATGTATACCTACTAGGTGTTAAATAATGTATTGCAGTCTAGGATCTGACAGTTATTGGCTGTCTCAAGATATGCCTGTCTGTGCATTCTGCTTGCTAGGCTGTCACTCTACCAATTGAGCCATATTCCTAGCTATCCCATTTTGCATTTGTTTTTCTTTTTTTCTTTGTCAGCTGTTGGGCTTGAACTCAGGGCTTGGGCACTGTCCCTCAGTTCTTCAGCTCAAGGTGAGCGCTCTTCCACTTGAGCCACAGTGCCACTTCTGGTTTTCTAGTGCTTTATTGGAGATAAGAGTCTCACGGACTTTCCTGCCTGGGCTGGCTTTGAACCGCGATCCTCAGATCTCAGCCTCCTGAGTAGCTAGGATTCCAGGCGTGAGCCACCTGCGCCCAGCTCTGCATTTGTTTTTCTTTTTAAAAATTTGTCATTATATTGAGTTGGGCTCTAGTGGCTCACACCTGGAATCCAAGCTACTCAGGAGGCTGAGATCTGAGGATTACGGTTCAAAACCAACTTGGGCAGGAAAGTCCATGAGACTTTTACCTCGAATTAACCACCAGAAAACTAGAAGTAGTACTGTGACTCAAGTGGTAGAACACTAGTCTTGAGCTGAAGCACTCAGGGACAGCATCCAGGCCCCAGAGTTCAAGCCCCACAACCAACCAAAAAATTGTTATTATAAAGGCAATGTACAGAAGGATTACAGTTTTTCTGACTAGGGTTTATGTCCTGAGAAGCTTGTTACTTATATCTTTTTTTTTTGCTGGTCATGGAGCTTGAACTCTGGGCCTGGGCACTGTTCTGAGCTCTTCAGCTCAAGGCTAGCATTCTACCACTTGAGCCATAGCACCCACTTCCAGCTTTTTCTGTGTATGTGGTGCTGAGGAATCGAACCCAGGGCCTCATGCATGCAAGGCAAGCACTCTACCACTGAGCCACCTTCCCAGCCCCTGTTACCTGTATCTTGATTCTCCTATTTACGTTTTTTGAGTAGCTGGGTGTAGTGTTTCATGCTTGGCTTTTATTGCTTGGGATAGTGTCTTGTGAGCTTTTTTCTGTCCTCAAGCTGGTATCCTCCCAATCTCTGCATCTCCAGCATCTAGATTTGTAATTGTGAGATACTGCCTAGCATGCATATGCATATGTATTCTTAACTTGCAGTTTCCACAAACAAGGATGATGGTTGGATATCATTTTAAAGAACATTTAATGTTATTCATATTACTGATTTATAAACAGGCACACGTTAACATATATTTTTACTTCATTTTAAAATAGTGATTTTTAAGACACTAATTTTCGATTTCAATTTCTTTTTTTCTTCTTTCACACTGAAATTTAATGGTGTAATGGGACAATTTATGTATTTTCAAAATAGCTTCTGAAGTGCTACCAAAAATGTTGGTTGCTTTTGAAAAGTCAGATGATCTCTGTAAATTATAGAACAAGACTCAAGTGTTGTGTACATATTTCAATCCATTTCTATTATAGTAATCTTTTTTACTATGACCACCCACACCTTGATTTCATAATATGAAATATCACTGAACTATTAAGATAATAGAAGAGTATGAAAATATAACCTATATCTAGCTGCTCACTACCTAGCTTTATCAAATATTACTATTTTGTCATAGTTCTGATCCTTTAAAAAAACAATAGATTTTGTATTTCTTTTCAGAGATGTAGAGAGCTACAAAAGTACCTCCCATGCTTCCAAGGGAAAAAAAAATTCTGGGCTGGCTGGAAATTAAGAGAGAACTGAGTTTGCAGAGCAAATGGCCATTTCAAAATCTGGAGAGACAGAGTACTTCCTGTGAGACACAGGACATTACCTGAGCTTCTGCTTATGGGGGCAGAAGCCATCAGATGCCATGGAAGTAGAAAGGAAGGCTGAGCTAGAAAATGTGGCCAAGCCCTGGGCCTGCTTGAGTTTAAAGCTCCTGGAGGAGGAGCTTCTACCCTTTGCAAGCTTTTCCTCTCAGAGGCCCACTGGCTCTTGTAAGGAAGATTGGGGGAAATCCAGAGAAAGCTCATGGTGCTGGCTCAGGAACCACGGAGAAATCTGCTCAAACCCTTGGCCTTTAGCGAAAGACTTATTATTCTGCAAGGGAAGGGTCTGATGTGAGGTCTCCGTGCTGCAGCAGCTGGGCCAAGGGAACTCACCCAGGCCCCACCCCTCGCGCTGCTACCCCATCTCATCTAAAAACACGTTTTCATCCGCAGGGGAGAAGGGCCTCATGCAGGAGATAGACTAAGAACATCAGCGATAACCACTGCAGCCTAGGGATGGGGGAGGGGAGCTCTTGCTCTGAAGTAGAGGCAGAAACACCTGTGAAAGCTACACTGGCTGCCTGTGCAGCACAGAGAGCAAGGATTGAGTGTATTAGAGAACAGACCCCCTTCAGCTCACAAGCATACCAGCAGGGCCTGGGAATAGCAGCAGTGAAGGTTACAGTAGGGAGAGCTGCACAAGACATCCTTGCTCCTGGGAACAGTACCAAAGGGAAGCCCCAAAGCTAAGAGAGGGGACGACAAAAACCCATGAGAGAATTTGAAGTCTGATGTCTATAGGAGCAACAACAGTCCAGCTTCTGTTCAGATGAACACAAATGCCCACACTAAACATACATTTACTTCAGTATCTACTGTCCTATACAACATGTCACTCTTTCAAGCCCCAAATACAAGGCATACCAAAAAGCCTGGAAAAACAAATGGAAGAGACATAGTAACCATTAGGACCACATACAGATACGTTATAGCTGTTGGAGTTACCAAACCATATATGCACATGATACTTAGCTGTCAACTGAGTACTGTTTAGGTGCTAGGTGAGATTTTGGGGTGACATTTTTGGAGTGGGCTTAATGAGGCTTGAGCTTTTGGAGAGCTTAAGTCTATCAGAGGGCAGAGAGCATAATCACAGATGGGCAAAACAGATAATTAAAGATGGTGAAAATAGGCAATGAAGGAGGGGAAAACATAAAGTGACTGTGGGCTCAATTAGCTAGAGTCATTCTGGAAGACCTTTCAGGGGGAGGTGATTTTAGAGCTCACATGTGCATGACAAAAATGGTCCTGCCATTATTAAGAGCCATCTAAACAGAAAACATCAAGTGCAAGGTATGAGGTATGAACAAAGTTGGATCCTAATGTAGAGGAGAGCAACTGCTGGTTGACCTGTCTAACTTAGGGAGGAAATGGTGGTTGGGCTTTCTCTGGCTCACATAATTCTTTCTTTTTTTTAAACATGTAGGAATGACTCCTTTCTCTCTTCATTTTGGAGGGCAAGGAGAATCTATTATACCTTTTTTGCAACTACTTCAGGATATCGTACAGAATAAAAGAAATGTGAATTTGCAATTGTGAGTAGATAACTTCATTTCTCCAGTACATTTGTATTGCTTGTCTTTGTAATTGCAGAGAATGTATATTAGCTACTACTCTTCTATCTCCTGCCCCAGGTAGTTGTTATTTCTATATTATAGGTGGGAAAACTGAATCTCAGAAAGTTACCTGACTCCACAGGTATTACAGATCTATAATAGGTCAGTCTTAGCATTTGAACCTGGTGGCCTGTAAGGGCCATGTGGAAAGATGTTCTTTTTTTTTTCTTTCTGTCAGTCATGGGGCTTGAACTGTGGGCCTGGGTGCTGTCCCTGAGCTCTTCACTTGAACCACAGCACCACTTCTGTTTTTCTGGTGGTTAATTGGAGATAAGCGTCTCATGGACTTCCTGCCCTGGCTGGCTTTGAACCATAATTCTCAGAACTCAGCCTCCTGAATAGCTAGGATTATAGGCATGAGCCACCAGCTCCCGGCAAGATGGAGGTTCTTAAAAGTGGGGAAAAAAGAACTGAAAAATGAAATATATTTGTTGAATTATTTTTGGGGGGGGTCCGGTTGTGGGGCCTGAACTCTGGGCCTGGGTGTTGTCCCTCAGCTCTTCAGCTCAAGGCTAGCGCTCTACCTCTTGAGCCACAGTGCCACTTCCGGCTTTTCTTTTTCTGCTTATGTGGTGTTGAGGAATCGAGCCCAGGGCCTCATGCATGCAAGGCAAGTGCTCTACCACTGAGCCACCTTCCCAGCCCTTATTGAATTCTTATGGTTAGCCTGCCTTTGTTAAAGCATTGACTGGTGAAATTTACTGGGGGAATGGATTTGATGAATACATATTGAACAATCTGGCACTTGTTCATTTGTTCCAGTTGCTTAGGAATTGTAAACGTGGGTAGTTTGAATAGTTGCAACATCCCAGTTAGTTCCTTCTGCTGTCTTTCTACTACAAATGTTACTATATAATATTAATACAGTGAAGGCAATGTTGTCTGGTATTTATCTACCCAGAACATTCTGAAAACCAGTTTTTGTGGTCTCAGTAACTTTTAAGTAATTAGTACCAGTCTACTGTTTTGTAGACTGCATTTTTAATCGTCTCAAATGACTGTCATTCATTTTTATACTTAATCCTTATTCTTTGAGATGAAATGAGGCATAATATAAATAACCATATTGAGAATACAATTAGAGAGGCAGAACATTGTGTTGGATGAAGAGGATGATTAGGGGCTGGGAGTATAGGTTAGTGGTAGGGCATGTGCTTATTAGCATGTGTGTGGCCCTGCGTTTTATCCCTAGCACACAAAAACAATTCCCCAAAACCAACAACAACAACAACGACGACGAAACTTTCCCCAGAGCATCTGTATTGGCCTAAGGCTGCTGCTATTTGATGATCATAGTTTTTTTCTTTTTTTCTTTTTTTTTTTGAAGGAAATTCAATCTGAGTAGAGCTGGCAGTAATAATTGAGGACCTACTCTATGCATAGTTCAGTTAGCTGTACCATTCATGGGATTACGTGCTGGGAGACAAAGTCAGCACTTTTTTTTTGTTGCCAGTCCTGGGGTTTGAACTCTGGGAAAATCAGCACTTTTATATAGGGCTTCTCATAGTCTAAAGAAGTTAAGTAACTTGCCAGGGGAACCAAGATTGTAAATATCAGTTCTGGATTTGAGCGTGTAGATGTTTTCATTCCAGTCCGTGTTCTCTCAACTCTTAACTGTACTATGGTAGAGTATTGTTGGGTGGCCTCAGCTGTGTGTGTGTGTATGTGTGTGTGTGTGTGTGTGTGTGTGTGTGTGTTTAAAAGCTAAAGCAGATAGTAATTAATTAGCAGATCTGTCAGGTTCTAAAAACTTGCTGGGAATCTTGGCTGAGCTCTGTGATAGGGTACTACAAGATTTAAAAAAAATGGAACCATGTCTCAAATGAAACCACAACTTCCTGTGAGTGCCTTATGATGTTATTTGAAGAAGGGAAATAAACATGAATTTTTTAAAAGTTTCTTCAAGTATATTGATTTTATAAATGGATACAATTAGTAGGTCTCATTAGTTCCAAGAAGTATTTATCCTGGCATGCCTTGGTGCCACGTAGCACTCCTTATTGCTAAAAGGTTTTGCAGGTTCTGCTGCTTTCACTCTCTAGGATTCAGATGTGACGGATGGCTTTAAACATGCAAATGTTGATGCTGCCAGCCCAAGTGGAAAAATGTATTGCTTTAATTTAAAAAACAGGCTGTGTCTAGTTTTTGACTCCCTTTACATTTAGCCAGCTCTATTTTCTGGGAGGGTGGAAAAGAGTAGGGGCAGGATTAGGCCCTGCTCTTCCTCTATGAGATCCCAGAGGACTGGGTCGGGGGGTGTTCATGTGCTTTCTAGGCAAGATTGTGCCAGGCCTTGGGTTTCACCCCCAAGCACCCCCTCCCCTCACCCAATCAATTAATTATCAAAAATATTTTTACAGCATGCCTTTTGATGGTGCTCTCTCACTTGCAAAACCTCCCAGAAGATACTGGAGCCAGGTGGTAGTGTAGCCCTGTTTTCTGAATTCTAATGTACCGCTTCCCCAGATCTTATTAGATGCAAAATCTGATGAGAGTCTAGGCCGGGGCAGTGGAGAAGCTTAGATACTGCAGGTGTAAGAATTCTTTGACCATGCAGATTTTGTGGTGTGTGAGTGTGTGTGTGTGTGTGCGTGTGTGCATGCTGGTCCTGTGGTTTGAACTCAGGGTCTGGGCACTGTCCTTGAGCTTTATTTTACTCAAGGCTAGTGCTCTACCACTTGAGCCATAGCTCTTCTGGCTTTTTTGGTGGTTAATTGGAGATAAGAGTCCCATGGACTCTCCTGCCTGGGCTTGCTTTGAAATGGATTCCTCAGAGCTCAGTGTTCTGAGTAGCTAGGATTCCAGGTATGAGCCACTGGTGACTAGCATACATACTACTTTTAGTAGAAAGGATCACTGACCTTCCAGAGCCCAGCCTCTAGCTCAGCCTGTACAGATTACTAGAATCACTTAGAAGGGGTGAGGGTTATTAAACAGCACAGATTTCCAGGGCTTTACCAGATCTATGGAATTAGAAAGGGTGAGAGTGGGGGTGAAGCCAGCAGAAATTTGTTGCGGGTTGGGTGGGTGAGGAAAACTACTGAGTACTTTGGAAATAAAGCTTTGATCTTTGTTTATTGGGGGCAGGGAGGAAGGATGACCAACTTGCAAATCTTCATTGTAAGAATCAAATTGAGGGGGCTGGGAAGGTAGCTCAGTGATAGAGTGTTTGCCTTGCATGCATGAGGCCCTGGGTTCGATTCCTCAGCACCACATAAGCAGAAAAAGCTGGAAGTGGTGTTGTGGCTCAAGTGGTAGAGCGCTTGCCTTGAGCTGAAGAGCTGAGTGACAGTGCCCAGGCCCAGAGTTCAGGCCACACGACTAACCACAAACAAAGAAAAAGAATCAGATTGAGGTGTGACAAGTTTTCAGACATCCCAAGAGCTTCAAAGCTCTTTGACCTAAACTATGTGAGAAGTCTTACTACACCACCCCCTCCCCTTCACCTCATGGAAGGGAATGGAGTTGTTGCTCACGATTGTATCCAAACTGGCTTAAGTCAGAGAGCATGGAGAAAAAAGTACTTAATGGTTAGCTTGCTGGCCTGCCTAGCATTAGATAATGTCTGCAAAAGCTTGAGGAGTATGTCCAGGGAAGCCAGGCCCAAATATGGTAAAGAGAAGTCATGATTATGAGGTAGGAGTTGAAGTTACCATTGCAAATATTTAAAGTGTCATTTCAGCTCTTTCCTCTGCTCTTGGGTTTGGGGTTCCATTCTAGTGGTGTGTGGAAAGCCAGGACCCACTGGAAAGAAGGCCTGGGGTTGTCTTTGTTGTGATGAAGCACAGATTCCACAGTGGAGTTTTGTGGGTCACTCCTGACTGCCCAGCAAGTAGTTCGTTAGCATCTGCTAAACCTTACAATTGATCTTTTTCTGAGGTCAGGCAGGAAGCTAAGAACCTAGGTGAGGATTGATCTTCCTAGCTTTTGCTCCTTCTTGTAGCTATTGTGTCCCTTTCTGTCTTTTTTTTAAAAATTAGCTATATTAGTTGTACAAAGGTGTGTGTGGGGGGGGGAATTCACTGTGATATTTCCACGCAGATACAAATATATTCCAATCAATCTCACTCCCCCGCAACACTGTCCCTCTCTTAACTTGCAGTCTTTATTCAAAACTGTTTAGAGGGGACACCCATGGCTCTCACTTGTGGTCCTAGCAACTCAGGGAACTGAGACCTGAGGATAAAGGTTTGAAGCCAGCCTGGGCAGAAAAGTCCATGAGGCTCCATCTCCACATTAACCTGCAAAGAAAAAACTAGGCTGGAAGTTTGGCTTAAGTGGTAGAGTGCCAGCCACGAGGGAAAGGGCTGATTGAGAATGTGAGGCCTTAAAACAAAGTTCTGGCCTCAGTACTAGCAAACAAAGCAGAACGAACAAGCAAAAGAACAGCAACTAAGTTTGCCTCCTTATCAGAAAAGAAACTTTGGAACCTCTCTTTTCAGCCCCTTGTACAGCTTGTGGGACACATTGTATTGTTCATTCCTGGGAACTTCTATCTCTGCAGTGGTTATCAGAACAGAGAAGCAGAAGCTGTGTCTCAGCAGCTCTTATCTGAACAGAGAAGTAGAAGCTATCAGCAATCAGCACTGGGAGTTTCTGTGGGAGTTCTCCTTATTGTGTTGTAGGCCTCAAGGGATCAGGCTGAGTTCCTTGCTGAGCTTAAGGTCACTGTGGGACTGTTGGTGTAGGTGACAGCAAACACACCTGGAACCTGCCTCTGGCTCTCATACCCCCTGCCTCAATGACACGAGTGATCTGTGCGAGAAATGGATACTCTTCCTAAGGGAAATGTCAGAGCAGTCCAGTGGGTATCTGTTGAGTGTCTTCTATGTCTTGGTTCTGTTTTAGACACTCGCCCCCCCCCCCATAGGCAAGCCTGAGAGAAGGACAGTTTGACACAAACTTTTCTTTCTACTCATTATGCTGTAGGCTTAAGAGTGGGAAGGGAGCCCCTATGGTGATAAAGGAGGCCTAAGAGTTAGAGAAAGATAGGATCAGGTGGGGGACGGGTGAGTTCCAACACTGAAGAGGATTTGGTGTGAGCCAAGGCCTGTTCAAAGCCAGCAGGAGCAGAAAAGTTTGTGAGATTCTTGTCTCCAGTTAACCAGCAAAATACCAGGCTGGAGACTTGATTCAAGTGGTAAAAGCACTAGCCATAATCAGGCAAGCTGAGTGTTCAAGGTCCAGTTACCCCACTCAATATCAACGACAACATAGACAGAAAAAAATACTGTTTTGCAAAATCTAATTTACACACCAAAAAAATCAATGCATTCAGTGTCGTACTCACTGGTTCTTAAGTACACAGTTTTACAAGGTCTTCTGAATCTTCTTCCCAAACACTTCCATCACCCCGAAAAGACACTTTGGTTCATTTGCACTAACTGCCCATTTACCATTCCCAGCCCTAGGCTTTTTGTAATGTCTCCTTTTTCTTTAACGTTGAGGGAATGTTTTCAGCGAGTATTACTTATTTTAAAGAATGTCTTTTGCCAAATTACAAACTCTTGCTCTCCAGCTACTGCCTAACTCATCCCTGTCAGCATGCTTTTAGATTTCATGTAACAGAAACCTGTCTGGGACTGTCTTAAACACAAGCTTATCTCATGTAATTGGGAGGCAAGAAGAAGGTAGACCCCAGGGGAAGTGTGAGTTGTTCAGTGGGAATGTGACATAGGAAACCTGTGTTTTGTTTTGTTTTGTTTTTGTTGCCTTCTTCATGGTATCATTGTGGTAATAGCTTCACTCCAGAACTGGCTTCTCTTGGGTATAGCATGGCAGTTATTGACAGCCATTGGCAGTGTAGCCTTTGCTTTCTTATTCACAAGCCCATATAGAAGAGTTCATTCTTGCAAGCTGATTGGGTGAGCATAGTTCTTGTTGTCTGCTCTGAACCAGTGATTATCTTAGATTTGATTAGGCTATTCCTCTAGAGCTAGGAATGGGCTCCACAGGGTATAGTGGGCTCTTCTAGGGTAGGAGGAAGGGAACAGGGTTAGGCAACCAACAGTGCTCCCTTGGAACTATTGGAGAACACATTGAATTGTTTGTACCACATTTCCTTTCACTTGTGGTGTGTGTGTGGGGGGGGAGATTTTCTATGTTAAACACAGGCAAGGTCATCATCTGACTTTAAGCTTATTATCATTATTGGGTAGAGTAGACACAAACACAGTTCATCCTGGCTAGGTGATTGGCAATGGATGGGATTAATGATTCCAATAGGCTGGAGAAGAGTGGTATTTTTTTGAAGCCAGGTCTATCTTAAAGTCTCTGGTGAATTTAGGCGTTTCTCATAATAGCCTGGGAGGTTTACCTTTGGACAGTTTAACAGTGAAGGCATTATGGGGGATGGTATTAACATTAGCACATGGGGAAAATATTTTCTCAGATCTGTGTACTTTAGGATGAAATGTGAAAGTAAAATATAACTAGTAGTAAACAGAAAATCACAGATATCTAGTTATAAGAATCATACCTGGGTGTGTGTGGGGGAATAAAAGTCCTACTCTGAACATGTGTCAGTATTTTAAGACAATATGAACTCAAAATTTAAAAAAAATCTACTTTGTTTCGAGATTAATTTACGCTTCACTAAACCAAACAGATATTCCACCAGTTATTAGGACTTTATTAAACTCTGCCCTATATATTATAAAAATCAAGGTGGGCCTTTGTATTGCAAAGTCATTTGTTTGTAAACTATATTTCAGAGTCTATTTCAGGGTGAGGTTTGTCCACATGTAAGTAATGAGCATTTGCTGGTGCAGCTCTTAATGGTGAGAACGGATGTTGAAGAAAGCAAACACCATATGCCCTTTGTTTCCCGTGCATGTCTCCTTCTGGAGGCCTGGGTGGAGTGTCTCAGCTGTCTCAAATAATCTCCATTTTGCTGTTACTGCAGACTCTGCGGTTCTTTGACTCTCTTCTCTCTGATGTTAATTATAACTTCTTCCTAATTAGGTGGCTCTTCCTCCTTTTTGGTTGTAAAGGTTCCACTCTCTCAAGTGCCAAAGATTGGATTAATTTTGAAAACTCAGTTTCACTTGATTTGTGACCGAACTAAGCGCAAAGAATTGAAGAAAGAAAAAAAAAACCCTCACCCGTGTGACTGTGAAGTGGGAGGGGCAGGAGGGTTGGGCATGGGACAGGATGCTTAGAATAATTCTGCTGCCAAGTGAATCAGTGAGAGGCTTGCAGTTCTCGGAGAGCACGGAACTCACTCCTGCCCAGAGTTTAGCCAGCCAGCTCTCACCGTTTCATTCTCCACAGAATGGATCCTCTAGCAGCTAAATCTCCAAGTATCACAGACTTGTCTGAGAGTGTAAGTAGGCCATAGGTCTGTTTTGATTGTTATGTCTATATTTTTTCTAGCCTGTTGCCTAATTATTTCATTGGCCGGGAGGGAGACCTGATGGGGAATTTGGTCCTAGCCACTGTCCTTCTGAGATGGTGATAAATAATTTTCTACTTGGACCCAGGCCTTGATTTTTCTTGTTTATGGCAAAAGGTATTTTTCCCCCCAAGGCGCCCTCTGTAACAAAGTGGTTTCTTTTGGCAGAGTCCATCGTACAATAGCATTTATAAGGATTTGAAAACATCTTATCATTTGCCTTGGTCTGTCTTTCCTTCTGTGGCTGCTGTCTTCAACAGATGCATTTTCCCCAAGGGACACTGCGCACTGCCAGCTCCATCCAGGCAAACCCTGTCAGGCATCCATTTTGGTAGTAAGGGACCCCGTTGGGTTGGGAGCAGGCAATATTTCTGAGGTAGCCACAAGATTTGGGAGCCTAGGATGAAGCCAGGTGTGCAATCCAGCTTTCCTGTGGTGGGAAAGAATAAAGGGAAGGTAAGAATGAAATGGCAGGTAGGAGATAGAAAGTCAGCTGGGGGTTTGTTGGAAGCACTGTTGAAAGCAAGGTACTGGTGGCTCACTCCTGTAGGCCCAGCTACTCAGGAGGCTGCTATTTGAGGATTAAGGTAGAAGATGCTATCCCAGACTGAAAAGCCAACAAGACTCTTACTTCCAATTAGCCAGCAAGTAAGAGCCGGAAGATGTAGAGTATCAGCCTTGAGTGAAAAAGCCAAGGGTACAGGCCCACGGAGGTATTTGGGTAGGCTCAAATCTCTATTCAGCTAGCCCAATAGCTTTGTGCCTCTAACAAAAATCCTTCTAAGATGGGTGCAGGTAGCTTCCACCTATAATTTAGTTACTGAGAAGGCTGAAATATGAGAATCAAGTTTTAAAGACAGTTCAGGCAGAAAAGACCATGAGACTCTTTCCGCCATAACTAGCAAACAAAAGCCGGAAGTGGAAGTGTAGCTAGAGTGCCAGCCATGTAAGAGCTCAAGTCCCCAAGTTCAAGCCCTCATACTGGCACATGTGCAAAGGAAAACCCCTCCAAGTCGTAATGTGTTTCATCTGAATTTCTCAGTCATAACCTTTCACAGGACTTTTTATTTCTTATTTTTTGGATCCTGTTGTGGGGCCTGAACTCTGGGCCTGGGCACTGTCCCTCAGCTCTTCAGCTCAAGGCTAGCGCTGTACCCCTTGAGCCACAGCACCACTTCCGGCTTTTTTTCTTTTTGCTTATGTGGTGCTGAGGAATCGAACCCAGGGCCTCAGGCATGCAAGGCAAGCGCTCTACCACTGAGCCACCTTCCCAGCCCCTCACAGGACTTCTTGATTGTTTGAAAAGACAAATATGAGAGCACCTGGCACTTGATTGCCCGACTCAACCCGTGCTTCCCCTGGTGCATTCTCCCGTAAACACAAGGTCTGCTGGGATACCGTATTGAAATGTCACCAATTTTGCGCTTTTGGCTTTTTTCAAGGCAGCTTTGGAGATCACCATGTTCTCCTGGTTGGTTTGTAGTTAGATCTTGGGATTGGCCTGTTGGTCAAGTGATCCTACAAAAATGGTCCTTAGGAGAGGGGATTAGTGGGCTCTACTTACGTGTCACAGATAGTGGAGTCGATCAGATAGTGGAATGAGTCTTTGAGGGACCAGTTAATTCTGAAGAGCCATTTTTTTGGTTTAACTTTGAGTTTAGAAGCTAAACTTGAAAGAATGCCTAGGGGTAAGAAAAAGAAAAGATAAACTCGGATGAACACTACTCAGCAGTTCATCTAATTCTGATTCACAAGTATTCATAGGGGCCTGATGGCTCACGCCTGTAATTCTAGCTACTCCAGAGGCTGAGACAGTTTGAAGCCAGTGCGGATAGGAAAGTCTATGAGACTTTTATTTCTAATTAACCACCAGAAAACCAGAAAGGGAGCTGTGGCATAAATGGTAGAGCCCTAGCTTTGAGTAAAAGAGCTCAGCGACAGAGCTCAGGCCTTGAGTTCAAGCCCCATGATGGTCCAGAAAAAAAGTATTCATAGGGAACTGCCATAGTTCAGCTCCATCAAGTTTTAGTTACAACATGCATCAATCTAGCAACTGCCAGGCACATGGATAGACCTCCAGTTGCCTTTCTGCCAGGTTATGTGGATGTGGGGACACTTTCCAAAGCCCGTCTTGTTTGTTAACTTTACTAGATGCTTTGTATTTGCTAACCATGAGTTAATTGCTAACAATACTCTTCTCTTTTCAACGACAAGTTCTTCTATTGTATTTCATTTCATATTTAAACTAAGATCCTTTGACAAGACTCCTCAATAATCTTGTATCGATGAGTTCTAACATAGCTAACATTTTTCCCCCTTCATCGCTAATTTTTGTCCTTGATTTTGGAGAATCGGTTTGCATGTGATGATTTATGAATGCCTTCTATCTTATCTACCATCAAAGCAATGTATCATAGTGTAGGAAAACTGTGCAGTTTCTGTTCGCTCTTCATTGAAATCTGGTTCCATGGCCTGTTGTGCCTTCTATGGCCTAGCTTTTCCATGCCTTTTCAGGTTCATCAGTCACTGTCCTGATTGACTGTTATCTTCCAGCAAAGTGATTCCAGCTCCAGCTCTGTCCCTTCTTGCCTCTGGATCCAAGCACTTGTGGGTGGCTTTCTCTTCCATAGTGTACTTGTGGCTCTCTCTTCCAGGAGTGTACTATCTTTGGTGCCTTGCTTGTCTGACGTTTTCCTCTCTTTCAGATGTGACTCTAAGCAATGTTCCTGGGTCATCTTCTCTAAAGGGATTTCTGCCATCTTGCATTTTCTTTCTCTCCATATCATCACCATTTGTGTGTGTATGTACGTGTGCGTGTGTGTGCGTGTGCACGTGCTCACCAATAACAGGGGCCTTGCACTTTTTACATGGCTTGCTTGCTCACATCTGGTGCTCTACCTACCACTTGACCCATACCTTTAGTCCAGCAATTTTCTAGTTAATTGCAGATAGAGTCTCACAGACTTTTGTGCCTGAACTGACTTTGAACCTTGATCTGCCATGTTTCACACTTCTCAGTATCTAGGATTATAAATGTGAACCAATAGCACCTGGCTCATCACCATTCTTACAGAGTAGTTGTATCATGGCCTGGAAAAACTTTTGTTGACTCATTGATTTATTGGCATATGCTATCTTCTTAAGTGGAATTTCAGCTCTGGGAAGGCTGGGGCCTTGGTCTGTTTTATTCTCACTGTGTCACTAGCCTCTAATTCAGTTCGAGATGCACAGTAGCTGCTCATTAAATATTTGGTGACTGAATAGTTGTTTTGGATAATTTAGTGGATTTTTTGAGTAGTTTGTGATTGCAAACTAATAAAGCTAGTTCTATATTTTCTGTGTGGGACTCCCCTCCTCCCCTATTCTATAGCCATCATAGCGCGGACACTTTGAGAACACTCCAGACCTCAGGGCTCTGTTTCTCTCTCTTCGTAAGCCTTTTGGCTGGTATCCGGAGTCACCCTTTAACTGTTTTAAGCATCATTTTTGTTCTCAAAATGAAAACCACCTGTCTTCAAAGTGATTTGCTTAAAACAAATGCTTAGTTCTTGACTGAGGCCTTTTCCCCCTTCTGCGTTTTTTTTTTCCCACCTCTTGCCAAGAATAATGGGAAAAACCCTATTATCTTGGAAAGTGATTTTCCCTCTGGTCAAGAATGCAACGCTGGATGATTTATCACTAAGTTTGCTGGGACAATTGCTTTCCCTGCCCCACTGTGTGTTCTCAAATGTTAGTGGTTTGTTCTCCCTGGGACCTTAACAGAGTCACATGATTGGGGCTCAGCCTTGGCCTAGCCCCCTTCTCCTAATGTTTCCTTCAAGTTTCCTCCTGCTGATAAAGAATCTAGCTCAGGACATTGTGTTATGGCAGCAGAGCTAGAAACAATGTCCATGTGTAGCACCTTGTGACAGATTGTTCATCAGCTTACAGAGACCTTCACACCAATACCAGTAAGAAGACAATGTTATCCTCATTTTTTTGAAGTTGCAAAATTGGTGCTGGTGGCTCAGGCCTCAAATCCTAGCTACTCAGGGGTCTGAGATCTGAAGATCATGGTTCAAGGCCACTGGGTAGAAAAGTCGATGTGACTCCAATGTCCAATTAACACCCCCCCCTCCAAAAAAAATCCAGAAGTGTATTTGTAGCTCAAGGGGTACAGCACCAATCTTGAGTGAAAAAGACAAGTGAGAGTGTGATACCCAGAGTTCAAACACCAATACTAGCACAAAAAAGAGAAAGAAAGAAAGAAAGAAAGAAAGAAAGAAAGAAAGAAAGAAAGAAAGAAAGAAAGAAAGAAAGAAAAAGAAAGACTGCAAAACAGAGATTCGGCAAAGTTAGGTGACTTATTTCTATGTACACAGGTTGTAACAGCCAAAATTAAAACCCAAGTCTGTCAGACTTTAAAATCTATTATTTGTTGGTGGGCTCAAGAGTTTCTTAAGGCATTTTTGATCATGTTCTACAGTTTAAAAAAAAGTGACTGAGCTGGGTGCTGGTGGCTCACGCCTGTAATCCTAGCTACTCAGGAGGCTGAGATCTGAGGCTCAAGGTTCAAAGCCAGGGCAGGAAGGTCCATGAGACTGTTATCTCCAATATACCACTAGAAAATTAGAAGTGGCGCTATGGCTGAAGTGATAGAGTGCTAGCCTTGAGTTGAAGAGCGCAGGGACAGCCCAAGCCCAGAGTTCAAGCCCCATGACAGACCAAAAAATAAAAAAAAAAGCGACTCAGGAACTACTCAGGATGGCACATGTATATAATCCTACTACTTGGGGAACTGAGAAAGAAAATCTTAAGTTCAAGGTCAACGTGGGCTAAATGATGAGTTTGAGACAAACCTGGGTGATATATTGAGATGTCTCAAGAAAAGAAAAAAGCAGCCATAGCCTCTCCTCCCTCCCCCCAAACCACTCTCTGACAACTTGATGTACATGCACATGCCTGCATGAGTACACACATATAATTGAAATAAGTTTTTTAAATGAGTAGTTTTTTCCCCTAGTATGTATGATGCTCTCTTGCATTCCTCAATTCCACAAAAAATTAACATACTGGTATCTTCTTTATTTTCTTTGTTTTTGGGCCAATACTGGGGTTTGAATTCAGGGACTCATACTCTCCCTTGGCTTTTATTTTTCACTCAAGGCTCGTACTCTACAACTTGAACCACACCTCCACTTCTGGCTTTTTGCTGCTTAACTGGAAATAAGAGTCTTATGGCCGGGCGCTGGTGGCTCACGCCTGTAATCCTAGCTACTCAGGAGGCTGAGATCTGAGGATCGCAGTTCAAAGCCAGCCCGGGCAGGAGAGACCGTGAGACTCCTATCTCCAATAAACCACCAGAAAACTGGAAGTGGCGCTGTAGCTCAAGTGGTAGAGCACTCACCTTGAGCTGAAGAGCTGAGGGACAGTGCCCAGGCCCAGAGTTCAAGCCCCACGACCAACAAAAAAAAAAAAAAGAGTCTTATGGACATTCGTCCCAGGCTGGCTTCAAACTGCTATCAGATTTTAGCCTCATAAGAAGCTAGAATTAAAGCCTGAACCAACAGTGGTTGGTGCCCTTCCTTCTGTCCTTCCATCCTTCTCTCCTTCCTTCAGGGTCTTCTACTTTCCAGGCAAGTGCTGTTCCACTGAGCTAAATCCCCAGCCCCAAGAGGTTTTATTGTTTTTGCCAGAATAGCATTTTGAACTCAGGGCCTAGTGCTTGCTAGACTGGCACCTTATCACTGGTACTATTTGTCCAGCTCCTTTCCCTTCCCTTTTCCTTTCCCCTTCCCTTCTTTTTCTTTCTTCTTTTAATTCTTTTTCTTTTTCATATTGGAAATCACTCTGCAGCCTAGGCTAGCCTTAAACTTGTAATCTTCCTACTTCATTCTCCCTTGTACTGAGATGACAGATGTATACCACCATGTCCAGCTGCTAGTCAGACCTTCTAAATGGATTTGTTTGCCTTTTGATTGGTGGTAACCCAGTTTGATAAACACTGTTGTGGGTGATGTGTGAATTATACTTTGTGTAGAGGCTTACATGCTGTAAGTACTTTAAACCAATTTTATGGCAATATAACACACATATATACATACACACACACACACACACATATCATAAAAGAGTACAGCTTGCTGAATTTTCACACTCTGAATCTGTCTGTGTACCCAGCACTAGATCAGAACACATGCCACTGATGTCAACTTCTTTGAATCAGGACAGGCCTAGAGTACAACAGAAATGGAGAGCCTTTAATTTGTTCTGAATTATGCGCATACAATTATTTGCTAGACCCTCTCTTTGTGGAGGTCTGTATTTTGCATTTACAGTGATGGTGCCTGGCTGGAGTTTTAGATCTCACAACTGCTAAAGGAGTGGAATGTGGCCTCCCTAACGGCTGTCAGAAATTGGCACAGAAAGAGGGCTGACTGAGGATGTGCCTGGTAAAATGAACAAGGAGAGGGACGGGCAAGTCCCTCCAGTTGAGTATGGAAATGTTCAGCTGTGAGAATTTATGGTCATAGTAATGGAGACTTTACTGAAATGGACATAGTGGGGGAAGGGGATTTGTGATTAAAGTCTCCCCACCAGAGATTAATGAACATCTATATAAAATAAGGAACATTCATTTCTCATGAGTGTTGACTTTTAAAGAAAATTGTTTTAGCATACTAAATAAATACTGATTTCTTGGCAAAAGTTCTAGATGAATCTCTCTATAAAACATTCCAAATGTAAGATTCTGTATGGCAGACTTGGTGGACATACTATATATAATTCATTATAATGAAATATACATGGAAATGATAGGTTAATACTCCTAATGTGCTTTTAGACATTGAATGCTAACTATGTTGCTAGCTATTCACAATAACCAAGTTTGGAAGTTGACTATTGGAAGTTTTTCAAATCAGCTTATGTGCTCATAAACAGATGAATGGATAAAAATGTGTTATATATCCATAGTAGAGTATTTTTCAGCCATAAGGAGAATGGAATTATTTACAAGAAAATGAATCCTCGTGTTAAATGAATAAGCTAGACTCATAAAGACCAATACCATGTTAAAAAAAAACACCCCAAAACAACTCAAGTTGGGCATTCACTGCTCATGCCTGTAATCCTAGCTACTCAGGAGCATTGTGGCTTGAAGCCCCCTGGGGCAGGAAAGTCTGTGATGCTCTTATTTCCAACCAACTACTCAGAAAAAGCCAGAAGTAGCGCTAGGGCTCAAGTGATAGAGCGCTAGCCTTGAGCAAAAAGAAGCTCAAGGACAGTGCCCAGGCCTAGAGTTCAAGCCCCAGGACCAGAAAAAAAAAGACTCAAAAATAGAAGGGGGGATTTTGGGGGGCAAGGAAAGAGACCAGCATCAGGAGGGAGAGAGGTGATAAGAGAGAGCAAAAATGAGGGGGTGAATATGGTCAAAGTACATTATAAACATGTCCTAATGAAAGCCCTCATTTTTTGTGTGTATAAATATAGATATATACACAAAAATTCAAGTGTTATGCTATAAAATTTAATTAAGTATTGCCTTCTGTGAAATTAACTTTTATGGCAGTACTGGGGTTTGAACTCTGGTCTTTCCACTTGCTAGGAAGCACTCTACCACTTGAGCTTTGCTCTCACCTTCATTTTTGGTAAAGGAATCTTTTTGGCTCTTACATATTAATAAAGGTTGAGTTGGCACACAAAATAGGCAATATGATTCAAGGCAGTGACAATGTGCTAGATAAAGACCCTAAATGTGTTTTCATTGGCACACCTAGCTAATTAGAATCCTGGAATGCTAATGTCATTCACATATGCATGGTGCTTTACAGTTTACAAACCCTTTTTCTCTTGTATTTTTGGTTGAAGCTTCTCTAAATCCTAAGTAGTGGATGGCACTTTTCCTAAATTACAGAGGACAGAGTCAGATCCAGAGCATGACATGGTTTTCTGCTTGAGGTCTTACAGCAAGAAAAGGTGTTGATCAGATATTTTGTCTCCCAGGTTGGTACTAGATAGGTCTCTTGGCCAGATGTTCTGACAACAACCACTAGACTATACTGTTCATGGAGGATTAGCAAGCCACAGGGAGACAGAGTAGTCTAATGAAGGACTTCTCAACCTCAGCACTGTTATCATTTTAGGTCAGTTAAGTCTGTTGTTGAGGCTGACCTGTGCCTTGTAGAATGGTTATCAGCATCTTGGTCTCTAACCTCTAGATGTCAGTAGCACAAGTTGTGACAGTGCAGAGTACACATTACTAAATTTCCCTTGTGGTGCACAGTTGCCCCCTTATAAACCTCTAGCTTAACATAATAGCTGAATTTTAAAGAGGGACTCTATAGTCAATTAACTAGCAAAATGCTGAACCAGAAATGTGGTTCAAGTAGTAGAGTGCCAGCTGTGAGCAAGAAAGCCCAGTGAGCAAGAGTAGGAGGCCCTGAGTTCAAGCTCTGGTACTGGCACAAAAACAAACAAATGAAAGAGATAAAGACAACCTTGAAATATTAGACCTATTATCTTTCCCCTCCAATTTCTAATGTACTAGAGAAACCATTAAAAGACCAGCAAAAGGACAGGAGGGAAGAGATGGGCTAGGGGGGAGGGGAGAGGGGAGAGAGCAAGCAATATTTTTCATGTTGAATTCTTGTCCATAGAGAGCATTATATCTGCCAAGGAAGGAGGCAAATAGCTAACATTTTAAAAAGTTAAAACCATATAGTTAAAATGTTTTTATAGAAGAGTTAGATATCAGCCAAAATGTATATATTTGAAATCTCTTGTAATTCTACTGTCCAGAGGTAACCATAGTTCACATTTTTTTCTCTATCTTCTTCTACCTTTTTCAACTTTTGTGTTACAAATGTTTCCACACTGGTACTTTTCAAATAGGTTCATGTTAAAATGCTATGATCAGCTTTCTAAGATTTAGCACACAACAAATATATTTGTATAATAACAAGGTTTTTAATGGGCACATAATAGTTCATTATATGGCTACTATACAGTTTTATTTATCCGCCTTTTGTCATGTATATTTATTTGTTTCCAATTTTGGTTTTGTTATTTCAAGTGAAGCTATGAGTAGTCACACGCCTATTTCAGCCCTTCACAGCTCATTCTTTTCCTTACAGAAATTATAATCACTGTAATTTTTAGTATCCACTGAGAAAGCTATGTAATTCATAATGTTCTAGCTTATATTTCAGTTATGTTATATACCTTTACCTCTTAACATTGTGTAAAATGCATTGATAAAAATTTATGCCCCAGGTTTGCACAGTGGAGTGTGAAAAGTTCTTTTTTTTTTTAACATTAAATGATGACTAATTAGAAGCCATTTAGGTTTCATGCCTTGTTCATGAAACCCACTGTTACAGTATCATGCTACTTCCTGAGGAGGAATCAGCCTGGTGAAGATCGTCAAACCTTCCTTTAAGATTGTATGCTGCTGAGAGAAATTTAAGGCTGTATACTCATGACGTCTCATTGCCTGTGGTTTTTTCTTATATGCATTTTAAATTATAAAATTATAAACTCATAGTAAAATCTTTCCAATGGTACTGAAGAGCTTAAGATTCCCTACTGTTCCCACTCTCTGATTTTTCATTCTTCACAATTCTCCTATATGAAATTTAAATGCAAAAATACTAAAAAAAAACCCCACGAACTAAGCAACAATGCATTTATCTATTTTTCTGCTCCAAACACCTTATTCTATGTAATTGCTGATTTTCCTCCTGCAACAAATGACCTTTTTTAAATGAGAGTCTATCCAGGGGCTAAGTGCCTACCAGTGGAGTTGCTGGACATTGCTAAATTGTCCTTCTACCAACTTGACTCAGACATTCTTTTTTTCTGCCTGACATAGACTATTAATTGATAAATTAGCAGCATAAAGATAGGACCTCATCTACAAAATTGGTTTGGAGGAGACCACATTCTCTCTAGAGACTACTGTAAGAATTGAGGTTTCCTGCCTTTGGGATGCTCTGGGGGATGTGTGTTCATTGGTTTTTCTTCTGGGATTGGCCTGAACCTGGATTTTACTTTTGTTTACCCATGGAGAAAGAAGTACATGTATAAAATTAGGAAACAATACCAGATATACAACTTTCTGATAATGTTGGATGAACAGTCTCAATTAGAATTGAAGTGGCCTTCTACAACGAATTGATTTTCATAAAAGAAAAAGAATTGAGGTGGCTAGAAATGGACGACCCTTATTACTAAAGAGGTTGCAATATTTATTTCTCAGTGGGTCTTTGAAAAAGAATGTGTCATTGTACATCATTCTTTATTGTACATTGTACAAATATAACATGGAAATATAGTCTAAAATGCCACTTTAACATGGTATAATCATATAGTAATCATTTTTGCTAGTTTCTCTTTCATAAAGTCTTTTCTGATATTTCCCCATTGTCCAGCTTTTCCCATTTCATGCTGAATTATTTTATATTGCCATTTAAAAAATAATTATTATATTTGATGTTGCATTTGGAATCTTTTGTTCTTTAATTTTATTTTTGACCAGTTGTGTTTACATAATCAAATCATAATAAACACTTAGTTTGGAGTTCTCATCCGCCTGACACATAAGGTTTGGTACATAAATATTTTGATTCATCATAGAATTCCTATGCTTGGGGCTGGGAAGGTGGCTCAGTGGTAGAGTGCTTGCCTTGCATGCATGAGGCCCTGGGTTCGATTCCTCGGCACCACATAAACAAAAAGAAAAAAGCCAGAAGTGGTGCTGTGGCTCAAGTGGTAGAATGCTAGTCTTGAGCTGAAGAACTGAGGAACAGCACCCAGGCCCAGAGTTCAGGCCCCACGACCAGATTCCCCCCCCCCCACAAAAAAAGAATTCCTATGTTTGGTAAAGTATTCTACTTCCTCATCCCTTAGAGTAGAAGCAGGTCTCAGGGAGCCTCTCAGATGTCGGTGAGTCTGAAATAGGGCCAACTCTTGGCGCCTTTTCTAGTTTATACTAAGAAGGGGATTAGGAATCCACCCTAGAAGGTAGAAGATGAAATCTGTTTAGGTTTGGTCCCAGGCTAGGTTCTTTTTTTCTTCTTCTTGCAGGCTTTCTAAGGGTTTAAATCTGGGGCCTACTGAAAACTCAGATACTTCCTGGGGGATGGCTTAAGACTTGAAGAGATTCTTTTTTTTTTGTAGGTTATGGGGTTTGAACTCCAGGGCTGGGCGCTGTCCCTGAGCTTTATCCTATGAAGGCTAACACTCTACCACTTGGAGTTACAACATCACTTCTGGTTTTCTGATGATTAACTGGAGATAAGAGACTTTCCTGTTGGGGTTGGCTTTGAACTGCAATCCTCAGATCTCAATCTCATGAATGGCTAGGATTATAGGCAGGATCCACCAGCGAGGCTGGAGATAGGACTTTAAAGAGTTGAGTAAGTTAAACAACCCTTAGGGCAGACCTGATCCAAGAGACTGGAGTCCTTATAGGAGATTAGAACACACAAAGGGTTGACCATAGGAGGATATAGCGAGCAGGTAGCCATCTATAAGCCAAGGAGAGAGGCCTTAGAAGAAACTAAACCTAACAACACCTTAGTTTGGGACTTTCAGCTTGCATATCTATGAGGCAGTGACTCTTAATTATTTAAGCACCCCCAAAATGAAGCATTTTGTTATGATAGCCTGGACAGACTAATACAGGGACTTTCACAAATCAGTGCATGTGATTTTGCTTCCATAAAGAGGTCAGCAGCACCTACCCTTTGGAGTTGATGTGGAGGACGGACAGTGGCCAGCTTATCAAAGGTACTCATGTACAGTCATTTTATATCATAATACAGTTACAATGCTCCTTCCTCACCCAGAATTTCTGGTTCAAGCCTAGCTTGAGGGATTTATTTTTCTCCTGCATTTTCCTTTTAAGTCCTTTTCAAATGGGGTCCCAAAGAGAAGACAGTTACTTTATGAAAATGGTCTAGATTACAGTGAAACACTTTTATTTTTTTATCTTTTTTCTCCTATTAACAAACTGATATTTCAGACAAAATATCCGTTAGGATAAGGATTCTACTGCTAAAAATCGATTGAGGTGGTATGAATACTTAATGTACTCAATATCCATTGTATTAGTTTGCTCCCACTGCTGTAACAAATACCACATACTGAATGGCTTAACCAATGGAAACAGAACATTGATCAATAAGGCCAAGATGTCAATAGACTTTGTTCCTTCTGATATCTGCAAGGAAGGATTTCTTCCATGTTGTTCCCTTAGCTACTGGTAGTTTCCTGGCAGTGTTTGGTAGTTACATCTACCCAATTTCTGCCTTCATTCTTACTTGGCATTCTCTCTATGTGCGTGTCTCTATCCAAGTAGTCCTTTTGTAAGAACTTCAGTCACGTTAGGGTTCACTTAAATGATTTCATTTAAATTTGATTATCTGCAGTGATCCTGTTTCTGAATAAGGTCAAATTCACAGGTACTGGGGATTAGACCTGAGCATCTTTTAGGGGAGATCCAAGTCAACCTGCAACAACAGTTATATTGGAACCCAGTTTGTCACCTATGTACCTCTTCCTCTGGCTGGAAACGTCCTTCTGCCTGGTTTGCTACTTCCATCTGTCATTCAGGTTTCAGCTCCGAAGTGACCTTCTCAAGAGGCCTTCCCTAGCCACCCTCAATGATAATAGATCGATTGAATGAGTGACATAGATTACAGAGTAGAATTAAAATGGGAATGAGAATTGTGTTAAGCATAATTTATTCTTAAAAGTGTAACAGAGCTCATCTCCACACCACATCAATGTTACTTGTAACTTTCTTGTATATGTTGGCCAAGTCCTCACCACAGATGCTATTTAAATATCATTTTGTGCCTGTGAATTGAGATGTCGGGCACCTTCTGAATGTCATGATGTTTCTTGTTCTGTGTACAGAATATGCCAGGAGGATTCAGTTTGTTGAATTTGGATTTTTTTGGCATTGAATCAGTCTTCCCTAAAGGACATGTAGGTCTAGAAAGCTTGTGATTCTTAAGTAAAGAACGTGTTCACTAATGCTAGTTAACATCTGTTGAGTATATTCTTATTGCTAAAACTGCTAGGGGTGATGCAGAGTACAAAAGTAGTGTAGGGAATATTTCCAGGCAAACACAACTTGCATCCAACAGTTGAATAATATGCCACCGTACATGTACAGTTGTGTGAAAATATGTAGTATAAAAAGTGGGTACCTGCTGTGGGCCAAAATTATCAAGAAAGACTTTGTGGGAAAGCTTAACATAGCCAGGGTTGCTTCTGATAATTAGAGATTTCAGAAGAGGAAGGATCATAGTATTAACACAGTATCATTCTTCTGTGTAATAATAGTTCCAGTATATAGTGAGCTACCATGTTTGAACTAAGTTAATTTTGTTCACAGGGTAGGTATACTATGATTTGTAACTGGAAAATATTGGAAATATCCCACAGATTTATCATTTGGGGCTACAAAAATTATAGTACAACCATATCATTGCATAATCTCTGACCAGAAAAAAGAATGTGGATCCCTTTTAGCAATATGGAAAGACATTTCAAACATATTAGGTTAGAAAAGGGAGATATATTGCAGTGTGAGTTAGATACCTGATGTATGATAGTTGTTTAAAGAAACTGGTAGAGTCCATAAGACTCTTATCTTTGATAAACTACTCAGAAAAAGCCAGAAGTGGATCTGTGGTTCAAGTGGTAGAGTGTTAGCCTTGAGCAAAAAAAGGCTCAGGGAGGACACCCAGGCTCTGAATTCAAGCCCCAGGTTGGGCACACATTCAAAAAGAAAGAAAAGACACTGGTAGATGCCCAAGAACCTCATATCCTAAGAATAGTAGTGATGATTTCCTGAGAATGTTAAGACTAGGAGAATGAAAACTAGTTTGTCTGTCTATTTCCACCTACTACTCTGTTTCTCTCTTTCTGTGCATGGGATTTGAAAGATGTAATAGATCCTATTCAGAAAATTAAAGCCAGCTGCACGTGGCTACTCCCAAGTACTCAGGAGGTTGAGATCTGAGGATTGGGGTTTGAAGACAACCCAGACAGGAAAATCCATGAGACTCTTATGTCCAATTAACCATTTTAAAAAAAGCTGGGGTCTAGGAATGTGGCTTAGTGGTAGAGTTCTTGCTTAGCATGCATGAAGCTCTGGGTTCAATTCCTCAGTACCACATAAACAGAAAAAGCCAGAAGTGGCACTGTGGCTTAAGTGGTAGAGTGCTAACCTTGAGCAAAAGAAGCTTAGGGACAGTGCCCAGGCCCTGAATTCAAGCCCCAGGACTGGCACAAAAAAGCTGGAATTAGAGCTGTGGTTCAAGTGGTAGAGCACGAGTCTTGAGCAAAAAAGCTTCAGGGATGGTGCTCAGGACCTGAGTTCAAACCCCAGGACCAGTACAAAAACAAAGGCTAAAAGTAAAGGTATGAGAACAGCACCATTTTGTTTTATTGTTGCAATTTTTAAACTGACTTCTGTACTTCAAGTGCTCTGCCTTGCTGGGACAGAATGATTGACAATAACCAGCCATACTGGACATCTCAAAGATGTGCTTGCTCTTACATTTTCCCAGAGATGAAATGTCCTTGATTAGCTTTTCACTTTTATTGCTTATCACTAAAAATGTTTCTAATATACACTGAATAGACAAAGTAGTCCATTCAAACCCCTTTGTACCAATCACCACCTTCAGCAATTATCTTGTCTCATTGGCTGTCCTTCCTTCTATTCTCCCCCTCTATCCTGACCTCAATTATTTGGAAGACAATGCCTTTCTGATTGTATTACAGGTCGAGCTTCTGTGAGAATCTGAAAATTTTCAAAGTCTGAAACTTTTGAGCATCAACATGATGCCACAAGTGAAATATTTGTAGCAAAAATGCAGGAACACTAATAATATAGTATAAGGTTATCATTAGGTGATGGGTTATAAAAGTATATATGAAACACATAAATGAATTTTATGTTTAGACTTGGCTTTGGTTCCTAGGATTTCTCATATATATGCAACTATCTCCATACCCTAAAAAATTCTAAATCCGAAACAGTTCTCAATCTAAATGTTTCATCCTATATTTAGAATTACTGCTCTGGTCACCTGAGTTGTACTGTTGCTCCAGACACACAGGTAGATTGGATGACTGAGTTGCTCAAAGCTTTCTTTATATTGCATTATGTGTTTCTTACTTTACTTAAAATATTTTTAATTGTGGTAAAATACACATACCATTTTGCCATTTTAACCATTTTTTTTGGGGGGGGGTCCAGTCATGGGGCCTGAACTCTGGGCCTGGGAGCTGTCCCTCAGCTCTTCAGCTCAAGGCTAGTGCTCTACCACTTGAGCCACAGCACCACGTCCAGCTTTTTTCTTTTTGCTTATGTGGTGCTGAGG
>NW_012267310.1:617350-745939 GCF_000151885.1 Dipodomys ordii | reverse complement strand
CACACACACACACACACACACACACACACACACACACACACACACACCTCTCTTTCTGATTGTAAAGTTTAGAGAAATTTAATCCTATCATCTAGAGCCTATTAGACATAGGCTCTCAAGTCCTTCCCTAGAGCTTTGGAATCACAATCTGCATTTTAACAAGATTCCCAGGGGGATTTGCACGCATATTAGAGTTATGGATACACTTATTTGTTGTGTCTACTATATTGATCCTTTGGCCACTTCATGTATTATAAGCATTTCCCCCAAATCATTAATCTCTTCTGAGAACATTTAAAATCCCATTGTATGAATATACCACAATCTATTTAATCAGCCACTTTATGGCAGACATTGGATTTCCTATCTTTTTTGAAAGTAAAATATAATGATCATCTGTGAGTATAAATCTTTGTGTTTAGTTTGATACCTTATCTACCACTATTTCCATTTCTAGGAATCCTAAATTAATAATTATATTGCCAGCATTTAGTAAGTGCAGACAAAAGCTGATCAGTGCAGCTAGTTAAACAGTTTTACTGAGAACTTGACTTAAAGGTGACCAGACAACAGGTAATGTGGGACCCCAACAAAGAATGTTAGATCACCTAGAAAATTCTCATCTTAACTTCTGGATCATTGGTTTTATTGTTGTGTGAAATGAAAGGAAAAGGAAAAAAAGAAAAGCAAAGAAAAGATACAAAGAGAGAAAAGAAAGAGAGAGAGAGAAAGAAAATGGCACAAAGAGAAGTAATAATTTCTCTTTGAGCTAGGGTTTCACTTTGTTGTTAAGGCTAGCCTCAAACTTCTGAGCTCAGAGGATCCTTCTATGTCAGTCTCTCCAGGGGCTAGGCGTACAGGTTGAAACCCCACACCTGCCTTGAAGTATAGTTTGTTTGTTTTTTACTAAGAAGTAGTGAAATACAGAAAATAAATAGACTTGTATTTAATTTTCTCATCTGTTTTGTTCCTATTCCACTGAATAGGATTTAATCTTATTCTCACTGGATGTCCAGTAGTTATTTCTGAGTTTGCAAGCAGTCCTACCTGTCACTCACTCCTGGAAGACCCTGTTCCTTGAGAAGGGAAGTATGTGAGGAGATTGGGACTTGTGCATCTTCTTCACATCTGCCCCACTCCTAGACTCATTGGTTCGAGGAAGAATTGAATGGGTCCATAAAGATGAGCCTGAATGTTCCTGTTCCTTTTTCTTTTCCTGCCATGTGTTTTGAACTTTCCACTACTACGATATTTCCTGAAAAGAGAAAGCCTTTTGATTTCCTGAGGAAGCGGAGGCTAGGAAGATGTAAGCTATGCAAAGATCTCACCTCCTCCTCCGTACACATCTCCCCAGGGTTCAGATGTGGACAGCTGCTTTCCAGCGTCTTTAACCCTCCTGTACCATCACTGTATGGGTAGCCTTCCTTCTTCCTCTGGAATGTGATTCTTCATACCACAGTGTATATCAAAACTAAGAGGGCTTGTAAAACAGGCTGCTGGGCTCCAAGCTGTCTTCTGGTTTAGTGGGTTGGGTTTTCTGGTCCTGCATTTCTAATAAACTTTCTGGTCTGCTGCTGTTCTTTTACAACCCCACATTGAGAACTGCTTTAGAATGTCCCCCACCATGGCTTCTTATCTCCCCTTAAATGGCTTTCCAGTAGTTTAAACAAGTCACTGGAGGACTGGTGCATGAGAGGCTTTGCAGCCGGGGTCCTGTCCAGACGTGGCAGGCGTATGTGCTTGCACTGTTGAATCCATGAAGGAGGGAAGGCTACAGAAATTTTTTTTTTAATTTTGCCAGTCCTGGGGTTTGAACTCATGGCCTGGCACCATCCCTGAGCTTCTTTTGCTCAAGGCTGGCACTCTACCACTTGAGCCACAGTACCATTTCTGGGTTTTTCTGTTTATGTGGAATTGAACCCAGGACTTCATGTGTGCCAGGCAAGTACTCTACCACTGAGTCTCCTTCTCAGCCCGAGAAAAATCTTTTTTCATCGAGGGTCATGAACTCAGGGCCTGGGCGCTGTCCCTGAGCTTTTGAGTTCAAGGAGCACTCTATCACTTTGAGCCACAGTGCCACTTCTGGTTTTCTGGTGGTTAATTGGAGATAAGAGTCTCATGGACTTTCTGAAGACTGACCTCTCCCCTCTTAGCCCATTATTTTTAGGTATCCAAAGATTGACTTCCACCCTGTTTTCCTAGGTGTATACAGATACCAGGTAGGCCATAAGTGCAGACTGCCTGACACCTGTAGGGCAATCTATCTAAGTCTGGCTGTAAATATTCCACCCTGGGCCTATCTGAAGAGACCCTCACCTTCTTTGACTTAGTAGCTTTTCATTAACCTCTGCCTCCTTGCTAGACCCCATAAAACCCCATTCCTGAGCCCATCTCTGCACACAACCCTGTATACCCCTGGGAGCGTCTGTGTCCTTCACTGGCAATAAGTCCTCGCCTGTTGAGATCGAGTCTGGCCCGTTCCTTTTTTTCTCCTTCATTTCCCCAACACTTTCCTGGTTGGGCTGGCTTTGAACTATGTTCCTCAGATCTCAGTCTCCTAAGTAGCTGGGATTACAGTAGTGAGCTGACAGTGCCTGCCTAAAGAGAAATCTTTAAGAGTAGAAGGACTAACAGCTCATTCAAAATAAAGTAGCCCCCTCCTAATGTATGATTTTATTTATCTGTGGTCAACTGTGATAAACAGTTGGAAGAAATTAAATGGAAAGTTCCAGAAATAATTTGTAATCATTAATACAATTCATTACTTTCAAAATGGGCACTATTCTTAATGGTGTGATACAATCTCACGCCATTTTACTCTATTGTACCTCTTCCCACCTGGGATGGGAATCATCCCTTTGTCTTGCTTGTCCATACTGTGTATGCTGCTCCTTACCCATTCGTCCTTGAATATTGATTTTCAGTTACAGTATTGACTCATGAGCGTATACTCAAGGAACCCTTATTTTACTTAATAATGGTTCCCCAAGCATAACATATTTAATACAGTCCATTGTTACAATTATGCTGTTGTCTCATTATTGTTGTTCATCGTTAACTGAGCCTCATTTAGGAATTAAGCTTTATCCTACGTATTTATATATAGGAAAAAAATCAAGTGTTATATAAAATTTGTACTATCTGTGGTTTCAGGCATCTACTGGGACGTGGAATGTATCCCTTGATGAAAGGGAGACTCCGTAGTGTGGAGGGTGGCAAGGTTATCAAGTCATATAGGAAAACAGGGAATTCAAGAGGAAAGGAACAGAGCCCCGGGTCCTTAGGGCTTTGATAGCACTCTAGAAAGTCAGCCAGTGTGGCCACTCTAGGCCACTTTGGCCTGCTGTACACCCTGGTATTTTGGCTCACACAGGGATGCACTGATTAGCTGGATATTATAACCTGTTAGCCCCGTCTCATTTTCTGGCTCATTCTGTTGACTTTCTCTCTTCCCTTCTGGTTAGGGCAGAATAACTCTTCCAGAAGATTCCGGGTTGGGTCTAGGCTGTGTCCTTGAGCATCCCACCTGGCTCTGTACCACACAGCCCCAGCCAGATGCTGGTGGAATGTAAAATCTATAATGAAATGAAGAGTGGGCTGTGGTTGTTCAAACTGAGTTTTTGAGGATTTAACCGTTTTTTTTTTCTCCCAAAGTTTAGGGCCATATCCTGAAGAGGGATAGAGACGTCAGAGAGAACCCTGTTATGTTGCTCAGTGATCTTTCAATAAATCTTTCTGGTCATGGTCGTAAGCTGTGTGCTAGTTCAGTACGGATTTTGGTGGCAGGTAGTTAGTGGTTTGTTATAGATCAGAGAGATGCTAAAATATGCAGTGGGTGAAGATTCCTATGAAAAGGAATGGAGGAAGTAGCTTTAAGGAGCCAGGCCGTCAAGCTAGATTGGACTTAATTCTATTGTCCTTCAGCCCAGGAGCATCACTGCCTAGTGGACACCTCTTCCACCACTCACTCTCTTGTTGGGTTTGCTTCAGTGAGTTGCATCCATGCTGTACTATATCCTTCTACTTTTATTCCTCCATCCCCCAAGCATGTTTTCTTAAGCTCTTCCCAGGCCTCTTGAGCAGGAATATACAGGCTCAGGCCATAAAACATTTCTGGCACAGGGCCATTATGGCTTATACATGTGAATGTTCTTATATTATTTTGAAAGTTCTGACTTTAGATAATTTTGATGCAAGTTTCTTGTGAGGTCTTTTTTTTTCCTGTAAGCTAATTGAAACAATGTCCTTTTTTTGGGGGGGAGGGGAGGGAAAAAGGTATTATTGGCATGTTCTGTCCTTCTTTGGGTTAGATATGGTTGTGCTAAATACCAGTAAAGCTCCCTGTAGACACTGGGATAAGGATCCCATCTTATTCTTGCCAGCTTGCAAGGGTTAAATTAGGCAGCAGCACTTGTGACTAGAATTATTAACTATCAATGGGGGATAATAAATGTGAAGTAGCTTGCAAATCTTTCGATATTATGGCTGTTTCAGTGAAAACACAGCTGCTAAGATACTTTCTTAGCTGTAATCGAGAAGGTAATTTTCTTTAATGCCAGATCTTTAGTGCCTTTGGGTCATTAAGAAACATGAATGGGGTTAGTCTCTGAAAACGATGAATAGACACAGAGCTGAGAGCAGTAGTGTCTGTGATATCGAATGGCAGCATTGAGGGCCTAGGTTTTCTGAATAGACCAAGGTCTAATTTGTTGTGTGGTTTGTTAATGCACTGGAGTTAACCCTGGACTAATACAACCACTCTTCCATTTTGAGTTAATGTCCACTCTAAATTTTCCTCGCTATTGAATGATTTTGAGTAAGCAGGCATGCCAGTGAAGATAGTGCTAGTATTTCATGAGACACATTGAACGTAACATGATGTTTCAATCAATAGATGGAAATAATGTGAGGTAAAAATTTCCAGGAAAGGATTATGGGCTAAATAAAAGCAGTTAATTGGAAGAAAATCAAGGCCACCCAATATTTAGATTTGTTTAGAAGCCAAATGAATAGAAGAACAATATCTTTAGTTCTAGGATGTTATCCATTTTCCTGGTGCATGGTGGAACTGTTGCAGTGATGCAGCCGCTCTACCTCCCAGAGGCTGATGGGTATGAGGGAGTGTGGTTGAGCATTGATTGAAGCATTTTTGTACTGTATTCTTGAACACCTGAGGAGAGATTTGCCTCAAGTCAGTTGGACTGTTCTGCCTTATGTCAGGCCAAAGATGGAATTTCCATAGCCTGTGCTGCAGCCTGGTGACACATTTCTTTGTGAAAATTCTCCATGACACTAGTAGACAGAGAGACTTTTAGGGAGGGGAGGGGAGGAACTGCCCACTCCCCATAGAATTTTGATCAACCAACATGTAGACAGTCTTGGTGCAGGTCTGATCAGATTTTGAGTTCTATCTTGGTAAAGTAGAATTGCCCTGCAATTATTTTTTCATCACACATTTTTGAATTTCTCTATAATTTGAGAATATAGAATCCCCCTTTTACTTCAAATGATTATATTCCAAGCATTCCAATGGATATGCAAAACTGCAGATGGCACATTATTTTTTCCCCTACACTTACATACCTATGATAAAATTTAATTTCTAAATTGGGCACAGTAAGGGATAACAACAAGATAGAACAATTATAACAATATAATAGAATTTATGTGAATGTGGTCTCTTTCTCAATATACTGCATGTGTGTGTGCGCACGCGCATGTGCACACGCTGATACTAGGGCTTGAACTCAGCTTTATATTCTTGCTGGGCTTGCTTGCTCATGGCTATGGCTGTACTACATCCCCAGCCTAGAATTTTGCTGCTTGGTTGGAGATAGAGTCTTGTGAAGTTTTCTGCCTGAGCTGGCTTCAATCCATGATCTTCAGATCCTAATCTCCTGAGAGGCTAGGATTACAGTCACGAGCCACTGGTGCTCAGTATATGTGCTGCTGCTGCTACTGCTGCTGCTGCTGCTCCTCCTCCTCCTGCTCCTCCTGCCCCTCCTCCTCCTCTTCTTCTTCTTCTTCCTCTTCCTCCTCCTCCTCCTCTTCCTCTTTCTTCTTTTTGGTAGATCGTGGGGCTTGAACTCTAGGCCTGGGTGCTGTCCCTGAGCTCTCCAGCTCAAGGCGCGTGCTCTACGACTTGAGCCATAGCACCACAGCATCACTTCTGGTTTTCTGGTGGTTAATTGAGATAAGAGTCTCATGGACTTTCCAGCTCAAGCTGGCTTTGAACTGCTGGCTTTGAACTGTGATCCTCAGATCTCAGCCTCCTTAGTAGCTAGGATTACAGGTGTGAGCCAGGGCACCCAGCTGTGCCGTACTTCTATATGACTAGCAGCATCAGTACTCAACTTCAAAATATTTTCTTGTACCTTTACCTTTTTGCTTAAAGGAAGCACTTTATATCTTCTTCTTGACACATTCAAATCATCACTCCTGTACTGTAGGGCCATTAATAAGTAAAATAATGGTTACTTGAACACACTGTGATACACTGTCAAGAACCAAACTGAGTCAGTTACTAAGTGACTGAATGGCGGGTAGTGCCTGCAGTGTGGATATGCTGGACATGTGTAAGACAGGATAGCACAGGATGGAATGGAAGAGTGCATGGTTTCCTCATTGCTTCTCATTATAGTGCTATTTGAAACTTGCGAATTGTTTATTTCTGAACTTTTCTATTTAACATTTCTGGGCCACCGTGGACCTTGTTAACTAAAACCATAGGAAGTAAAACCTGTATAGTTTCAAAAAAATTGGAAGGGGGCTGGGAAGGTGGCTTAGGGGTAGATTGCTTACCTTGCATGCATGAAGCCCTGGGTTCCATTCCTCAGTACCACATAAGCAGAAAAAGCCAGAAGTGGCACTATAGCTCAAGTGGTAGAACACTAGCCTTGAGCTGAAGAGCTGAGGGACAGCGCCCAGGTCCAGAGTTCAGGCCCCATAACTGACAAAAAAAAGGAAGGTAAGTGCTTATTTCTCTGTATATTAACAAATTTATTAGGACAGACAGTGTAAATTAATATTTCTTCAGGCTTCTTACATAACTGAATACCCATAAGTCTTATGTATACACTGATATTTATTTTTACTTAAATAATTGTTTATGACAAATAAGATGAAAACAGATTAATGTAGGAAAGCAAGTACTTTTTATTTATATCCAAATATAAGTACGAAAAAGATTAATTCAGGACTGAGACAGTAAAAAAAATCCTATAGTTAGGTTGATGGGGAGAGTTTTTTTGTTTTTTGGGGTTTTTTTTTGGCCAGTCCTGGGGCTGGGCTCTGCCCTTGAGCCTCTCTCTGATCAAGGCTAGCGCTCTACCGCTTGAGCCAGTGTGCCACGTCCAGCCTTTTCTGTATATGTGGTACTGAGGAATCGAACCCAGGGCTTCGTGCATGCTACGCAAGCACTCTACCACTAAGCCACATTCCCAGCCCCTGGGGAGAGTTTTTGAACCATGCAGACCATTTGATCTTGGTGACAATGCATTCACTGAGTCCCAGCAAGCTGCCTTTCCAGTCATGTAACATTTGCGAATGCTGACGTGCAGCTGCGAATTCTCTTTTCTATAAAATGGTAGCACTGGGAGACAGGGCATGATCTGATTGCCAGAGCCACATGCTTTTCACACAGTGGTGCTGTCAGCTAGGACCTGGGAATAATATACCAGTTGAAACCGTGGCTGATCATTTAGCTTTTCTGAAAATGGTATGGTATGTTATGATTGTGTGTGTGTGTGTGTGTGTGAGAGAGAGAGAGAGGGGGGGGTAAGGGAGAGAAACTGAATTGTTTGATAAAATTTGCATTCAAATTCAGTGATAGGAGCCAACATTCTTTAAAAACAGCAGGTAAAAGAAGGCTGATAAATGTGGATGACTCATGTACGGGAACCTGTGGCTTCACACTTACAGAAAATGAAATACCCTTTCTGTTCAGTTTGAATAATTTAGGGTGAGGTAGAATTCCAAAGAGCAGGCTGTGATCTAGGACAAAGGAACTCTGGGATGAGTGACAGTTTGGAGAGCTAGAGGTGGGAAGAGAAAGGGAACAGAGCTATTAAGGTTCCCTGTGCCAGGGACTGCTCCAGGGCCTGGGACATCTCTATGGTGTCTTCTGCTTCTCTGTATGTCTTTCTCTTTCAGTGTCTGTCAGTGGGGCTGGGAGTATCATTCTTTTAAGATGAGCTACAAAGGAACTCTTGCCAGGCAGAGAAGTGGGCTGGGTCAATGCCACATCTGATTTCTGACCAGTTGCAGAAGGGCTAGACCAGGTGAAAATGGGTGTGCTTCAAAGCCTTATATACAAGGAAACTGGTTTCTCATGATCATAGGATACCTGTTCTAAGGGTGGCGGAGGATGAAGAGAAGGGGATAGCTGAAGTTTTAGAAGTGTGTTTAATGGAGGGTTACATGCTCTGTTCCACTCATTTCCCTGACAACCCTCTCCTTATTTTGAATTACTTCCATCCTTGCCCATCTCCATGGGATATTCCCTGAATTCTGAATGCTTCCTTTAGTTTTCTCTTGTGCAAAAAACCACCCCCGGGAATTATTATTGGAGCGCCTGTTAATTTTCATGTTCATGTTCAATGTTGCAAAGAAAAGAAATGAGGGAGCATGCGTAGTGATTCAGAAAGCTGGAGAAATTGCCTTTATTAGGTCTATAATTTTCCCTTTGAATTAAAAAATCTGGCCATAGGCAGTTTAGATCTTGTTTTTTGATTGCTAGCTTTCCTTGACCTCTCTATACATTTCTTATTTTCCTTAATTCTGTTTTGAGGTTCATAAAAATTCCCAAACCTATTAGACATGACTGTTAATTGCCTTGATTTTTTTGGTGTGTGTGCCAGTACTTGGGCTTGAACTCAGGGCCTCATACTGTGTGCTTGGCTTTTCTTGCTCAAGTCTGGCATTCTTCCAGTTAAGCCACACCTCCACTCTTTTTTTTTGTTAACTCTCTTTATTTAAAGATTCCTCTTCAAGTATTTGAACTCATTGCTCCTTATAGCACTCCCATCAGCTAAAGCTACTCTCTTATTGTCACTAATTACTTGAACTTTCAAAAACAACATTGGTGGCTGAGTATGGTGACCCATTTGTATAATCCCAGCACTGGAAGGCTGACGTAGGAGGATCATGAGTTCAAAGTCAGTCTGGGCTACATAGCAAGACCCTGTCTCAAAAACTATAAATAAAAATAAAAAGACATTGTTGCTGAAAATAATTTAAATAACTTTCCTACAATTGACAGGGAATTTATATCAGAACAAAAAAGAACTCTGACACCTATAAACCAAATAACTGATTTAAAAGTGGACAATAGGCTTAAATAAACATTTCTCAAAAGCCATACAGATGGCCAAAAGGTATGTGAAAAACACCATCATTAATCACTCAGGAAATGCACATTTGAATCACAATGAAATATTACCTTATTCTGGTAAGAATAGCTTTTATGGAAGAAAAAAAAAGATGAGTAGTGCTATCAAGATATGGAGAAAAGGGAACCCTTGCACACACGGTGGGTGGGAATGTAAATTAGTACAGCCATTATGGAAAACAATATGGAGGTTCCTCCTAAAATTAAAAATAGAGCTATTATAAGAACCAGAAATCTCCCTCCTGGGCATATATCCAAACCAAGTGAAAATCAGTATGTCAAGGGACATCTGCACTCCTGTGTTTGTTGCAGAGCTACTCACAATAGCCCCCCTCCCCCATGGAAACAATCTAAGTGTCCATCAACTGATGAATGGAAAAGGAAAATGTGGTACATATATACAGTAGAATACTGTTCAGCCTAAGAAAAATGGATGAAATGTTTTGATATGCGATAACATGGATGGAACTGAAGACCCACTGTGTTCAATGAAATAAGCTAAGCATAGAAAGACAAGCATTGCACATTCTTATACTCATACATCGAAACACACATGTGTGTGTGTGTGTGTGTGTGTGTGTGTGTGTATGTATGTATGTATGGTGATTTCATAGAGTAGAATGGAGGATACCTGAGCTGGGAGAGCAGAGGGAAGAAGGACAGGATAAGCTTGATTACTAGGTAGTAAATTGCCATAGGTACTAACTTCTTGCAGATAGAAACAAGAAGTTCTAGTCATTTGGTACAGTAGAGTGACTATAATAGTTATTTGCATATCTCAAAAAGCCAGATGAAAGGATTTCAACTGCTTTTTTATTTTTCATTGGTCGTGGGGCTTGAACTCTGGGCCTGGGCGCTGTCCCTGAATTCTTCAGCTCAAGGCTAGTATTCTACTAATTGAGCCACAGCACCACTTCTGGTTTTCTGGTGGTTAATTGGAGATAAGAGTCTCACAGTCTTTCCTGCCTGGGCTGGCTTTGAACTGCAATCCTCAGATCTCAGCCTCCTGAGTAGCTAGGATTACAGGCATGAGCCACTGGTACGCCGAGGTCAACTATTTTTACCACAAAAAATGATAAATGTTTGAGGAGATAAATGTTGAACCTCATTATATTATGTATATATGTATCAAAACATAACATGGTACTTTATTAATATTTATGTATGTGTATATATTTGTTATTTTCCTACAAAAATGGACTCAAACTATAGACAATAATTTGTAAACAAATATATATATAATTTAAAATGTGGTAAAATGCATATAGAATTGTAATCAGTGTTTCCTTCCTTTCCCTTCTCTTTCCCCCATTTGCCTTCCTCCAAAGTGTGCCAATACAGAGTCTTACAGAATATCCTTCAGTCCCTGGGTAGAATCTGCCTTAAACTTTCAGTGGGTCTTATGGAGTGTATATCATTGTTTGAATTTCACTTCTCTAATTACATTTAAATATATCTTCATATCTCTGCTTGCTACATATAGTTCCTTTTGGTAAATTATTCATAACCATTAGATTTCAATGTTTGTTTATAAATCTCAACATAAGAACCCCTCGTTTATACTGTGCCTGTATAGTTCAGATGATATTTTCAAGAATCAGCTGATGACACAAAGGGAGAGGCATTTGGGTTGAAATTTTTATTTTGCGGGGGTATCTAGTCGTGGGGCCTGAACTCTGGGCCTGGGCGCTGTCCCTCAGCTCTTCAGCTCAAGGCTAGCGCTCTACCACTTGAGCCACAGTGCCACTTCCGGCTTTTTGCTTTTTGCTTTATGTGGTGCTGAGGAATCAAACCCAGGACCTCATGCATGCAAGGCAAGTGCTCTACCAACTGAGCCACCTTCCCAGCCCGGGTTGAAACTTTTAAGTTTAACATAAGAATTTAGAAAGAATAAGAATCTGTGCCTTGATCTCTGATTTTAAGATTATGAGATATTGCTTGGCTTCTTTCCATTTAGGAATGGGCCATAATATTGTTTAAAGTGAAAATTCAGCGATAAAGTCAATAGGGACATCAGGTTTGGAGATTTGTTTTTGTGCTAGTCCTGGGGCTTGAACTGAGGACCTGGGCACAGTCCCTGAGCCTTTTTTGCTCAATTCTAGTGCTCTATCACTTGTACCACAGTGCCACTTCTGGCTTTTTCTGAGATTTTATTGGAGATAAAAGTCCCAAACACATTCCTCCCAGGCTGTCTTTGAACCATGATCCTCAGATCTCAGCCTCCTGAGTAGTTAGGATTACAGGCGTGAGCCTCCAGTGTTGGGCTGGGGATTTTTTTTAAAAAGAATTTTACCTTTTTTATTGCTCTAGAACTTAAACTGGAATGTGAGTTCAGACCTTGGCTTATCACCACTGTGCACTGTATTAAGGACCTTGTACTTGAGCAAAACAAGAAGTGGCCTGCACATTTTGGGTACTTTCTGTCATGAGTTGAGTCAGTCTTATGTGGATTACCAAGTGTTCCACATAGGCCTTTGGGTGTGCCTAGAATATAGTTAGGATATGTTCTTTTTTGTGTGTTTGCTAGGTAATGCTAAATATGCATTAATATTGCATTGAAAATGAACAAAAACATGATATGGCTATTTGCAAAGAAAATAGAATGCAACTTTTCAATAATGTCATTTAACATTATCTTATAATAAACATTATTTTATGATAATAAATATTATTATCATAAAATAAACATTATCTTATTATAAATAAAGTGGAAACCTATTTCTAGCTAACGTTTTCCCTATTTCCAGAAAGGAAACTATAATCTAAGAAGGATCTTGCTCATTAAAAAATGTGTATATTATATACACATAGATACACATGTGTGTACACACATATATACACATTTATACATAGGTATATACACATATGTGTGTATATATGTACATACACACATATACTGAACTTGGGCAGACAGGAACACAAGATATAAACTCAACTTTTCTGCCTTTCCAAATGGAATGTCTCTAACAAGTATATCTAGGATTTTGTGACTGTAAGAAATGCCAAAAAAGATTCATGGGTACTCATTAATCAGACCATGAGATAACTGATCAAAGGATGTCTAATTGGAGATCAGTCTTGGATTCCCTTCCCTCTGCTCTCTTAGATGTGGTAACCAGCATTCAACCCAAACTTTAATCATTCTATTATGAATATCTATTTTATATTGAAAACTCAGCATATCCTGTTTCTTCCAATATAGACATACCACAAATAATTATTTTGTATTTTTTTTCCTTCAGGGAGAATGTGTGTGTGTGTGTGTGTGTGTGTGTGTGTGTGTGTGTGTGTGTGTTGGTCATGGGGCTTGAACTCAGGACCTTGTCATTATCCCAGAGGATTTTTTTCCTCAAGGCTAGCATTCTCCCATTTGGACTACAGTTCACTTGCAGATCTTTTTTTTTTTTGGTGGTTAATTGGAAATGAAAGTCTCAAGGACTTTTCTGTATGGGCTGGCTTTGAACCGTATCCTCAGATCTCAGCCTCCTGAGTAGCTACGATTACAGGCATACATCACCAGCACTCAGTTGAGAACACAGGTTTTTGATATTTTTAATTTTTATTATTTTGTGAGGGTAGGGTTAGAAAATGGGGCCTCATATATGCTAGGCAAATGCTGTACCTACCACACAACTACATCTCCAGCTAGAAAATACAATTCTTTGTGTTATCTAAGCTCCAAGGTAAGTGCTAGCTGATGTTGTTTAGGATGTCCAGGAATGCCCATGTCATATGCCATTTAGTTGTGTGTCAGTCAGTTACAATTAGGTGGATTTTTAGCTTCACCCTAAGTGGTTGTTAGGGTTGTGGATAACATATGTTGAACTTGAATTTCTCATTTATTTGAAATTGTACAATGATGCTATTAATTTAGGCCAAATCCTAAATACTGCTTTGTGCTTTTCTTCCCTCTTGACCATGCCATTGAGCCTTAAATACTTAAATAGTAGGTAACCTTTTAGAAATGAGCAGGATGGGAAAGCTGACTGGCCTAAGTGGGCATAGTAGTACAACAAGATAGCTGAGGAGAGAAATAAATCCTGTAGTTCTGTTCAGCTGTGTTTTTGGTTGGCTGAAAAAAAACTCATAAATTGTACGTGTGTGTGTGTGTGTTTTATTCTTGATGGTAGTCAATTGGAAAACTGATGTTGACATGATAGATTATTATGGATACATGCTTCTGTGTGTGTAGCCTAAAACCACTCTGCATTTCCATTTGTCAGGCTCCCCAGTGTGTTCCGGGTTCAGAGCAAATTAACTTCCAAGTGTGTGTGTGTGTGTGTTTTTAAAACCCACCAAAGCCTGCGTGAACTGAAGCTAAGCTGCTGGACTGGAGTGGGGGCAGGGAGAAGGACAAGGGAAAATTGAGAAATTGTTCTGTGTTTCAGCCAGCTAATTATTGCAGCCTCGCAGCATGTGCGAGAGGAGAAACAAGACTAACATCAATAGTGATTACTTTCTTTCATTATTTGGTTCACCTGCTATTTATTGTGAACATTCCAGGGAGGAGAGATTATCAGAGGCTGACTTAAAAAAAAAAATCTAGCACCCCAGAAGCACGCTGTGCCTGCCTTCAATACTATATGGTAAGGGTGGGGCAGGGCTGACACTAAACTTTCAGAACTATTTTTAAGCTTTGAGGACAAAATTTGTAAATATGAGCTGCTGCTGCTTCTTTTGGTAGAAAAAAAGTCCCTTTCTACTCTACAATAGAATCTGCTGAGAAAAAGTTTGTGAATTGTTTATTAAAGGGAGACTCAAAAAATCAGCTGTTTCTGTATAAAGAAAAAAAAAAACTCACCTGGCAGCTACTCTCTGAAAATAGATGTGGTTTCCTGGGAAGGACTATAGGACGTCTGAGATTTTAATGCCAGCATCAGAATAGAAAATTAGGAATTTTCCCTTTAGGTCTCTTTTCAGACCCTCCAAATCCTATTCATTTATTTTGACCAAGTTGGTATAATATCCCTTTGGAAAGGCATCTCTGATTTCTCCCAGGCAGAATGAATGGCCCTTGCTTCTATTCTTACAAGAACCCTTAGCCATCTATACCTGTCTCCCTTCTGTAATAATCTGTATTACATACTAATAGTCATTTACTACATGCCAGGCACTGTGCAAAACTCAGTTCATGTGTTATTTTGTTGTTAGATAATAGCATTTTTCTAATTTTAATGGGGACTCTGGTAGACTGAATAATGGTCCCCCCAGTATGTCCACATCTCAACCTCCAGCACCTGTGAATATACATGGCAAAAGGGGCTTTTTTAGATTTGATGGAATTAAGGACATTAAGATAGAGATTGTAATCACAAAGAGTCTTCTGAGAGAAACAGGCCCAGCATTTTATTGTGGTGAGATGGGAGTCTTGTGAACTTTTTGTTCAGGGTGGCCAGGAACAGCAGTATTCATGTCTACATACTTGGATTATAGATGTGGCCGCTATGCCTGGCTTTCTGTGTTGTGCCTTACTTTTGTCCTAATCATTACTTCTAGTCATTTGGTGCTATACTTCTGAACAATACTGAAGTACTGCTACTTCTTGATTTTAGCCGTTATGTGGGAACCATTCATCCTAGCTGAAGATTTTAGTTCACTTCTCCCATACCCATATGCTCATAACTCAGGTTTTGTTATACTTAATGCTTTCATTAATACAGTAGTGTGTTGATACTGAGTACAAATACAGAAGCAATAATGTACTATAATTAATTTCCTCATATAACTTTTAATTTTCCCTAGAGATAATAATTCTCCCTCTTGTTTGTTGACATCTGAATCTTCTCATACTGGGAACTGTACAGTTCTTTTTAAAAAATGCATCTTGGGCTGGGAAGGTAGCTCAGTGGTAGAGTGTTTACCATGAATGCATGAGGCCCTGGGTTCGATTCCTCAGCACCACAGAAGCAGAAAAAGTCAGAAGTGGTGCTTTGGCTCAAGTTGTAGAGCACTAGCCTTGAGCTGAGGAGCTGAGGGACAGTGCCCAGGCCCAAAATTCAGGCCCACGATTAACAACAACAACAACAAATGCGTCTTGAGGTAAAAGTATCTCTCCTCCTTTTCCACCTCTCCCTGTCTTCCTTTCTCCCTCCAAGAAAAAAATCCAAGAGGCTCTCAGAGCCTTCCAACTCCTGCTTCACTCTGAATTAGTTGCTCCGTAAGGAAATATCTGCTACTTCTCCCTCATATTGACTGTCATGTTACCTATATTCTTCTCTTTCTTTCCTTACTTGATCTGGGAGGGACCCCCCCGCCAAGTAGCAGGAGAGAGTGCTTGGATAAATTTTTGAGACTTTTGTTAAGACTAACCATAATAGGAGATGTATATTAAAATGTCAATTTTTCTTTTTAATACGCAACTGTCCTATAGTACCTAGCCCATATGCCTGTTGACATGTGGACTTTCTCCTGCTCATGGAGCCTGAGAATCCTGGGTTGCAAAGGCTGTGTCTTCATTTACAAGAGATCAGACAATCTTCTGTTTTACCATGGACAAAACTGAGGCATGGAGGTTACAACATCAGCCATATCAGAGGCAGAACTGAAGTGTCAGCTGCCTGCACCAGGCTGCTGCCTTTCCAAACCCAGCTGCTCCTTTCGGGAGAGGCAAATGCCAGTCTCAAGCTCCAAGTGATTAAATGCAAAATGTAGGACCATGGCTGCTGGGGTGAGTCTATTCTGGGTACTCACTTGGGTCTGGTTCTTGACAACTTCCGGTCTACTTAGCCATTCTTTGCTAGAAGAAATCTCCTAGTCTTATTGTCTGTGTACATGTGTATGTGTGTATTTAGGTGTGTGCAGGTGAGGCAGAGACAATGATTTATAGTTATGCTTCAAACTCCTTGTGATAATTAAAATGCTTCACCTATAATTTATTATAAGCTCAGTATGATGAGTTTCATTGCTCCAGTATTTGGTTCTAAGCAATGTAAGAATTGCTTCCTCCATTCCTTATATAATGTGAAATCCCTCATTGCTTGGGAGTTTGCCACTGATTGTGCAATTTAGCATTTGATCTTTTTGTTAGCCAAAGTCAGGTGATCACACACAGGGTAATTAGATTAACCTGCCCCTCTGCTCCCCTACTGGAACAGTGTAAAATCCCATATTCCATTGGCACATACTTTCCTTAGATTAATGATGTTGGAATCACTGTGTGGAAATTTGCATAGCTCCCTACAGCTTTGAGAAATGAAAATGCCCAGCTGTCTAAAAGCTTTAATCAGGAAATAAGCATGAAATAGCATTGTTTTGTCATGGGCTTGGAATAATTTCTTCTTGATAATCGAGTTGTCTTGGATGAAAATGTATATAAACATTCTTTCAACAGCTAGTAAACAGGTGCTTTTTTGTTGGTAAAAATTCAAGATTGTTTTAACTGGGTAGTAGCCTGTAAATCATGTTAGTTACTGCTGAAAGTTTACAAACTGTAGTCATTTTCCTTGTCTCTTCTTCTGAGTGGCAGTTTATGGATCAAGAGAACAAACTTAGGAAACATACATGTTATTTGGGCAGAGTGTAGAATAACTAGAAGAAATAGGGACTTAGGAGTAGAACTACCTGGGCTAAGCCTTACCATCCACTTTTTTTGCCAGGCCTGGGACTTGAACTCAGGGCCTGGGCACTATCTCTGAGCTTCTTTTACTCAAGGCTAGTGATCTACCACTTGAGCCACAGCACCACTTCTACCATTTTCTGTGATTAATTGGCAATGAGTCTTACAGTCTTTCTTGCCTGGGCTAGTTTCTAACTGTGATCCTCAGATCTTAGCCTCCTGAGTAGCTAGGATTGCAGGCCTGAGCCTGCTCAGCACCACCCACTTTTTGTCTCTGTGTCCGTTGCCTCTTGGGATCCCCTTGCCCCATCTGTCAAATAGAAATGGCCTCTACCTCTGAACCTTGAACTCAGAGTCTTGCATTTACTAGACAGGTGTTCTACCACTGAGCCAAAACTCTAGCATTTTTTGCTCTGGTTGTTGTTGTTATTATTATTATTGTTATTAGGTGCCAGACCTGGGGCTTGAACTCAGGGCCTGGGTGCTGTCCTGCATTCTACCACCTGAGCCACAGCTTCACTTTCTGCCTTTTGGGTAGTTTATTAGAGATAAAAAATCTCATGGACTTTTCTATCTGGGCTGTCTTCAAACTATGATCTCAGATCTCAGTCTCCTGAGTAGCTAGGATTATTGGTGTGAGCCACCAGTACCCAGCTTGCTCTGGTTGATTTAGGAATAGGACTCCCTGCACTGCATTCTATTTTAGGCTTCCCATCATATATAGCTAGGATAGCAGGCATGCACCACTGCATCCAGTTCTCATTTGAGCAGGAAACCCATGAGCTTTTCTGCCCAGGCAGGCCTTGTACCTTCATCCCATCTCAGCCTTCCAGATAACTTAGGTCACAGGTGTGAGCCTCTGGTACCTGACAGTGCTTAATAATTGTTTTTAAAAGTCCAAGAAAAGTCCAACTAAATATAAGACTGTATTTAGTTTCTTTTTTATGTTTCAAGCATCATAATTCATTTAAATTTAACTTAACATTGAGTTAGATGCATGTACTACTTTCTATTTGGCATACAGTAGGCAGTCAAATATTTGTTAAAAAGAACAATAGGAAGTCGATGTAGTGTTATACAACTGTAGTCCTAGGCCAGCCTGGGCTACCTAGAGAGACCCTGGCTAAGGATAATAGCTAGCATTCATCGAGTGCCTGGAAGATGAGTGAGAGCTGTTCCTTACTCTGAGGCATTCAGCAGAGACCAACTGAAGAGCCCATACTTACAGAACAGGCAGTGAGACCTTGAGACTGAGATTCCACCAAAAGATCACAGGAACACAGGCTCTCATCATCGAAGCTTTTAAAAGCACAGCAAAAGTGACTGTTGAATGCTGGGCATCATTTCCTTTTTTGCCTTTTCTCAAGATTTTTCAACCTTACATGCAATCCATCAGTGCCTTTGTTAGGGAGGAAGTACTGCTTTGGGGACCAAGCATGATGTTGTCCGTGACATTGAAAACCTTTTCAAGAAGAGACGGAAAGTGTTCATACCTTAGAGAACTCAATTTGAGGTCCATGAATTAACCTTTTGGATCATTATTAAACAATTCCTAATGGTTTAACTCTTGTTATATTCTGGGTACCTGAACAAAGAATTCTACCCACCATAAAACTCACCATAAGTGAGATTTAATAGGGCTTACTTATATGCATTTCATTTTTCTTGGTTGTTGTTATAACACTGGTTGCACTTGTATTTCAAGAGCTGAGCTAGGTGATTCACGACTGAAATCCTAGCACTTGAGAGGCTGAGGCAAGAGGATTGTAAGTTCAAGGCCAGGTTGAGCTACATAGTAAAACCCTGTTTCAAAAGAAAAAGAGAGAATGTTGAATTTCATGTTGTATCTCTTGAAAAAAACCAATTCATGATCAAGCCTGATGTGATTTCCCTCATAGTTTAGCTTTCTGGTCTGCTTGATGAAATATATGGATTTGGAGAACTTCCCATATGTGTATGTCCCTGTGACCAATAGTGCTTTGGTCTATAAACCTAGCAGTAGAAAGCTAGGAGTGTTCAGGGGTTCAGTCCCCATCCCTCCCAAAGGAAAACAAAACCAGTACTGGTAATCATTCAGCCTTTTACTAGGGGGATTTGCCAACTTCTTTGCAAAAATTGTAGTAGTCAAGAGTCTTAATTGAACTGTAGCAAACATGCTTCAGTTGTTTACTCCCCCCCCCCCATGGCGGGGAGGGAGTAGTACTGCAGATTGAATTCAGAATCTCAAACTTGCTAGTCAGTGTTCTACTACTTGAGCTACACACCCAGCCCCCTTTTTACATTGATTACTTTCAGGGTAGGGTCTTGCTCTATGCTCAATCGACCTGAGCTGAGATCCTCCTACTCATACTTCCTTCCTGTGTTGCTCAGGGTGATGTGAGTGCATCAGTGCACACAGCCGTTGTGTACCCCTGTTGCTGGGGTAACAGGAACTAATGCTCCCAGTTATTGGTTGAGATGAAGTCTCATGCATTTTTTTTTTACTAAATTTAAGCATGCTATATCAATTTACTTTGTATGTATGCCATTTTGCACATGCGCAAATATATTTAAATTCCTGGAAGTAGCAATAATGAGTGAAAAGGTGTGGGCATTTACATTTTTGATAGATAATTGTTACGATGCTTCCCACAGAGATTGCATGAATTCATACATGAATTTGTGCTCTCATTAAGAAGTATAAGAGGCTGTCTCTCTGCACACTTTTCAACATTATATTATCAATATTTTGTGCCAGTACTGGGGCTTGAACTCAGGCCTTTGTGCTCACTACTGGCACTTTACCACTGGAGCCATACCTCCGGTTCCTATTGTTTGCTTATTGGAGATAAAGAGTTTCTCAGATTTGTCTGCCCTGGCTGGCTCTGAACCTCAGTCCTCAGATCTTAACCTCCTGAAGATATTATCAAGTTTTTGATTGATGCCAATCTGATAGATAATATATCTCATCGTAATTTAAAAAATGATGTATTTTCAGTATAGGCTGTCAACTTGGAGCAAGCCTCGTACATGTGCATCTCCATATCCCTCAGTTTTTGTGTGAATACTAGCTATGTGCCAGGCAGTGAGATATGTGCTGTGAAAACAGAGCTAGTTCTCTGATCAAGCCAGACTCTAGTTTGAGGAGAAACGTTAAGCATTGTTATCATATAGTAGCTAGCTGTTATAGTTCTAGGTTTAAATAACCAGAATGATATGGGATCCTTCACACAAGATTGTTGAATGAATTCCACTGTAATTTGCACTTAATTTATGAGGGCAGTTAAGCATCTTTTCATGTGTTTGAGTCATTTGTGGCTTATTTATTTTTTCCTCCTATGGACTGTCCTTTACTTTTTCCTGTGTCCTGTCCTTTTTACCTCCTCCCCGCACCCCCCCCCTCCAGTCCTTGGGCTTAAACTCAGGGCCTGGGCACTGTCCTTGCCCTCTTTTTTTTTTTTTGATTAAGGCTGGCACTCTACCACTTGAGTCACAGCACCACTTCTGGCTTTTTCTGTTTATGTGATACTAAGGAATCGAACCCAGGGCTTCATTTATGCTAGGCAAGTACTCTACAACTAAGCCCAGCCCTCCTTTTTGTTGGGTTAATCTTTTCCCCGATTCTTCATGAAGTACAATTTTCTGTGCTTTTGTGGTCTCTGGATCCTGTATCAATGTCAAATGGTCTTTTCCACTCAGGTTGTAAAACAATTTTTTTTTGGGTCGGTTGTGGGGCCTGAACTCTGGGGCTGGGCACTGTCTCTCAGCTCTTCAGCTCAAGGCTAGTGCTCTACCACTTGAGCCACAGCACCACTTCTGGCTTTTTTTGCTTATGTGGTGCTAAGGAATTGAACCCAGGGCCTCATGCATGCAACACAAGCACTCTACCACTGAGCCACCTTCCCAGCCCTAAAACAATTTTTAAAAAGTGCTTTCAATTAGAATTTAAATGAATCAATTCATTTTGAATGTCTAATATTCTCAGTCAAATAAATACTGCTAGGTTTTAAAAATGAGACTCTATGAGTATTGTTAGTGTTATCTGTTATGACTTTTTCCCACTTTTTGCCCAGATCTACATCTTGTGAGATGAAAAGTTGAGAGTGATCCAGTGAATTCTAGTTGTATCTCTGTAGAGGTGATACAGTACAGCTTTGGGCTATACTAACTCCCTTACCCCATCTGTAGATAGTTATTTTGCCCATAACATTCGATTGGCTACTCATTTGACAAATATTTATTGAGTGCTCTGGAAAGCATGTCCAAACATCTGGTTGGTATTGGCACTATTTGATCCAGTGGTAGTAGTCATCTAAATGTTTAGCTGGGCGTGGGCAAGCGTAAAGGCATCCGCTGTCACAGGTAATTGTATTGTACATCACAAAGCAACATTATCTCTTCATGACACATGAGTAGCCCCTTTTCATCTCTGTCTAGTATCTAGCACTTGCTGTGCTTTTGGCAACATTCCTTCCCATCTTGTAGGTCAAGAGCTACTTGTTCTTTCTCTCATGTGCTTGATACTTTGCTCTCTGTATTATCAGTGGTTCTTAGGTGGTAATACAAGTTTATGATATTGCAAATATACAGTTGAAGATTGATGTAGAAACACAATAATAGGTGTCCTTGTTCCAGTCAAACTCTTCCTTTTTTAGCCTTGAGCTGAAAATGCCACTGGTGTATTTATAATTACATGTCAAAGCACGTTTCTAAAGTGGCCTTGTATTTTGGAAATATGCAAAAGCCATTATGGTGTGAGATAACAATTCAGTTTCCCTATGTAATTTCTGGAGGAAATTATGAAATATTTCATGCCTATCACAAATATCAGTGTGCTTGTCATCTTGCCTATTAGATCCTCATATCTTGCCATATTTACCTTATGTATGTATGTGTATGTACATGTATAATGTACATGCATGCACAAATTTCTGCTCTGCTTTTCTCTAATGAAGTTGATATATTTCATGGTTATTTCTTTTGTTGTGGTAATCAGATATTTGTGTATATATGTGAACATGTGTACATATGTCTACACACAAACACACTTATATGTACATGCACACACGTGTTTATATATGCATATACACATACACACGCACACATCCATACATTGCACACCTGTATATGCACACATATACATGTACACACATGTATAGACATGGACACACACATATATATATACACATGCATATGTATGACATCCATGTTTATATATGATACGTGTATATATGTGTATATCTATGTATATACATATGTACACACACACACACACACACACACACACACACACACACACACACGACGCGATACAGGGTTTCACTGTGTAGGTCAGATTAGCCTAAAACTTGCAGTGTCCCCAGTGCTGAGATTATACGCATGCATCCTCATACCTAGCTCATATATATATATATATATATATATATATATATATATCATGTAACATTACATGATATATATAATAAATATATATATTTATATATATAATAAATATATAAATAAATATATACTGTATATATTTATTATATATATCTGCAAATGAGGAGAATCTTTCAGGTTCAGTAGGAGCTCCCTTGAGTGATGGCCATTGCTCTCAGAGTTTATGCAGTGTCTTCCTAGCCTTTTGTGAAGGAGAAAATGCTGGGGAAAAAAGTCTCTGCATGTGGGGAAGACACTCTGAGGACTGCTGTTCCTCAAGCTTGCCTTTTGCTTGGCAATGAGGAAGATCTACGGAGGGTAGGGTTTCTAGGGTTCTGTATCTATTCAAGCCCCTTGTGATAGTAGATTTGCGATAATGATTTGTTTTTAGTGAGTTCCTTCTACCTCCAGCCAGTGGTAATTTTGTAAAGTGGTTTTCCATGAACTAGCACAGGGGGCACAACTGTGATGTCACAGTCATGTCTGGCTTGAAAGGAAGCTTTTTTTTTTTTTTTTTTTTTACAGGAAGGAGTAGCCCAGCATGGAAGGATGTTGATCCATGTTGACTGTTTTCCATGGCTTCCTTTTACTCTCAGCACTCCCTCCCTGAGGTTAGGGGAAACCCTGCCCAGCCTGTCTCAGCTCTCCTAATGCATGCACAGCCAGTGAAGTTAAGACCTGCAGTCTGAGCAGGTCAGGTTGGTACTCAGCTCCCCCTGCTGTCGGTGGCACCAGCCTGCTCCACGTGCATGTACTACTGGTGGCAAGAGACAAGGAAATCTTGCAAGATAGAAGGCAGACAGCCAGAGTGGAGATCAAGGATCCATTCAGCTGATTGTGTAAATGACATGAGCCATACCTTGGCTCACCCACCTACTCAGTGGGCTTCATCTGGCACATTGTGACCATCCATTTCCTTAATGTTGATCCCAGAAAGCTTCCCACTGTCAGAGATGAACATTAAACTATCCAAGACCTTGCTTGTCATGTTTCTGATCTTCTAGGGCAAAATATAAGCATATTTGGATGTAAAAGAATCTGTTTTTGTCTTCTGGCTGGAGTATTTATGTTGTTCTTTTAAACTGAAATAATCTAAAGTGCAGAGGTGTTAGAAATACAGTTCACTGGATCTGTTATGTGTACACCTGTGTTACTATCATCTGACCACAGGAACGAACATTTTTATTCTCCTCTTACCTTTCTCCTCTCTACCAGGACCTGCCCAAACCTAACTGCTGTTCTGAGATACATCTCTAGTGGTTGATTTGGTCTGTTGTTGAACTTCATATAAGTGAAATTGTATAATGTTTAATTTATCACTGTGAGGTTCATGAGTTGTTATATGTAGTTTTTTTAAAATAGTACTTACTATATAATAGTGACAGTAAAGAACACCTTTTATACTATTCTCCAATTCACTATGTTATCCTGAAGACACCTGTGTGATGGCAGATATAATATTAGATACCTTTTACAGATGACAAAAGGGCTGCTTAGAGGCCTTAAATGTTTTCCCTCAAGGTCTTAAGCAGTACTGTCCGCACTGATTTAGACATGTGGGCATGGATGTATGGATTTCCATAAGCCCTTATGGCCCACAGTTCTGGCCCAAGGGATGGCATCTGCCACTGGGCTAGCATGCCCAGGTTCTTAACCAAGGGGTTATAGTCAGAAAGCTGAGACTGAGGATGGTGGGCTAGGAACACCCAGCCTTGGGTAATCCTTCCTTCCTTCCTTCTTTCCTTCCTTCCTTCCTTCCTCTCTTCCTCTTTCTTCATCCCCCCTCCCTTTCTCCCATCATTCCCTCTCTCCACTCCCCTTCCCCCTGCAGGACTGAGGACTGAAACAAGAGCCTCAGTCTTCAAGTGATCTACCACTTGAGCCATGCTCCAGCCCTTTTGTTTTTGTTTACTTTTTGCCAGTCTTGGGGCTTGAACTCAGAGCCTGGGCACTGTTCCCTGAGCCTCTTTGTGCTCAATGCTAGTGCTCTATCACTTGAGCCACAGCACCACTTCCACCCTTTTCTGAGTAGTTTTGCCCAGGCTGGCTTAGAACCTGGAGCTTTAGATCTCAGCCTCTTGAGTAGCTAGGATTAACAGGCATGAGCTACTGGTGCCCAGCTCCTTTTGTTTTTAGTTGTTCTTGAAATAGGGTCTTGTGTACTTTTTGCCCAGGCTACCATTGAACCACAATCTTCCTGCTTCCGCCTCTCCAATGGGATTACAGGCATATGTCACATCACTCCAGCTTCAGACATTTGTTTTAGAAGTGTCTCTTGTAGCATTGTGGAGGTTAAACTAGGACTTGTGGAAAGCATGGTTAAGAGATGAGCCCCTAGGGTAGACAGGTTGGGTTCCACTACTGGCTCCTACTCTTCCTGCATCTTGGTGTGTTTATCTGTGACTTTGTACAGATGAAAAAGTTCCATCTAGATGAAGTTCTTAGAGCAGAGTTTGGCACAATAAACATTCATACATTAGATAGTATTCATGTTGGGAAGTTTTTTTTCCATTTTTATTGCAAGGTATATGAAATTATCTATCTATCTATCTACTTAACTACCTACCTATCTATCTGAGTCACATGGACTTTCCTGCCCTGGATTTGAACCACGATCACAGATCTCAGCCTCCTGAGATCTAGGATTACCACTTCCATCCAAATTTGTTTTTATTGATAGTTAATTTTAACTTTTAATAGCCAGTGGTATTGATTATATTATAATGTTGTGTAATCACCACTATTTCAAAAACTTTCCCATTATCCAAAACCTGTAACCGTTAAAACAGTAACTGGCTTCTCCTCCCGCTAGGACATTTCTCATTTACTTTCTGAGTTTGCTTTTTCTAAATGAGTCACATAAGTGGGATAATAGATTTGTTATTTTGTTTTTGGCTTATTTCACTTTTCATGTTTTCTAGGTTCATCTATGTTATAGCATGTATGAGAACTTTTCCTTTTTGAGACCAAGTAATATTCCTATGTATAGATATACCACATCCTGTTTATCCATTTGTCTGTTCATTGTCACTTGGGTTACTTCCGCCTTTTGGCTCTGGTTAATAATATCGTGGTATGCATATATCTGTCTGCACCCCTGCTTTCAATTCTTTTGAGTATATTCCTAGGAGTAGAATTGCTGGGACATATAATAGTTCTGTTTAACTGCAGACGTGCTTTGCAGCTTTTGACAGATGTTGTGCAATTTTACATTCACTCAGCAATGTACAAAGATTCCATTTTCTCATCACATTTGTGGTTTTGATTTCAATTTCCTTAATGAAGCTGGGCACCAGTGGCTCATGCCTGTCATCCTAGCTACTCAGGAGTGTGAGATCTGAGGATCACGGTTCAAAGCCAGCCCGGGCAGAAAAGTCCGTGAGACTCTGATCTCCAATAAACCTCTAGAAAACCAGAAGTGGCGCTGTGGCTAAAGAGGTAGAGTGCTCACCTTGAGCTGAATAGTACAGGGACAGCACCCAGGCCCAGAGTTCAAGCCCCATGACCGACAAAAAAAAGAAAAAATCCTTAATGACTTGTGATGTTAACCCTTTTGTCATAGTCTTATTGGCCATTTGAATATTTGCTGTGGAGAAATGTCTATTAATATCTTTTGCTTAGTATTTGTGCCCCCCCCCACGCAATTGAGGAAGAATAGAGAGAAACAGAGATTGAGGAAGTGGATAAAGCCAGACTAGTAACATTTTAGATGGGGGAGGGGGCTAAAGCTGACTTTTTTTTTCTTTTTGTCTGTCGTGGGGCTTGAACTCTGGGCCTGGGTGCTGTCCCTGCGCTCTTCAGCTCAAGGTGAGCACTCTACTGCTTGAGCCACAGCACCACTTCCAGTTTTCTAGTGGTTGATTGGAGATAAGAATCTCACAGATGTTCTTGCCCAGGCTGGCTTTAAACCATTATCCTCAGATCTCAGCCTCTTGAGTAGCTAGGATTATAGGCGTGAGCCACGGGAGCCCGGCTAATGCTGACTTTCTAGCCCTGGTAAGATCGTTCTTTTCTTTTGTGAGAAAGGGGCAAGTTGGAGAGCAGCTGTTGGGCTCAGGTGGGGCTGCACTGAGCTAAACTGTTGCTCAGGTGAGGAGGCTGCAGAATTCTCTGCCACATGACGTACCAGATTGTATTTTCCTGAAAAAAAAAGTAGGACATGTTTTGTTCGTTTTTGTCAGTCATGGGGCTTGAACTCTGGGCCTGGGCACTGTCCCTGAGCTCTTCAGCTCAAGGCAAGCACTCTACCACTTGAGCCACAGTACCACTTCTGGTTGTCTGATGGTTTATTGGAGATAAGAGTCTCAGGGACTTTCCTTGCCTGGGCTGGCTTTGAATCATGATTCTCAGATCTCAGCCTCCTAAGTGGCTAAGATTACAGGCGTGAGTCCCCAGCATGGGACATATTTTAACTTTTGTATCCTCCCTACCTCCATCTAAGAAGCAACTTAAGAACTTTGGTCAACGTTGGACTTTGGGGGTGGGGGAGCAAATGTGAACTATCGTTGTGAAAGCAAAGAAATATGGGCCAGCCTTCTGATGTTGTAGCTAAGCCCTACATACACTTGATGGGATAGGGCTTCCTAGCCAGATTCTCACGATATGCTGTTCGTGAGGCTTGGGACCTGAAACTCTGCGAACCATAGTTTCAAAGGCATTATAAAGTGACTAACCTAACTCCCAAACCTTTGATCCCCCTCTCCCAGCTTCATGCTATTAGCAGTGCTAAGCAAGCACTGGCCACGTGGTCCCCAGGACCCACTAAATTTCTTGGAGTCACTGCTTGGCAAAGTTGGGTGTTATATTACTACATTACATTGTGCCTGGGTGGGGATATTTATGTTTGCACAGTCATACCCACACTGTGACAGAAAGTGAGGTCTGAGCAATTGTTCTTCCCCCAAAGAAGCAACTGTTGGGGAAATGAATGCAGTTAGTGGCTTGTAATCTGTACTTGTAGAGCTATAGTTGGCTGGCAGCCATCATGCGGCTGAGACAGGCCTGTGGCTCAAGCAGGCACTGTCTGCAGATTTGATACCATTTGTCTGTGAGGCTGTTCTGAGGTGGAAGTCTATATAGCAACACACATGCGCATATGCCTCTGGTGTGCAGAGGTTACTGGTGTTGGCCGAGGCTGAGCTCTGCCTAGTCAGGCATCTGGGATGCTTGCTGAAGCTTACAACCAGCAAAGCACCAGCCTCACTTGCTGGTTTCCGCTGGGGCTCTGGTGAGAGAGGAAGAAAGGCTCAGGCTGCTGTGAACTGAGCCCCCCACCTCCCCAGTTAGGGAATTGGATATGACAACTAATGCACACTTGCAGGTGAAGAAAGCCAAGGGACAGTGGCAATGGTTTGACAAACATTTGTTGTTTTCTTTCTACCTCAGCCCTCTGCTCAGGCCTCATCATGGCCCCTTACCAAATTTGCCATCTTTATGCTCATTTTAAAGTGGGAATCCTTCCCCATTTCTTCCCTTGCTGTTTCTAAAGCACACATTCCTTATGTTATTCTTCCTGCCACTCGGCCAAGCTTCATGTCTAGCTCCTCATAAGGTTAGTCCAAGCCTAGACACTCCTTGCTCCGTTGAGAAGAATTCCTGTGTACAGATCTGCACTATGTATGAGTTACTGCCATTGCTAAGCTATTGATGCTTTTGCAAATAATTATGTGAATAATTTGAAATACAGGTCACATAGCTTTTATCCAAAGTCTTTAGAGCCAGGTGTCAAGAGCTCACACCTGTAATCCTAGCTACACAGGAGGCTAAGTAAGATCTGAGGATTGAAGTTCTAAGCCAGCTCAGGTAGGAAAGTCTGTAAGACTCTTTATCTCTGATTAACTGCCAAAAAAGCCAGAAGAGAAACTGTGGCTCAAACGATAGAGTGCTAGCCTGGAGCACAAAAGCTCAGGAACAGCGCCTAGGCCCTGAGTTCAATCCCCAGGTCTAGCACTAAAAAAATGTTTGGAGGGCTGGGAAGGTGGCTCAGTGGTAGAGCGCTTGCTTTGTATGCCTGAGGCCCTGGGTTCGATTCCTCAGCACCACATAAGCAAAGAGAAAAAAGCCGCAAGTGGCGCTATGGCTCAAGTGGTAGAGTGCTAGCCTTGAGCTGAAGAGCTGAGGGACAGCACCCAGGCCCAAAGTTCAAGCCCCACGACCGGACCCATAAAAAACAAAAAAAAAGTGTTTGGAACCAGAAGGACCTCAGATTTAGATATGTTTTGATTTTAGAATATTTGCATTCACCTAGTGAGCTATCTTAGGGATGAGACCACATCTAAATATAGAATTTATGGTTCATATGTACTCTTGTAGATATAGGATGAAGGTAATTTTATGTAGTATTTTTAGTGAGCCTCTGATTTGATTGTGACCTATCTTGGGAGAGCAAGTGTGGAATTTTCCACTTGCATCATTTTAGTGCTCAAAGTTTTGGATTTTACAATATTTGATATTTGAGGTTTGGAATTGGGGTGTTTGATTTGTAATGTATTCTATCAGCCTGTAATAAATATATCTAAATCTCAGTGGAGCTTTGATAAGAGTCTATTTAGAACAGGATCAGCAAACCTTTTCTGTAAGAGGCCAGATTTTTAGGCTTTGGTTTCTGTCACAGATCCTCAGCTCCACTGTTGTAACATCCAACCAGCCATACAAACATACACATTATGTGGTTGTGTTCTAATGAAACTTTGCTTGCAAAATAGGACAGTGAGCTCTAAGTTTATTGACCACTGGCCTAGAATGATAGTCTTTATTTTAGTCTGTTGGCTTCATTGTTTTTTTCCCTGTCAAGAGTTGAAAAATCAGAGGAACTCAATGACTATAAATGAGTTTAAATCATCTTTTGGGTTAGTATAATTATAAGCACATTGGCAATTGGGGAATGTAGTTCTCTGAACACTTTATTGAGAAGAATAGAAATCAGAAGGCTGTTAAAAGGTGTGAGTCTGCTTAGTGAAAGCTTGTTATTATTCAAAGAAGTAGAACAAGCTATCATTTAGAGCTGTATGGTAGCTTTTATGTACGGGTTACTCTCTTGATGGACACCGAGAATGGCTCCCATCACATAATGTTAACTTACCATCCTGAGTATCATTCTACTTTGATGCATTAGGTGCTTTTCTAATGACTGTAAGGAAAAAAAACAACTAGGAATTATATAGGAAATGGTGTTTCTAAAATATTATGTTTAGTCGACTTGGCATTATTATAGTTCATTTGCAGAAAAATGAAACTGAAGATAGTAAAAGGGGCACTCTAAAGTTTTTCAAGCTATAATCTTTTTTTTCCTTTTATCTGTCTCACAGGAAATAAAGAAAGATGTGAAGAAAGACCTTCTCACCAGCAAAGCTCCGGAAAAGCCCATGCACGATGTGTCCAGTGGAAATCCTTTGCTGTCTTCTGAAACAGTTCTAAGAACCAACAAGCGAGGTATGGCAAAGGAGAAAGAGCTCCTCTCCCTGCATACCAACAAAGCTGGAAAGTTCTGGGTGAACTGTGTCAAATTTCATATTATTGAAAAATTGGATTGAGTTTGCCCTTTTGGCTTTCAGTATTACTTTGAGGTGTGCACGCACACGCACACACACACACACACACATACACACACACAAACACAACTAGTTACTGTAACAAAGGGAAACTACTAAAAGTGTTTTATTCCTCACAACAAGAAAGTTGACAACATTTGTAAATGATTACTTTTTAGCATCCGCTTTCACATCTATTTTTACGGATAAAAGGTGAATTTAGAGAATGATACAGTGTAGGTTGAGCTGTGTATGACCACAGTCTCCTTTTACTTTGATGCAAACCCTCTAAGGGTCTTTCTCTAACTGCCAAGCTCCCACACATAGAGCCTGACTTCTTGGGGTTATGAGTCAGAATGTATGAAGGTAATCCATCCAGCTAACCCAGACACCTTTAACAATATAGTTTTCCCTTTTTGGAGACCTTGGATGACTTTTACATATTAGCTTGTTATAATTTTTCTTCCCCATCTTCTGCTGATAATCATTGTTGTTTGAAATGATATGAGAGAGAATTTAAGATTGCAGAGACAACCTTACTCAGGTCTGTAATAGACATCCTCAGTATTTCCTGCCTGTGGACCAGCCAGGTGAAATAGTGAACTGAGAGAGCCCATAGTAGGTCAGCCTTCACCTCCTGGCTTTTCTGGGCTTATTATTTCCTTAAAGGGAAATAGTTGTTCCAAAGCAAGAGTAGGAAATGATTTAATAAAGTATTCCGTTAACAAGGAAAAAGAGGACAAGTTTACATAACTTCAGGGAGGAGCAGCTAATCTTTCATTAAATTTAGATAGCATAAGAACTTCTTCAGTAAACTGCCTATTGATCATAGCACTTGAAACATTAGCTTTGTGTCTCTTTTCCTTCTTGCTTCTTTCTCTACCCTCTTCCAGCTGCCCCGGGCTACGTTTCCTTTTTTTTTTTTTTTTTTTTTGATTATTCAGTTGAAATATTGGCGGGAGGACCACATTGGTTAGCAGCTATAGGACTTGCTTTATTTTCCTCATCACACAAAAGCCAGGGGTTTCCCATTTCAAGAATTAGCATGAGTTGATGTAAAAGTATAGTCTTTCCTCAAAGTGTCACCTATATTCTTGCAAATAAGTTCCCCAAACTCCTGAAACTTGAACTCATTGGATTTGATAGCTAGAGTTCAGTGAGTCTTATTTTTGCCTCTCAGCCTCTCAGGCTGGTCTGAGCCATCCCTGTCTTCTGGCTCTTTTTGGGTTGGTGGGCCCAGCAGTTCTGCAAATGCTGACCAACAGCAAGGCCTCACTGCACAGCCCTGTGTTTGTAAATGCAATGAGAGACTCAAGGTGATTCATTCATTTCACATGAGAAAGAACTAAGGCAATTCTCTAGATGAGTTTAATAACACTAGCTGAGAACCTTTTAAATAATCATCAAAGGAACAGAACTCTTCAAATAATTGGTTTTTTGACAACTAAAAGTATCTAGTTTTTGAGTTCTCCTAACAGAATTTATCAGTCACCACAAAAATGAACTCAAAGGGATGGCTTATTTGACTTGCAGTCTTTTTTAAAGGTGTCTACCTTAGACCTGTAGCTGCTTTAAGACCTACCTTTTAATCTTACACGTTTCACATACTAAATAAGCCAGTGGAGGCTTTCTGTAAATATGGAATCCATAGCGACCCATCTTCATTCTATCCCAGACTTTGCACTGACCTCCTAGGTCACCTGGACCGAACATAAATTTCAACTGAAGGGAAGCATTGTGTAGCAGGCCTTGTGCTACTGTTAGGCTCTCCCCAACCCAGCCAGGCCGAACAGTATTCTACTACTCCTTATAATAAACAGGGAGGGGGGGAGATTGATTGGCCTTGTCAGGCCAGATAAATAGTTCATTGTACTGAGCTCAAAAGCTACAGTTTTTCCCACCCCAAATCAATGAAAAAACACTCTTTCCCCCTAAAACAAGGATCAGAAGCTAAATGTATGGGGTGATTCTAGTTACTTATAAACACTTTTGTTCAAGTAATTTCTAAAGTTTTTATGATTTAAATGACTGAAGTCTGTCCCCTCCCTTTTTTTTTCCAGTAAGCTTGTTCTTTGAAACCTGTAATATGGTAGGTCTGGTAGTTTCCTTGTAGCTGTTATGCAGAGAGGAAGTTGTTCTCAGGACTTATTGACCTGTTTAGATTTGCTAACATGGAGTTTTTCTGAGCGTATATGAGTCCACTTTGTAATTCAACCTTGGACCCTATGAGACTTTAATAGAATGAACACAGCTTTTTCAACTTTATCAGTGATAGGTGACTTTTCTTTATAGGTGCCTTGTCATTTGATTCAGGCTTAGAATTGGTTTCATAAGGAGTGAATTTTATTTTTATTATAACTGAAACTTAATCACTTTGTTGGGACAGACTAAATTGAAGGAGGCTGCCCAGCTGTGTCCAGCTGCTTTGCACATTTTTTTCCACATGCCTCACATCCTCACAATTGCAAACAGGTTGTAGTCTGAGATGAGTTCACCCTCCCCAGGTACCTTCATAAGGGCAGAAGATACTCAGAGCTTAAAGGAAGTTATTGCTACCCTTGAGAAAAAATGTTAGTTGGGAGCAGGGACCGAGTAGTTTCAGTTTTCAATTTTAATTTTTGCAACTTACTACAGAATTGATTCAGAGAGGTACAGGAATGAGTCCAGGGGCTTTTCACTTGAGAAGAAGGAAGATGTGACAGCAGGTCCTTCCACCTGGCTTCGCAGACATTGGCTCTCCATTGGGGGCAGTTGTGTCACAGGACAGAGGAGCTTCCTGTTTGAAACAAGCCTTTCCCAAGGAAGCAATAGTTCATTTTTCCCTTAAACTTGCCACATGGATGTAGTATATCCTAAAGTTATCCCTGTCTCCAGAATGTTGGTGAATCGTAGCCAGAAAATGTAAAAACTTGCTTTAGAGCCAAACGTCATTCTCATGAATCAGCCCCCAAAGGAATTGTCTGTTTTCTTTTGAGAGTGACTTACGCTTTTGTCTCTTCTATCATTAAACCCATATAGGAGAATGGTGAGCCTTCCTAAATTGGAACATTGATGTGAAGAGGATTTTTCTCTCTCTCCCTTTACCTCCCCACCCTCTGCCTTTCTTTCATTCTCTCTCTGCCCTATCTTTTTGCCATTCAGGAGTTTGAACCCAAGGCCTTATACCTAACTAGACAATATGCCCTTACACTTGAACTATAACTGCAGCCTTAGAGGAATTTTTGTTGTTTTTTGCCAGTCCTAGGGCTTGAACTCAGGGCCTGGGCACTGTCCCTGAGCTTCTTTTGGTCAAGGCTAGCTAGCACTGTACCACTTGAGCCACAGCACCACTTCCAGTTTTTTCTGTTTATGTGGTACTGAGGAATTGAACCCAAGGCTTCATGCATGCTAGGCAAGCACTCTACCACTAGGCCACATTCCCAGCCCCAGGAATTTTCTTTAACAAAGCATTGAAACCAGGAGTGTGTAAGCAACATTTGAATAAGATAAAGGTTTTAAGTTACTAGCAAATATTCTCCATATATTGAAAATGAGGAGTGGATTTAAAAAAAATGGTGACTGTAAGGCTCTTTTCTACTGGAATTTTTACCAAAATGAAAATCACTTGGTTTTATCCCTAGAAAGACTTCCTAATTCATTTATGTCACGTGACTGGTTCAGTTCCCACTGGCCTATGTGAGAGCTCTATGTCAGGAACAGCCACGTGGGCAAGGTGTGTTTCTGCCTCTCTCTCACCCCTCCTTTCGCACTTTTTGATGAGCACCAATGAATATTCCACAGTGTGTGTTTACTGCACAGCAACTGTACAACTGGCCCTGTGCCTGGCGCCAGGGCATATGCAAAGTTCCAGTTTGTTGTGTCACATGGGAACTGTTGAGCAAATCCTACACATTCCTGATATATTTTGAATGACATGGTGGGGGTGTGTCTCTTATTTACTTGTGTCATTCTGAATGTGAAGCCATTCCTTGGGTTTCTGGTTGGCTTTATTTGTCCTTGTTTCTATTTCCAGTTTATCATGAATTCAGTGTTTGGTAAGTCTTTATTGTATTTTGTGCACTTATTATTTTTTGCTATTACCGTTAATATTGTTATGCTCTCCTGATACAATGTGTATTTTATAATCATCTTTTTAAGTCGCTCTGCTACTTTGGCATCTGCCTTCTGAAAGAGAAACTGCTTTTTACCATCTTTATTTAAGGTTTGTTATGCATTTGCATTCTACTGCCCCTTCTAGAGATTAATGCAGAAAGATCTGACAGTCTTAAAAATGTTATTTGTAACAGGTCTAGCTCTGATGCTGCTAGGTGAGATCGTGTGTCTCTCATGAGATTCAAGTTTAGATGGGGGAAGGTTGCTCTCTGAACTGGTATATGGGTCTGACTTTCTAGAACATTCCTGTGTGGGTTTATTTGTGGTATGTTCAGTCCTTCTGACAGATTCAATTCAAAAGTGTTCCTTGATAGAGGGACCAATGACTGCTCTGCCTCTGGTGACACACTGTTGCTTTAAAAGTTCGTGCAGAACTCTATGAATCCGTTTTGTGTATGGATGGGTGATCTATACATGGCTTTCACGTTAATATGGTCCATGTATTAGCTGCACAGAGGGCTCTCCATTTGAGTCTGCTGCCTGTAGTTGTCCTTTCTGAAGAGCTGAAGGTAATTTTACTTAACTGTATATCCTTTCCGGCCCCCCCAACCCCCGCCCGCCATAATATCTGCACTACTATTTCCAATTCCTAAACAGATCTGACCAGATGACCTTTTGCTCTTACTCCTTTCTTCTGAAGGGGAAATGTGTTTGCCTGCCTGTCTGCCCTCTCCCTCCCTCCCTCCCTCCCTTCCTCCCTTCCTTCCTCCCTCCCTTCCTTCCTCCCTCTCTCTCTTCCCCCTTCCTTCTTTCTCTCCCTCCCTTCTTCCCCTTTCTCTATCTCTCTCCCTCCCTCCCCTTCCCCCTCCCCCTTTCCTTTCCTCCCTTTTCTCTCCCTCCCTTCCTCCCCTTTCTCTCTCTCCCACCCTCCCCCTTTCCTCTTCCCTCTTTCCCTCCCTCCCTTCTTCCCCTTTCTCTCCCTCTTTCCCTCCTCCTTCCCTCTTTCCCTCTCTCCCTCTCTTCCTCCCCTTTCTCTCTCCCCTCTCTCCCTCCTCCTTCCCTCTTTCCCTTCCTCCCTCCCCTTTCTGTCTTTCCCTCCCTCCCTCCCTCTCTCCCTCCCTCCCCCTCCCTCCCTTCTTCCCCTTTTTCTCTCTTCCTCCCTCCTCCTTCCTTCTTTCCCTTCCTCCCCTTTCTTTCCCCCTCTCCCTTTCTCTCTCTTTCCCTCCCCTTTCTCTCTCCCTCCTTTCCTTCCTCCCTTTCTCCCCTCCTTACTTTTTTAAGCAGTACAAAAATATGAACCCAGGACCTTCTACTTGCTAGGCAACTCTTTTACCATTGGAGCCATACCCCCAGCGCATTTTGCTTTGGTTATTTTTCAAATAGGGCCTCATGGTTTTGCTTGGGCCTGGCCTCAGCCTGTGATCCTCCTATCACCATGTCCTGCATAGCTGAGAGTATAGGACGTACTACCATAGTTGGCTTTTGTTGTTGTTGTAGAGCTGAGGTATTGCTAACATTTTGCCTGGGGTGGCCACACACCACAATCTTCCTAATCACCACTTTCCCAGTAGCTGGGCTTGTAGGCATGAGGCACTGCACCTAGTCCTTAAGCTATAATTTCTTTTTTCTCTGTTTAAAATTAAGTGACGGTACTGGGATTTGAACTTATAGCCTGACACTTGTTAGGCAAAAGTTCTACCATTTGAATCATACCCTCAGCCCATTTGGCTTTTGGTACTTTTAGAAAAGGGTTTTACTTTTTGCCTGGCCTGGCCTGGATTTCAATCCTCCTATTTATGCTTCCTGTTTAGCTAGGACAAAAAGTGTGAACCACCGTATCCAGCTTTCTATTGATTGAGATAGGTGTTATAAGCATTTTGGGGGAGTAAGATGGGATGACGTTAAACCTTTATCCTCCAAATCTCTCCCCCCTCCAAGTAAATGGGGATCATAGGCATGATATACCATGCTTGGCTATTCCTAAAGTATCTGTTGAATAGGTTTATGAGCATCTGGGGAAGGTGTAGGTGAGTGTGTGCATGTGTGTGCTAATGCGCATGTGCTGGCTGGGAATGCGCCAAGTGGCCATGAGGAACTCAAGTGACTATAGGCTCTCTGTTGGAAATGAAACAGTAAACAAGGGATGAGAAAAAATGGACGCTTAGTAAATAAAATGTCAACCTCTTTGGCTTTCAGGTGGCTTGTTGTTTAAGATAGGTGCAAGATCTGGGGGTTTGTTTGTAAGAAAGGAGACATTTTTCTTTAAATAAATGCGCATTCGCTTCTGGTTAGCATGGCATTTGGGGTCACATTTTTCTTGGACAGATCATATCTCCTGTTACTTTTACCTCTGGAGCTGGTTTTTGTGGACTTGACCAAAGAGTAGGAGTTAACAGAAGGCATCGCTGAGTTGTGGAAGCTCCTGGCTCTCACCTGAGCTCTTCTTTCCCAGAGGGATGAGAGTAATGCTGGCAAGCTGCAGTGAATGGGGAGGAAAGATAGTGATTCAATAATATACGTGTGTGTGTGTGTGTGTGTGTACATCCAGAGAACCTTTTCTTTCATTAGGTCTTTATTCTTCAAAGCTTGACAGTAGAATCTTTCAAGAGACCTTTTAAAATTTACCTCGTCCCCTTTCCTGGGCTGGTATTGGGGCTTGAACTCAGGGCCTCATGCACTTGCTTACTGTTTTTGCATAAAGCTGGCACTTTACCATTAGACCAACACCTTCACTTCCAGTGTTTTGATGGTTCATTGGAGATAGGAATCTCATGGACTTTTCTGCCTGGGCCGAGTTTGAACTGTGATCCTCAGACCTCAGCCTCCTGAGTAACTAGGATTACAGGTGTGAGCCACTAGTGCTTGGACTAAACATTACGTTTCAGACAGCTTTTATTGGAAGCCTGTGTTAATAGATGTGGTTGACATTATAGTGTATGTCACCCTTGCTTATTCCTTAATGAGTGCTACTCCTGTCAAGTTTAGGTCTGGAGTGGTAGTATGGGTAGAAAGCTCTTTAGAGGGGTACTGCTATCACATATTCTCTATACTTTTGAAATATGAGTCACTGAAAAAATTGGTGTTTCAAATTTTTCTTCTATTATACTTCTCTCTTTTCAATCCTTGTGTCCTGACTGCAAGGCTTTGGCATTAAAATAATGAGTGTCCCATGGAATAGCCTTGCATTTAGGTTCCCATCCTGCTTCTCTTGGGTTTCCAGCCATTGGTTGGTTGGAAGATCCATCAAGTGGATTTGAAGTAGTGGCTCCACCTGGTGGCTGTCCTAGGAAATGCCTCCTGTTTACCTTTTTTTTTTTTTTCTCCTGGGAAAATCTTATTCAAGGAATGCCTTTGGTTGCTGTGACCTGGTGTTCTCAGTTCATGCAACTTCATTGCAGACCCACAGCTTCCTGTACTTGAATACATCTTCTCTTCAGCCACTATTTATTTATTTTTGTGCTGGTACTAGGGCTTAAACTCAGAACATTAGGTTCTTGCTCTACTTTTTCACTCACAGCTTGGTGCTTTGCCCCTTGAGCCATGCCTCTATGCCAGCATTTTGCTGTTTAGTTAGAGCTAGAGTTTCTTGGACTTTGCTCAGGCTGGCTTCAAACTGCAATCCTCAGATCTCAGCTTCTTGAGTAGTTAGGATTAAAGTCATGAGGCATCAGCGCCTAGCTCCCCTTTCCTTTCTCATTTAAAGATTTCTTTATTAAACTTATATGATCTGTTTCCTAATTATTGCTCTATCTATGATGCCTCTGCTGACCAAGATTCTTGTTGACAAGCCCTAAAAAATTCAAAAGTACTGCAGTGGGCATGAGTTTAGGTATAGATATTTATTTGGATGTAACAAAAATCCCACTGAAATCTCTGTAGATGAGCCATGGTTTCCTCTTAATAGCTCTGAGTATCCTAAATTACTTCTTCAGACCTTGTTCAACCTGTGTTTCCTCCAAGGAACAATATTTTATTACTGATGTTGTTTTCAGTTGCCAGCAAGTAATGAAAGCATAAAGGCAACTGGTTCTGTAGCCTTTGTTGTTTATAGATTTTCTATGGGCCCCTTATCTGGGTCTGAATTGTCCCAAGCTATGTCACTGCGCATAAGGACTCTGATACATTAAACTTAATCTCATTTTTTATGCCTGAACAAGGGCTTAAATTTAGGGCCCTACTCTTTTGTTCTACTTTTTTTCCTCATGACTGGTGTTTTACCACTTAAGCCATGTGTCTAGTCCAGAATTTTGTTGGTTAATTGAAGGTGGAGTCTCGTGGATTTTTCTGCTCAGGCTAGCTCCAAATAGAGATGGTCAGATGTCAGCTTCCTGAGTAGCTAGGATTATAGGCATGAGCTACTGGTGGCTCACTTAATCTCATTTATTTTGAATTTTTGTTAAATTGATAATATTGTAGATATGCCTTATTTTTAGTTACATGCAAGATTAGTCTGGGAGATTAGTCACCACTTATAATTTCTTTTTCCTATGGGAAATGCATTTGGAATTCCAAATGCTTTGCATGTATTATAACCCATGTCTGGCTTCCTAATTTCTTAGTGTTGTTAGTAAGAAGCCTGAGATAGCTTTAAATGTCGATCTATGCAACTGAGGAGGACGGAAGTGTATTGAGATTGCCTAAGACTTGACAATTCTCATGATGTAGAACACGGAACTGTCCATGTCTATGTAGTACATATACCAGGCTCTGAGGTCAGCTCTAGGTTCAGTCACATCACATCAAGTTCTTTTTTTCCATATAAGACATGTGGTTATTGCAGGTGCTAATGTGTATTGCCATCTACTAGGGAAGAAACCTTTACTACCAGTGTGACATGTTCATATAGAAACCAGGCCAGCATTTCCCAGTGTGTGTTATGTGGGATGACAGCCCTGTAAAGTGTTCCACAAAAGAGGCAGACCTAAGAGGGAAAGCAAGTGTCTTTCTGGTCATATTTCACCTGCAGTGCATCTCTGCTACCCTCATAGAGATTGACAGGTACATTAGCATATTGCTTCCTCTCAGATGTCCTGAGGTAACACAACCTGATTATCTTCCATCATTTGATTCAACATGTTAGCACTCCACACTGGGATATGCTAACAATTCCTGTTAAATGTAAAGTGACCAAGTGATCCAGAAGTTAACCTCCAAGAGAAACAAGAATGCATGTGTCCACATATAAATTGTACACAAATGTTCATAGCAGCAGTATTCAGAATAGTCAAAATGCAGAACAACCCAAATAGTCCAGCAACTGAAGGATGAACAGATGAACAAAATGTAGACTGTCCATGTGGTAAAATATTATTGGGCCATCAGAAGGAATTAAGGTACATCCTATAACACAAACAAATCTTGAAACATGCTAAGCGAAAGAAGCCAGACACAAAAGAGCACATATTATACAACTGCATTTGGATGAAATGTCCAAAATAAGCAGATCCCTAGAGAAAGAAAGGTGATTGTTTGCCTAGAGCTGGAGTGGGAATGAAAAATGACTGCTAATGGACATGAGGTTTCATTTTGGGGTGATGGAAATACCACCCAGTCCACTTGTGTGATGATTGTACAGTTGTGTGAATATAGAAAAAGCTTTTAACCATTTACTTAAATGGATGAATTTTATGTTATGTAAGTTCCATCTCAATAAAGCTATTTTTTATTTTCATTATCTTTAAATAGTTGTACGGAGGGGTTTGTATTCGACACGCCAATTTATGTGTACCATGCGTCTTGATCAGTGTTACACCCCTTCCGTCAGTCACTCCACTCCTATCTAGCCCAACCGCACCTGTCCCCTTTTAAACAGAGGGCAACATGAGTGCCTACCAGGCAGGATGTCTGCCTTTATCTCTTTAACATACCCATCACTGCTACCCCTCCTCATCTGAGGAACGAGATGGGCCTTCTTTTATTTAAGTGTTTAAAATCATATATTTCTCAGTGAAGCTTTATATTTTCTTATTCAATCAGTTGCCTAGGAGATAGTGAGTCTGAGATCAAAATGACACTGTTTTGCTAAGGATGACCTAAATATTAGATAATCGATTTGCGAAGGGTAGAGAAGTGACTGTGGCCTCCTATTGTTCATTTCTTGAGAAGAATGAGATTGCCTGTAAATCAAAAGCCAACCCTCTTATATTTGAAATTCTGCGCCTCCTAGAGAGAGCCTCTGCTGGAAAGAAAAGCATCCATTTATGTTTCCAATTTTTCTTGCCATTGTTAGTAACTGCACTGGCTATTTTTACTCATAAATCCTTTATCTGCAGCACTGATGATTTCTTCAGGAAAGATTTTTTTATGGGAAATTACTGGACAAAAGCGTGTATACATTTTATGGGACTTTGATTCATTATCAGCAAATTGATTACCGGAAATCTTGTATCATTCTTCACCACAACCAGAAATGCAGAGATGCTTTTTAGTGTGTTAAGCTTGGACTTCTCGGATTAATAGGGTGTGAACCTTTTCCTTCTATCACTCATTTATTAGTAATCTTTGTTCTTTATATTAAAGTCTTTATGCTTTTCTCACTGGACAGTGTGTTTATTATTTCTTTGTCATTCACAGCACATTTTGCTTCCACACAGTTTAATCTCTTCATCTTGCTTACCATTGATTTTAATGTACAGAAATAGGACATTTTAATGTAGATGAATTTATTGATGCTTTTGTGGTTTCTTGGAATAAATTCTCAGCTAATTTTTCTTCTTTACCAGCTTCATCTTCTACTTCAAAAATTTAATCTATATGGACTTTTGATGTATAATACGAGGTTAGCGTGAAAATTGATTTTTATTTTGAACTAGCCACTTTTCTAGGGTCATCTATTAAATAACTCAGCCCTTCTTTGCAAATGTGGGAGACCTCATTTATTATATAATGTTATTTTGTACTTTTTGTATTTTGAGGCTTTCCCTTGGATGTTTAATTCAGTGCCATACATTTTCTTAACTGTTCTTGCACCAATAGTTAATGATGTAGCATTATGATATGTAAATTTTGTCCTTCCTTTTACCACTCTTCATTTTAAAATGTTTCTGTCTCATCTCATTATGGTTATTGTAAAGCCATGTCATCTATTTTTTTTAAGAATCTCATTGAGATTTTGATTTTAATTTCATTAAAATCTTAAGTCAATATTGAGTGCATTGACATTTTATAACTTTGTTTTGCTTCTAAGTTTTGTATTGTCTTACAGATTGTCTTCCTACACAAGCATATAAGTGACTACCTAACTACTACCTCACTTCTACCGCACCCCTCCTCCCAAACATCGTAATAGATGAGTCCTTGCAAATTAAAACATATATCCTGCCCTGAGCTCTAAACAGCCGTGTCTAGCCCTCTAATGACATGAGTTGTCACTTTCTTTAGTTAACTGTTATGGTCTTATTTGGACAGTCTTGTTTACTTCTAATAAACTTTTTTTTCCAGATCAGTTATGGTTATTGTTGACTTGTAAATAGGAACTTTTCATCCACATACTTTGCTGATATATAGAAGAGTTTTAACTTTCAAATATTTCTTTTACAATAACTCTTTGTGGAATCAAATCTTTTTATGGAATAACTCTTGTGAGCTTAAGAAAGGTTCCTCTTAGATATAAGAAAATTGTTAGTACTTTTTAGTTCCTAGGTTTCATAGGGCCGGCCAGTGGTAATGACAAAACCCTATATTTCAACAGATAGCATTTTAAAAACAAAAATTCCTTGACTTGGATAGGACTTTATAGTGTGTATTTGTGTATGTATATGCTCATGTTTATGCATATGAACACAAGTAAAGGAATTTTATCTGTGTGCATACATTTAATGTGTGTACACACGCAAATACATGCATAGGTATATATGAGAGGGAGCGGGAGGGAGATTCATTTGCTCTTTAGGTAAGTCCATGAAGGGTTTTCCATTTTCAAAGTAAGGCAACAGGCGAGAAGAAGTGAAAAATGATTGCCAAAGGCACCGCCAGCACAAGGCCAATGTGGAGGACCTTTCATTCCTCTATTTTGTTTTATTTTATTATTTTTAATTATCTTAATTGTACAAAAGTGTTTCAAATTCTTTTGCAATAGAGTCAGAAAAGCCTTCGTGAATGGCTGATGTTAGGTAACTATTTTTGGACAATTGTGGCTGCATTTTATTGGCAGTGCACTTTAATTCTTTTGCACAATTCATGTTTGTCTAATTTTTGATGTTCTTTACTGGATTTTAAGCTTCTTGAACAAGGAAGCTACCTACATCTTCCTCATCTCAGAGCCAACTTTACTTGTTGAATTGAAGTAGCTATCTATACTCAGGCATCTAGTAAAGGCAAATATATCTGCATCATCAACTGAGATTGGCTTGTTCAAGATTTGGGGAGATGGCAACCCTATTTTTTTCTCCCCCTTATTCTCTTCTGGAATCTTTTCCCTCTCCGTGCCCTTTCTTTTTCCCTAGCACCAACCTAAATGACTCTTGATATTGCCATTCTTTACAAAGGAAAATCAAGCTTCTAGATGTTTTTGCCACTTAGTTTTCTCTTTATTTCGTTTAATCTTTTTCTAGGCCAAGTTATTTAATGGATGAAAACAAACATGAATTCAACAAAGCTGTTAATAGTTTTATTTTTATTTACAAGTGATATTTAGGAAACATGATGCTTGTTTTCTGCTTGACTTAGAAAAAACACTTTTTTAATTATTTTATTTTATTTTGTTGTCGGTTGTGGGGCTTGAACTCTGGGCCTGGGCACTGTCCCTCAGCTCTTCAGCTCAAGGCAAGCACTCCACCACTCGAGAGCCACAGCACCACTTCTGGATTTCTGGTGGTTAATTGGAGATAAGTCTCAGGGACTTTCCTGCCAGAGCTGCCTTTGAACCATGATCCTCAGATCTCAGCCTCCTGAGTAGCTAGGATTACAAGCATGAGCCACAGGTGCTGGGCTTAGAAAAAAAAATTAAAGCAGCCCTTTGCTAGCGAGAATTGTTTCTCTGAAAGAAGTTAGGGTTCTTAGTAATTTACTTTCAACTAAAGCTTTAAATGAAAAGATAAGACACTTGAAGAGAAAGAAAAGCCTCCCAGTTATTGATATATCTTAGGCCATGTACACAGGGGCAGAAAACCAAGATTATCTAGGAATAGAAATTCTGTGTTTCATACCTATCCATACACAGAAATATTCATAGTCTCTTTCCTAAGCTTTGGCCCTGTAGCTCTGCTTTTCTTGCATGAAAACTATGAGCATATAGTTCCTATTAATAGTTAAGAAACTCTTTCCTTTCTCTCTCCCTTCTCCTTCTTCCATTATTCCTTCCCTCTTTCTTTGACTCTCTATTTCCCTCTTCCTTACCTCACGCTTGAGGTTCCATCTTGATCTGTAGTGCATCTGTTGGGTATATGTATGTGTATATGTATTCATTTATATGTATGCATATTTATGTGTGTATGCATGCATATGTCTCATTTGCTCTTTTATACACTTTTACTGAATGGATGGTAATAATTTAGACCCTTGAAGTCCAAGGATGACCCACTGAAATCTTTTTGCAGTTAAATGAGCTTAGAAATGACTAAAACCTAGGTGGCAAGAAGTAAGAGAGGAATCGAAACAGGTATCAGTCGGGTGGTTCCGTTGGATCAATCGCTTTCTCCCTCCACATCTTCATAAATTATGAACCATATCGATTCATTCACATTGATATATGAACTCATTCTGCCAAAAGCCTTAGTTGAAGTAGAAAATGGAAAGTGACCATTTATTAGAGCTGATGAGTGTCAGGTTTGCACGGAAACAAAATACAACAAAAGCACACAGCCTGGATGCCCCCTCTTTCATTTGTTAAGATCCTATGGCCACTTGCAATGCAGATGGAACTGGAGGCAACCGTCAAGGCTTGCTACCAATCACAAACGCTCTGTCTTTTTCAGAGACTTTGAACTGGATGGTAAGTTCCTTGGAAGATGGGAAGCCATCTTCCCTTATACTTTCTTCCTTTCTTTCTCTTCCCTTATATTTCCACAGAGGATGATTTAGAGACCTTCATTCCAGGACACCCAAGGCATCCACCTATATAATAACGTATAAATTCTCTCCTTTACCAGTTAATTAGTAATGGATTGGTCAATTGGAACATGGTACCTGGTACTTTAGCTCATTGACTAGCGCTCTCCCAACTGAGCCATGCCTCCAACTGTTAAAGGGATCATTTTTGCTTTTCTTTTGCTTCCCCCCACCCCAGTAACTTTTAATCTGGAGACCCTTGCTGACAGTTTTTTTTTCTTCCATTCTTTATTAGTATATAACTAGTTCTTCAGATCAAAGTCAGGATGCTGTTTAATCTGCAGTTTTCAAAATTGTTTAGCCTGTGCAACCCCAGTTTTTGGCTATTAAGCCCTTTGAAATGGTAAAGCTTAAGGATACTACTCTTCTCTTTGCAAACATTCCCCAGGATTTCCAGGAATATTGAAGTCCACACTCCAATGCCATCCACAGCCCATTCTGGTTCCTCTAGCTGACAATGTTTGTTCAGTGAATGTGGTTCCCACATGACCTGTCAGAGAGCTTTAGAGGATTCTGTTTTTTGTTTTGTTTTGTTTTCCTAGGAAAGCTCAATGGTGATTTTTGTTGAGTAATGACATTGCTTCTGTCTTTGCCAACGCACCCGTTCTCTCTCACTACATAGTAGTGCAGGTTTCTGCCAGTCTTTTGTTTTGTTTTGGTAGGGGAGTTTGAACTCAGAGCTTTGCACTTGCTAAGCAAGCACACTACCACTTGAGCCATGCCCCCAGCCCTCTGCTAGTTTTTACTCAGTTTGATTGCATTAAGCAGGAGAGAAGATGATATAAGATACTTGCAACTTTCCTCCTCCCTGAGTGATGGTTTTAAGCATTTGTGGCATAGTCCTGTTTTTTCTTCTGCATTTTAATTTGTGGATTTACCAAACTTGACTTCCTCCGATCAATATATAGAAGTAAAATTTCCCCTCCTCTTCCCGCTCCTCCCTTTCTCTCTTCCCTTCTCCCTTCTTGTCTCCCTCTCCCTTTTCCTTTTTTGTCTTTCTGAAGATTGAACCCAGGGCCTGACACATGTTAGGCAAGTGCTCAACCACTGCCCTTAGTTTTGTGAAATCATTACCAAAGGCCTTTTCTAGGTCAGGCTCTGAAGTAATGTATAGCAATCCACCAGGAGGCCAGCTGAGTTCCTGCCCTATGGGATTTAAGAATCAAACAGTACTGGGCAGCAGGGGCAGGGTGAAGAGATCTGTATGCATCAGCTTTATGTCATTCCATGATAGTCGTCGTGATGGGGGCAGTCAGAGGAGACACCAGGATTGGATTGCTTCTAAACTGGTGACTCAACCCTAGCAATGTGTCTTTCTTATTAAAAAAAAATCAACCTTGCTCTCCAATTTGAACCCTTACCACTTCTTCCTATAGACAGAGTTAGCACCCTATGGCCATAGGACTATTCTGGCATTGCCTTTTTTTTTTTATTTTGGCCAGTCCTGGGGCTTTAACTCAGGGCCTGGGTACTGTCCTTGAGCTTCTTTTTGTTCAAGGCTAGCACTCTACCACTTGAACCACAGCACCACTTGTGGCCTTTTCTGTTTATGTGGTACTGAGGAATCAAACCCAGGGCCTCATGCATGCTAGGCAAGCACTCTACCACTGAACCACCTTCCCAGCCCACCTTTTCTTATAAATAAATTATGATCAACACCTAGCCACATTCATTCATTAATGTGTTATATATAAGTGATTTTGCATGGCAACCGAACAGCAGTTGTGTCGCACAACTCACAAAGTGTCAGTTACTTACTCTCTGGTCCACCATAGAAACATTTGCCAGTTCTTGTTGTAGATTGGTAGAAAACCTCAATTCCTGACTTCCAGGAAGTTTCATCTTATGAAAGGACACATCCATTTCCAATATTTGAAGAACTTTATAATAATGCCAATCGATGTAAAGGCATTTAAGTACTGACAAAAAATAGTAGTATTGAGGAGATGAATGCCCCGTTATTTTTCTGTTAGTCTTTTTTTCTGTTCTGCAAATGAATCTACATTCTTTTTCTTGCCTCAAGACTTTTAGATTGACACTTTCTAGATGTACAGGTTCTAAATTTACACTCTTCATGACACTCAGTTCCCTCCCTCTGAGGGGGAGAGTAAAGGTGCGGATTGGAAAATGAAAAGTCTGAAGGTGAGATACCTTTCTTTTTCTTTCTTTTTTTTTTTTAAGGCACCTTTGATCCTTTCCCGAACTTACAAGGAAAGTAGGAATTGGTTAAAGAAATGAGAAAAGCATTTGCTTTGAATAAGTAGATAATATGCACATTACTAACCTGGTGTTTTGTTTTTTTTAAGACTCCTTAAAAGCCTTCATTTGGAGGTAAGCCCACCCAGTTCCTTCACCTGCATGGTGATTCTTTCACTTAGAAGCGTGCTCTTTTCAGAGGGGCCTCGGCAATAAAGCCATTTACAGCCCGTCTAGGAAGTCCAGACTTCTGAGTGGTTTTGTTGCTTTGACCTGCACACATCATCTGCTCAGTTGGTGAGCTCTTGTGCTATTGTGTTATTTAGGCTTCACTGCTATTTTCTTTTTCTGAGTTGTGTATTTTCTTTTAGGCCACTCTTGTTTCCATTTCTTTTTTAAAAAAATTATTGTAAAGGTGATGTAGAAAGGGGTTACAGTTACATCAGTAAGGTAATGAGTACATTTCTTTTTGAGCAGTATTACCCTCTCCCTCATTTTCTCCTGCTTCCCTCCCCCTACTGCCCTCCCCTCCAAGTTGCAAAGTTCATTTGTAACATAGTGTCTTGTATGTATAGTTGTTGCATTGGTTCACCCTTTGTCCATTGTCTCACCATTTTGTGATTCCCCTTCTCTTCCTTAAATCAGAAAAATGAATATGGGGTATATTTAGGGTTCAAAAAAAAAGCAGTGACAACACGAGATAAACCAAAGGAAAAAAAGAAAAAAAACTTTACATAGTACAAAAAAAAAAACCAAAACCCTTCTTGTTTCCATATCTTGGAGTTCATTTTGATTAGCATCATTTTTTTTTTTTGGTCGGTCATGGGGCTTGAACTCTGGGCCTGGGCGCTGTCCCTCAGCATTTCAGCTCAAGGCTAGGACACTACCACTTGGGCCACAGTGCCACTTCTGTTTTCTGAGTGGTTTATTGGAGATAAGAGTCTCACAAACTTGCCTTCCTAGGCTGGCTTGAACTGTGATCCTCAGATCTCAGCCTTCTGAGTAGCTGGGATTACAGGCACGAACCCACTAGCACCTGGCATCGATTAGCATCATTTTATATGGTCATATGTACTTAGCTATTGAGCTAATTTGATCCTCTGCTAGTATAAAGAATAATGTCCAGTCTCTTCCTCTAGTATTCTTGGGAAAGACCTGGTTCCTGATTATGCTCCACCGAAGATATTTGTATGTATGTATGTATGTATACATTAGGGTATATCACAAGCAATTTTACAGATACTCAATCAGAGCGCATGGTGATACATATGTATTGGTGGTTTTAAAAAATGTTTTTGAGGGGCTGGGAAGGTGGCTCAGTGGTAGAGTGCTTGCCTTGCATGCATGAGGCCCTGGGTTCGACTCTTCAGCACCACATAAGCAAAAAGAAAAAAAAGCCGGAAGTGGCACTGTGGCTCAAGTGGTAGAGTGCTAGCCTTGAGCTGAAGAGCTGAGGGACAGCTCCCAGGCCCAGAGTTCAGGCCCCACGACCGGACCCAAAAAAAAAAATGTTTTTGAAATAAGACAGTTTTATGTAGCTCTCAATCCTCCTGTCTCAGCCTTCTGAGGAGGATTACAGATGTGCCCCACCATGCCTGGCATTTGTATGTGTGCTTAAAACACAGATGAGTTCATACGGTTTGTGCTATATAGGATTTTTTATTAGGTTAAAGAGAATCTTAGAAATCTTGATGCATTGCTTCACTTAGAGCTATACCAATCTGTAGTAGTCTGTGTATAGTTATATTTATGACTTAACTAGTCCCCAAATGACAGGATGTTTAAAATGATTCTTGTTTTTCATTATTCTGAATAATGTAGCAGTGAACATTTTATATATATATATATATATATATATATATATATATATATATATATATATCTTTATACATTTCATGTAAGTTCCATGGTGTGTGTGTGTATCTTTGTTTATATATTTCATGTAAGTTCATGGAGTAGAACTTCCTAAAAATAGAATTTGAATTTTTGTGATTTTTAGATTTTTTTTTCCATAGAAGAACAAGTCAGATGCTTCTGGTGTCAGCTAGACTCGCTGGCCTGTGCTGCTTTCATCACCTGTTGATTTCACAGCAATGGGACTTTAGAAGGAGTCAGGAAACCCTTCCAGGAAAATCTGGTGCAGTCATAGACATTGGTATAAACTTCCCTTCCTTCATGTATGTCTTCAATGCCCGGCAGGCTGAGGCTACATATGAAATGCAGGGCAGTGCCACTGAGTAAAGAACCAGGGGAGGACTGGGAAGGTGGCTAGTGGTAGAGTGCTTGCCTTGCATGCATGAGGCCTTGGGTTCAATTCCTAAGCACCACATAAGCAGGGGAAAAAAAGCCGGAAGTGGCGCTGTGCCTCAATTGGTAGTGCCCTAGCCTTGTGCTGAAGAGCTGAGGGACAGCGCCCAGGCCCAGAGTTCAGGCCCCACAACCGGACCCCCCACTCTACTCCCCCCAAAAAAGAACCAGAGGAGTGTGTAAAGCCCTAGGGGTTCATGGGAGTTCTAGTGCTCTCTTCATGCTGAGCGGGTGGGAGGTTTACAGTGCTTTTCAGAATTTCACTAGCTAAAATAGGGAGAGAAGCATAGGTCTGTGTTGGGAGGGAGTGGTAGTGAGGCTGTGTCAGGTGTCAGCCTGCAGATTTGCTGTGCTGGCCTTTCTGGAAAGGAAAATGGGCATGAGCTCAGCTGAGCCAAGGTGCCAGATGACAGAGCACAGCTCTTGCCAGCCAGTGACCCGAGTAATAAGAGGGCACTTGGCGAGCAGCCTTGTGAACAGTGGGCCACATGGCCATTTGTGGATGAGGACTCATGAAGTTCTCTCATTGTAGTTCTTTTGTTGTGATGTGTTGTGCTCAAACTTACGAAATGTTCCAATGAACAGGGTCTAAATGATATGTTGATTGCTTTATTTTATGTATTTGTATAAAATTTCCCCTTTTACCTTTGAGTTTCCTTGGAAACTTGAATTAGAGGTTCTTAAAAAAATTATTTTTATTGCCTTGGATCCCACTGGTAAAGCCTAATGGACCCTTTTTAGAATACTGTTTGTAAATGAATAAAACAATGCATAAGATGAAAAAGGAAGGCAATCATATTGGAATATGGTTATCAAAATATTGCAAAGCCACATTCTTTTGAAAATATTTTTATTAGCACATATAAGTTGTGGAAGGACAAGTATGATCGAAGTACTTTATTTACATATGTGAAAATAGAACAATGAAACTTGTTGCAATATATATTCTTTATTGATGCAATATGTACCAAAATCCTGTAGTGGATCAAAAAGTGATTTTGATTTTAATACCAGTGTGATTTGTGGCCTGTATTTATAGTAGAAATAAAGGCCCTATCTTGGTTAAAGGATAGTAAAAATTTTTCTCCCTAAGTTTATTAATTGGTGCTGGAGATGGAATTTAAGGTCTTGCATAAACTAATAAGCAAGTACTATATCACTGAAATACATCTCCAGCCCCTATCCAAGTTTACAGCCTCTGCTTAAGAAGTATAGACTTTTAGCTGGGTACTGGTAACTCATGCCTGTAATCCTAGCTACTTAGAAGGCTGAGACCTGGAAAATCAGTCTGAAGCTGTACTGGGCAGAAAAGTCTGAGAGACTTCAATTAACCAGCAGAATGCTAGCCTGGAGGCATAGTTCAAGTGGTAGAGGGCAAACTGTAGGCACACGCACGCACGCACGCACGCACGCACGCACACACACACACACACACACACACCAAGTGAGAGTGCAAGGCCCTGAGTGCAAGCTTCAGTACTGACACAAACATATATAGATACTGAAGAATGAATTGCACACTGGATGTGGTGGCTCATGCCTTTAATCCAGCTACTCAAGAGGCAGACATTGGTAGGGTCAGAGTTTGAGGCCAGCCAGGCTAAGAGTGAGACCCCTGGGGAAATAAGAAGGGAAACTAAATTAAACCAAGTCTTGTTTTAAAAATATTTTGACTATGACAAAGTTCTTCCCTTCCCCCAAGAAAGTGATACTTAGAATTTTCTGTCCTCTAAATCTTCTGTTACAGTGGCTGAATTTTGGTACTGATTTTAAAAACTGGAAAACTCTAGATTTGATTATGGTAAGTATTTTCCCTCAGATTCTCTAAGAATAGGCCAAAGATATGGATTCCAGTCAGGATCTTTAGGGTTTTCTAAACTTCTGTCACAGATCCTAAAATGTCTGTGATGTCTTTCCTTTCCTCTTCACTTCCTTCCCTGTGTTTCCTCTCCTTCTTCTCTCTCCTTTTCTTTCCTACTCTATCCCTCTTACTTCCTTTTCTCCCCCACCCCCATCTTCTCATTTTGCTTCCTCCTTGTCTACCCTTTCCTTTAACTATAAAAGTTTCGGGGTTTGATAAATCCATTTGTCAGCAGCAAAGTTTGAGAGTGCCTTTAAAAATAGATATGTTAGAGGGAGTATGTTGCAGAGGAGGGAGAAATCTTGTTTATGCTCAACAAATAACTTATATTTAGAATCTTCTTTCAGTTTTTCCTTTGAAATTTTGTAGTCTCATTTCACTTGAATGACTCTGCATGGAGCATTTAAAAGTAGATCAAACAAAACTCTATAAATATGTTGAATTCCTTGGGGGCATTTTGCCAGAATCAGGCTTGTTAAAGCAGAGAAGAGCAATGTGCTTTATATATTGGATTTTTCCCTCTGAAAATCCAGGTTCCTCTCCCACAGAGCTAGCTGCTTGAGCTGAGGGACCCTTGGGGAGGTGTCATTTGGAATGGCCTGGGTCATTTGGATTGGTGCATGGTGAAAGGCCAAAACCAAGGCCTGAGACCAGCCTGAGGAAAGGAGAAATATAGAGGTTCAGTGAGAGACATTGCTTATTTTTTTAAACTGTGATTCTTCCATGTCACTGTGATGGGAAGGGAGGTTGCTATAAAGAAATTTGGTTGAGCTAGTATTAATAATTAACAAAGCTGCCTTTTAACATAAACCTGAGTGTGAAGCCAAATATTTAAAGGGGAGGGAATCAGGTAGGGGGTAAGCCCTCTTATTAAGTGGGACTTATTCCATTGTTTCCAGTATATGCATAAGAAAACCAAGGCCAAGAGCCCTTCAATAATTATAGTGCTGACCAATTTGGCTCTGTGTTTCTTCTGTCTTTTTTTGTTGGTGTTGTCGGTTGTAGGGCTTGAACTCAGGGCCTGGGCAATGTCTCTGAGCATTTCCACTCAAGTCTAGCACTCTACCTCTTTGAGCTACAGTGCCGCTTCTGGTTTTCCCGTGGTTAATTGGAGATAAGAGTCTCATGGGGACTATGCTGCCCTGGCTGGCTTTGAATCATGATCCTCAGATCTCAGCCTCCTGAGTAACTAGGATTGCAGGCATGAGCCACCAGTGTCCTACCTGAGGCTCCTCTTGATGTACTTCAATAATTTCAGTGTGGACTATGAATTCATGATCAGTAAAAATTAGAGCTCATGTATCTTTTCAGAGGCCTAATTCAGACACCATTTCTAGAAGACAGTTGAGGTAGAAGACATTATGCCAATTACATAGAAATTACATATGTAGCTTCTAAGGCAATATCAGATGATATTGTTTATGTAGAAGATATCTATATACGGGTTCTTTGCTGGAAAAATTTATGGTCTCTTTCTGTATTATGCTGGCAGTATAAATTAAGTTTCAGAGTGTTACGTTAATCAGTCAACTTCAACTTGTAAACTTCTTCCAGTGGCTTCCTTATATTCTGAAGATTCTTTCTTTCAAAATATGTTGTACATGGACCCATATATTGATTGAGATTGGGCATTTTATGAAGAAATAACATCATAATAACCATAGTAAATAGCTGGTAGATGGTGAATAGAATTTATCGAAATATAAATTGGTGCTCACAGATAATGAAGATACAATGAGTGCTAGGATAGTGCTTGAGAAAAGCAGTGCTTATTAGGAAAATGCAGAGAAGGGGACTCTATGGCTGTGTGTGTGGGGGTGTGGGTATGGGTGTGTGTTTTCTCTTCTATAATTGAGTGAGCATGAGTGAGTGAGCTTGGAGGTGAACATGAGACAGAGATGGCTACCTGGGTGCGTGGACCTCACGAGTTAGACCAGGAAAAATCTTGGGTTGGTCACTAATGGAGATACTCTGGCCTTCTCAAGGTGCTTTGAGTGTACCTGATCAGAACACTAAATAGTACAATACGGCAGGTGTGTCAGGAGTTCTCTGGACTTCCTGCTGTTTTCATGGGCATAGCTACTAGTCATTGGGAGGTTAGTGCCGTTGTCATTCTGCCTGGGAAAATTCCCTTTCATCCGGTTTGATTAGTATTTGTTTACTTGTAGAATAAGAACTAGCTTTACTATTAATGTCATTTAATTGTACTGGTAATGTTTAGAAAGATGAGATTCGTGGTACAAGATAATTATTTTAATAGATGACTGCAGTATTTAAAACAAAACCAATTACAGTGCATTATATCCTCTTTGTAAAAACAAATTGATTGGCAGAAACTTTAAACAAAGATCTCTTGATACCTCCCCGAAGTACTACTGTTCCGCTGGAGTATACCTTATACCATTTTCTTACACAAATGTGTTGGTGTATATATGCACTTTTTCATTCATTCAAAGAACCATACTAAACTTTCACATATTAGTTGACTATTGAATGGATTCATTTATTTGTTGATATATATTTGTTGAGCGCTGCATACTCTGTGCTAGGTTCTGAGGGATTGGAAGTAAGTAAAATATTGATTGCGCTTACAGTTAAGAGTATGCATGTGTCTATAAAGTTGGGAGGACATGCACATTTTTTGCTCTTTTAATGTAGTATGAGCACCTTTTCACATCAATATGCATAGAGCTATTTGTTGTATTTAATGGCTGCCAAATATAGCATGGTTATTTTTTATCCCTTCACCGCCAGTGGACATTCAGATTGTTTCACATATAGATCTCTGCATATATGCATTTACTATTGGAAACAAGGCCACTGTCAGCATTCTTACATATGTAGCTCTGTCTTCATAAATATAGTCTGTCTTTTATGAAAACTAAACTTAAAATCAAATATATAGGACACTATAGATTATATATAATATGTATTACATGTAGATAGCCTTGTTGTTCTGTTAAATATAAAAAGTACAAGTAGACCATGAACTTGTAAGGAAAGAGCCATTAGGAGCAGCTCACTGTTTAAAATTACAGATGCTTTGTATTTTATGTTGATGGAGAATAAGGGATCTTTGAGACACTGGCAAAACTTAGCCTCCACAATCTTTCCCTTCCTGTGTCATCAACAATTCAAGATGGCATTGACTTTTAAGTAGACACTGGCAGGTGCCTTATGTAGCATTGTGTTGAGACTTTACTTCTCCTTCCCTCTACCCTTTCTGTCCTTCTCTGCTGCCTCTTTGGGAGTTTATATTCCCCAAACCATGACCACAGACAGGATATGGTGTTAGTATTCATTTGTTCATGAATCCATTCATTTGTCAAGAATGGATTGATCATTTTATTCATGTGCCTTGAAAAAGTGATCTAGCCTTTCTGTGCTTGTTCATGAGGATGGGGCCAACACCCCAAATTTCATAGGGTTAGTGTAAGAACTTGAGGGAAGGCACTTAAGGCTTAAGGACAAGCATGGCTCCTAGCACATAAGAGACATTGGACGTCCATTTTCTTCATCTCAGATAAGATGAAGTTCATTTCCCTTTTGTAATATTGGATAGTGCCTGCCTCCCTTCCCTTCTTCTAGGGTTCAGAGGCTCTAATAAATGGGTCCTGACTGCTTCTACATTTTCTCTTGTATTCTGAATAGTCTTGGGAGAAAGTGAGCCCTAGCATAGCTATCAGCACTTTTCAGATGACTCCTGCTACTTCAAAGAAGTAGCAGGCAAATGGATTTCCTGTTTCTCACCATGTAAAGATGTTCATTTTATACATCCCTTTGAAAAGCAAGCACGCTCATCTCCAGAGACCACACACCTCTAGTTGGCTTACATACTTTACATTTTCATTATAACAGTCCAGTATAACAGCCCAGAGGTGTTGATGAAGAAAGACCTAACCGGCCTTTTTGTTCTGGAGTCTGAATGGCTTCTGAAGTACCCTCCTCTTCCTTGGAGTTACATTACATTGTAGTAGTTTGAGAGGCAGCATGCTACCAATAAATTATATGATGCAAGGTATGCAAGACCGGTAATTCAGCTTTCTCTTCCTTTGTATTGAGAATATACTGTGTGTCTCACATAAAACATGTGAATGTCTGTATTGATTTAGTTAATAGTTAATATTGCTTTTTCATCATGAGATAGGAAAATTGGCCTCTTATATATATATATATATATATAATTTTATTTTATTGTTAACATGCTGTACAGAGGGGTTAGTTACATGAGTAAGGCAATGAGTATATTGTCGATCATTGTTACCCCTTCCGTTCCTTGTTGTCCCGCTATTCCTTCCCTCCCCCATGATCATCTAGTCATTGTTTATCATTCAACAGTCTTTAGTAAAAACAAATCCTTTTGGTTCCTATTCCTTATCTATTTATATAATCTGTCTAGTATATTACATCTCACACATGTGACTATGGAGTTGGGAGTTGGTTTTGGAAATTAATACATTATAGTAGAGCCTTCAGTAATCCTACTCTTTCCCCAAAGTTGGCCACTAGAAGGTCTGAGAAACTGGTTTCTGTGTCATTTCATTAATTTTATACAACCAGATCTTTTTAGTCCTGTCTGATATTTTCTTTGCTCTGGCTCCCTACGAAGTCAGTTCCTATGGAGACCTAGTTCCTCAGGGACTGCATTTAATTTAGGAAGACTTCAGAAGTTTTATGGCATTATCAAGATGCATTGTTCTCATAAATTTACACATTGAATTGACACTCCATTGTCCAACTACTTAAAGATAATAAAAAATTAAACCAGGTGCCAGTGGCTTACACCTGTAATCCTTTCTACTCAGGAGGCTGACATCCTCAGGATTGTGGTTCGAAGCCAGCCTGGGCAGGAAAGTCCATGAATCTCTTATCTCCAATTAACTACCAAAAAAGCCAGAAGTGGAGCTGTGGCTCAAGTGGTAGAGCACTAGCCTTGAACAGAAAAGCTCAGGGATACCACCCACACTCTGAGTTCAAGCCTCAGGATGTGTGTGTGTATGTGTGTGTGTGTGTATGTGTGTGTGTGTCACTCACACACACACAAAGATAATTTAAAAAATCGAAAAACTTTTATGAAGGCTTCCTTGGGAATGTCAATGTGCAACTGAGACTGAAAACCACTAAGTTAGAGTCTTCCAGGGTAGATTACCTGTTTCACAAGGTGATTTCTTATCCTCTGCAATATGTGGTGTGAATTCATTACATGACGTTTTGATTTTTGTGCGCATTACCATGCAAGGCAATTCAGGTCCAACTCCAGAGTGAGTTCAGTAGGTCTGCACTGGCACAGGTGGCCCCTCAGTCCTAGCCTGGGAAAGATGCCCGAAGTAACCTTAGATATTGGAAGTGAGAAGCCTCTGATTTTCCTCTTTGACTTTTATCATTTTTCTCTCTTGCAATATGGTTTCAGGATACTGCCATATTCTTTAGATATGTGATAAGGATCCATTTGGTTAATTTAATGGAGTCCTTAAAATATTGGATTATTTAAAGCTGGATGGTTTTATTCAATCATGGAAGATGTGAGATGTTAGAAACATAGGCTGTATGAATATTGGAGTTTTTCAGTGAACTCAGACTTTTTTCACCCATTGTGTTGTTATATTTTTGTGGTCATTGAATGAATTGTGCTAGTAAAATTTTCACATGCCATGAGACCCTAGATTAAAGGCTCTGAAATGTCAGCACGTATCTTTTATTTCTGGAACTGAGTCATGGTGTGCTTTTCAGTTTCTGTGATATCATTCTCAGAAAAGGTGAGTGTACTGCATCGCCTCTCCATCAACTGGCTTTATTTCATTAAAATGGGAGCTGATAGGCCCCAGTTCCCTGAAGGAGTAGGGCTGTTTCTTATTTGCGTTTTTATACTTTCACCTATTAACAATGTACTGTGTTATTTCAGTCCCTTCTAAGTTATCAAGATGAGCTGAGAATTCTTTTTAATTCCTTTTTTATTTTAAATAATTTTTTATTGTACAGAGGGGTCACAGTTACATGAGTAAGGTAATGACTACATTTCCTACCGAGCATTGTTACCCCCTCCTTTATTTTTCCCCTACTGTCCCTTTCCTCCCCACCTCCCCACCTCCTCCCTCTCCCCACCAGCTGAGAATACTTAAGAATAAACAGTTGTATAGGAGGCAGTCTTTAGAGTTGTGTCACCTGATTTGAAATTCTAGGCTCTCTACTTACTACCTTATAATTAAGATGGATGTATGCAACTGAACTACAATTTCTTCCTGGGCCCCAAGTTCACAAACTTGGCACACTGTTTAAGTCAGTGTGGTGGAAAAGTAGTAGTTTTTTTAAATTGGGGGGAGTCTCTGTAATGGAGAAGACCTGAGCTGATGTTACACAGTATTGCAGGAAGCAGTTAACACAGATTGCAGAGAATTCAGAACTAGATGCAAACTGAATTGGTCATCTATGACTGATGAAAACACTCTGAACTCAGGCCAAGGGAATACTGCTGCTTAGCTTGGTGATAATCTTGGGTAAATTACTGAGGTCTGATTTCCCCATTTGCAAAATGGTTGTTCATTCTGGCTCTTTTTCTTTTAATTTACATGGTTGACTGGATGACATACAGTGATAGGTATCATAAATGTTTAGAAATGATCATGAGCTATCCCTGTGTAATGAGATGACTCTGCTTGGGGTCAAGATCAGATAATCTTTATCATCAGCTGCCTCTGAGTCTCTTCCTTGTGCTCTCTAAAGCTTCTCTTAGTATTTTGGCAGTGTTTTTTTGTTTTGTTTTTTTGCTGGTCCTGGGGCTTGAACTCTGGGCCTGGCTGCTGTCCTGAGCTTCTCTTTGCTCCAGGTGATTGCTCTACCACTTGAGCCACAGTGCCACTTCTGGCTTTTTTGTTGAGTAGCTTTTAATGGATATAAGGGTCTCACAGACTTTCCTGCCTGGGATAGCTTTAAATGGAGATCCTCAACTCTCAGCCTCCTGAATAGCTAGGATTATAGGTGTGAGCCACAAGGCGTCCTGTGGTAGTGATTTTTATATGGCTTCATGCCACCAGTTAACTAACCTCAGAAACTTTTAAGAAGTATTGATTAGCTTACTGGATTCTTTTCAATGGAAGTACAAAGTAGAGATGTAGTTTTAGAGAAAGCTGATGATGCCAGGTGCTGGTGGCTCACACTTGTCATCCTAGCCATTCAGGAGGCTGAGATCTGAAGGATCTCGGTTCAAAGCCAGCCCGGGCAGGAAAGTGAGACTCTTTTTTTTTTAAAGACATAATGCAAGTTTTATTGGGGAACATGATTGAAGTGGGGGTGATATAGCTCAGTGGATGGAGGCCTTCATGAGTGCAGGGCTCGCCACTTATCCAGAGGACCACGATTCGGGATGTATTTGACTCCACAGCCATCAGGGATGAGGCGCTTCTCAGCTACCATGTCTTCAAACTCATCCGCGTTGAACTTGGTAAAGCCCCACTTCTTGGAGATGTGGATCTTCTGACGACCAGGGAACTTGAACTTGGCCCTGCGTAAGGCCTCAATTACATGTTCTTTATTCTGCAGCTTGGTGCGGAGGGACATGATTACCTGGCCAATGTGAACCCTGGCCACAGTGCCCTGTGGTTTCCCAAAGGCACCCCGCATACCTGTCTGGAGCCTAGGTAGGGGGACAGTATAAAGTCAAAGTCATGAAAATACACTGGAAAACTGTCTCCAAGGTCCCTTAGGGCAACCCATACAAGCAACAGGCTGCATACACTACCAAGGAGGTTGCTGTTTGCAACCAGTGCACACCACGTCCCCATGAGAAAAGGAACCTGGTCGGCTTAATTGGCTTCAGAGAAAGTGAGACTCTTATCTCCAATAAACCACTCAGAGAACCGGAAGTGGAGCTATGGCTCAAGTGGTAGAGCCCTAGCCTTTAGCTGAAGCTCAGGGACAACATTCAGGCCCAGGGTTCAAGCCCCATGACAGAGAGAGATAGAGAGGGGGGAGGGGAGGGGGAGGGGGAGGAGGAGGGGAGAGGGAGAGGGAGAGAGGGAGAAGCAGAGAGGGAGAAAGGGAGAGGGAGAGAGAGAGGGAGAGAGAGGGAGAGAGAGAGGGAGAGACAGAGGGAGATAGAAAGAGAGCTGATGATTCTGTCTTGAGTTAATCTTTAAGAATATATTGCTATTGCCTTTGCCATTTGTGCAGTATTGGGTTAGCTACTGGTTTTTGTTGTTGTTATAGTTGCTAGCTACTGTCCTACAAAAGGACTTGTTTTTTTTTGTGCTGGTACTGAGACTTGAACTCAGGACCTGCGTGCTGGCCCTTAGCCTTTTTGCTTAAGTGCTGTACCACTTGAGCTAGCTCCCTTGTGGCTTTTGGTAGTTAATTGGTGATGAGAGTTTCACGGACTTTCCTGCCTGGTTGGCTTTGAACTGTGATCCTCAGATCTCAGCCTCCTAAGTCACTAGTAGTATAGGCATGAGCTATAGGCACCTAGCCCAGAGGGTCTTTTTTAAGGTATGAATTTACATATATACATATGTTTTATGCTTTTAGCTATCACTGAATCTTTAGATGTTATTTTTTAAGTTACTTCAATCAGGACTTTGGTGCCTTCTGTGGTTGTAAGCATCACTTGTCAGATATTTGTTATTTCAGTTTTTCATGTTCTGTTTGTGCTTGCAGAATTCATTTTAATCTAAAATGTAGAAAAATGAAAGCTCTTAAAGAGTTATAGAACTTCATATTAAGGTACACACGTGTATGTGTATGTATATATATATATCTACATACATACATATGTATATGTATATATACATATGTGCAAATATATGCAAATTGGGAGAAGCTACCAAGATTGCTTTGCCACCTAGATTTTTTTTTCTAGAATGAGAAGTGTGTATTGTCTGTGGTTCAGAGGACTTGATTTCCCCCCTCTGTGGTGTCAGAAGCTATGGAGCAGTGACATTGATCTTGGTTGTTAGTTTGTTTTTTAAAACATCTCACTATATAGCCCAGGCTAGGCTCCAACTCACTATGTAGCCTGAGCTGGCCTGCAATTTACAATCTTCCTGCCTTAGTCTTCTGAGTGCTGGGATTATGGGCATGGGCCATCATGCTTGGCTTTATACTGGATTACCACTCTCCGGAAAGACAAGGTGGGATGTGTCTTCTGGCACTGAGAGAGCCAAGCTAAACTACTCAGCCTACTAACTGGCTGCAGTGCCTGTCTGAGATGGGCCTGAGAGCTCTGCATGTGTTCTTCCTAGGAACTGGCAGCTTATGACTTTGTGCTAAGGGGCAGGAATCATTTATGTGGTTGCCAAAGATATGATCAGACACAATATCGATTCTGAACTGCCCTGTTCCCTGTGTTCAATCCCATTCTTCCTTAGAGAAAAATGAAGCGGAGAGAACTAGGCCACTGGCTTTTGAAAAATATTGATCAGGAAGCATATCGTTATAGCACACTTTTCCCCTTGTGTGATGCCATGCTGTGTGAGGCCTGCATGTACCCTGTGATCACCCCTGTAGGGACTTCCTTTCTCATGGAAAAGATTAGAAAAGTAGAACAAGAAATCCCTGAAGGCAGTACCCCAAAATACTTTCAGCGTTTCTAAATGTGTTTCTTTGAAGTTGTTGATCCTTTTGGTTTTTTAGGCCATGTGGCAGCGTGGAGGAGGTCAGTGGTGATGAACTACCTTCTGAGCAATGTCCGTCACACTACGTGGCATCTGTCCACCTCTCCCTGGCCTCAGCCACCACTGCCGCATGTCTGTGTGTCTGTCTGTCTCTCCGTTGTGCATATTCCACATGCATGTTCTTTCTCCCACAATGCCCATGTACTGGACAGTGATGTCTGTGCTGGACAGTGATGTCAGATACACTCACAGGTAGACCATTTTGGGTGAGTGAGATGGGGTAACTATCTTAGAATGTACTTCGGTCAAGTGAAATGCGTGGCCCTGGCTTTTGTTTAGATTTGCCTGGTTGAGTCTGTTATAAACAGCCAGGAATCTTGTTAATAGATCCCCTGAACCCCAGGGAAGAGGACAGAAGTGGATTTGTTGAACCCTGTGGAGTGTGTGAAATGGTACCAAGAACAAGCTAAAATCAAATCGGCTTTTACTTATCAGGCCTGAGTTCTAGCATGTTGAAAGGATGATGATTAGTGAGAAAAAGGCCAGGATACTTTATCTTTTCTTTTGCACATTTAGGGGGAAAAGCCTTCTGCTTGCTAGCATTTGAAGCAGACCATTCTTGTTTCTCTACCACATCACATCAGCTTGCATTAAAAATCAACAGCAGCAAATATAACACCCTATCCATGGAAAAACCATTTAAGGCAACAATGTGCTCCAGTGCTTGAAGGGTGGGGGTTTTTGCCTTCTGCACCAATGGATCGGTTTCTCATATCCATGCCTTTCTGACCCAGCAGCTTTTGAAAGACCAAGAAGCATTGCTCTGCTTTCTAATGCCTTCTGTAAGAGACCAGGGCTGCCATGCCTCTAGCCATGTCCCAGAGAGCATATTTGAGACAAGACAGCTTAATTTGCCTGCATGCCTAGGAAAAGCCTCTCTTTAAAACCTTAGTTTGGAAGAGCTGTAGCTAAACATTTTACTTTTCCCATCCAGGTGAACGACGGAGGCGCCGATGCCAGGTGGCATTCAGCTACCTGCCCCAGAATGATGATGAGCTTGAGCTGAAAGTCGGGGACATCATAGAGGTGGTAGGAGAGGTAAGCAAGTGGACGGGCAGCATTAGTGCCTCATGTGGCCATCAGACATATCTGTGCACCCAGCCCTGAGGAGCCCCTGCTGCAGATGCACAGGCCCACCCACTGGCCTTGACATCGGATGTTAGAAACTCTAGAAACGAAGGAAATGGGCTCCAGCAGAGGAATGACTTCTTATCATGTGTGGTCAGATGTGGGACTATTTGAAACTATTTTCTTTCTAACATGGCACACTTAAGTACCTCAGAAATTACAACCTAGTGTTACCAGCTTTCTCTTTTTGCTTTAATGATAAAACTCTGGGTATCTACAGTGACCAGAAGCTCCCATAATAATGGTAAATAATAGATAAATTGGCCATAAACACACATTCCCAAGGGGGGAGGGGGAGGACTGTCTTAATCATGTGGAAATGTTCCATTCTGTTACTCATTTAAAAAGTCCAAATTAAGATAGTAATAAACTTCTACTTATCAAAATCTAAGAAAGTATTTAATGGTAAGACCATTGGTGACATTAACTAATGAATTTATATATCTGTATGATCCTTAGAGGAAGGTATTTAGCAAGGTATGTCAAAAAGCTATAAAAATCCATGTAACAATCTGACTCGATCTTATTCCTAAGAATTTATCTGTAGAAAATGGTTAACAGGGACTTGGAAGGTGGCTCAGTGGTAGAGTGCTTGCCTTGCATGCATGAGACCCTGGGTTCGATTCCTCAGCAACACAAAAGCAGAAAAAGCCAGAAGTGGTGCTGTGGCTCAAGTGGTAGAGTGCTAGCCTTGAACTGAATAGCTGAGGGACAGTGCCCAGGCCCACAGTTTAGTCCTCACGACCGACAAAAAAAAAAAAAAAGAAGAAAATGGTTAACAATTTTTTTTTAATACATGGAAAATGTGTTAATTGCAGCAGTGCTTGTGATAATGAAAAATAATTGTGACTATTAAGTTGTTTCATCAAGCCCAGCAAACAGTAAAAGCATTAAGGTGGTACACATAGGCATTTAAAAATATATTTGTTATAATGCTTTGCATTACAATTATCAGTTATAGTCTAGTAAGCTGAGAGCTTTTTAATGGTAGGGGCCTGGTTTTTGTCTATCTTTTTATTTATGGTACCTGGTATAGTGCCTGAAATCTAGTGAGGACTTTAATAAATACTTACCAAATAAATAAATGAATAAATGGAAATATTAGAACAGGATTTTTTTGTAAAATAAACGAACATATCAGAACACAATTACATATGCTAGGATATAATCATGTAAAATATAGCTATGTCCACATAACAAAAACTGAAAGGGAACAAGAGTTGAAAGTAGATCCTTTACTGTTTTCATGCTGCTTTAAGAATACAAATAAAGGGGCTGGGAAGGTGGCTCAGTGGTAGAGCGCTTGCCTTGCATGCATGAGTCCCTGGGTTCGATTCCTCAGTACCACATAAGCCAAAAGAAAAAAGCCAGAAGTGGCGCTGTGACTCAAGTGGTAGAGCGCTGGCCTTGAGCTGAAGAGCCGAGGGATAGCGCCCAGGTCCAGAGTTCAGGCCCCACGACCGGACCCCCCCCCCAAAAAAGAAGAATACAAATAAAGCCAAGAAAAATGATTAATGTGATTTTGCCCACCTATTGGCCATAGGGAGACTGGGTATGGGTTACTCAAGGAGAAGTCTTTGTAGAGCTATGAGCATACTCAGACTATGGGAGGAGGAGGATAGGGCTTCAGCTCCACCTGCAATTCAAGGTTCCTTTCCACTCAGTTCCAGTTGAGTGGTAAACTGCATCCTGGATTTGCCTCAATAGGAAAAAGGGCATACATCCATAGAGAGTTGATACTTGCATAAAATGTAAGGTTGCCTTTAAAACAATAAGAAAGAATTTCCTTTTGTTCCTGTGTACTTGCAATGTTGCAGGTATTGGGCCATTGTTGCTGTATAAAAGACTGTGCTTTCTCTGGAATAAGTATTGTATTTGTGCTAATAGGTAGCTCTTTTTAAATTCTGTTGAAGAACTAAAAGCAAAATAAGCAGAAACCTCAATTAAGCAAAAGCCTTTAACAATACAGGGACATATCTGAAATATCCCAGCTTCCCTGGACTAGCGGGACCTCCAACTCACGATCAGCAAAAGGAGTCACCAACACTCAGTCAATAGAGCTAGGAGTCCTTTAATAGCCATGGCGTCTGACCTCCACTATTGAGATAGTGAAGGCCAGCCCTGAAATCAAATAGCTCCGCATATTTAAAGGCAAGATACATGGGGGGGGGGGGAGGTGCCACTCACAGGTGGTCAGGAAGACAGTTACAAAAGCAAAACTAGCAGTTGGTTATTACAAATGGCATCAAAGCAAAGTATGGTGGCTGAGACCAAACAATTCCCTGAAGACATCCTGGTGCCTAGGCAGGAGATGGGGCCTGTGCACCGAGCTCCAAGGCCTGGAGGTAGGGCAAGCCTTCCTTTGAAGTCCAGATACCTGGCTCAATGGTTATGAGCTAGGAGGGCTCCGCTTCAGCCTTAGGAAAACATTACCTCCCCAAATAGCAGAAAGCATTGATTAGATCTCCAAATGGCCCAGTGGTGAGATAAGTCATCCTTAGAAATGCAGTTGCCTAGCTCAGCCATCCTTGGTGCTTAATTCTCTACTTTATTCAACCCTTTATCCTTAAACATTTGGCCCTACAAATGGTCAAGTTTCAGTAACTATTAGAACGCAGCCTTGTTCTATTCTCAGGGTCTGTACCTATGTTTCTCTGGTTACCTGGGATTTGTTTGTGCCAGTTAAATTTCCTTCTTCCTTGGTCTAATCAATGCCCTATCTGCTTAATTTTTACCTGGTCCTAACAATTTCACATTTTATATTCTTTCTTTTGGGGGGAATCATCACAATATCAAGATAAGAACACAGTAGAAGTGTTCAATTCAATCAGGTCAATGTATTAATCGATAAGAATGAAACATGCAGGGCTGGGAAGGTGGCTCAGTGGTGGAGCGCTTGCCTTGCATGCATGAGGCTTTGGGTTCAATTCCTCAGCACCACATAAGCAGAAAAAGAAGAGCCGGAAGTGGCGCTGTGGCTCAAGTGGTAGAGTGCTAGCCTTGAGCTGAAGAGCTGAGGGACAGTGCCCAGGCCCAGAGTTCAAGCCCCACGACCGCACCCCCCCCCCAAAAAAAAGAATGAAACATGCTGTATATGCAAAAATGAAGCATGTTTATATACATATATGTATGTTCTTGTTGATTAATTGGTAGACCTCTCGCTATAAGGGTGTATACACAAAAGTGTACCTGTATTTTTTGTCCTCAGACAACTTTTAGAAAGATTTCAAATTTATTGCTAGTTTAAAAACAAAATGAAGCGATTGAATCAAGTAGAGAAATGTAAAAAAATGACATACCTTCATCTTGATATCCACTTTCAGCTTAACATACCAAAGTATACAATAATTTGTTATTTATCCACACAACATCATGATTCAGGGCAAGGCTATTTCCCCAAATACAGGTTTTCTGATTTCAGTTTCTCTCTTTGTACATGCATAGTGTATCCTCTGTGGTTCCCATTGTTATTTTTGCTTTTTTAAATCATTAAAAAATTATCATTAAATAGTTGTAAAAAGGGTTTCAGGGTGTATGTCCACATATATAGATGTACAGAAGTTATATCTAAAATATAAGCATATGAAAACACATACAGGGCCATATATGCATGATCAAACTGATTAAAATATGGTATATGAGAGGATTGCAACCTCTGAGCTAAAGCCCAACCTAGCTTTGTGGTTTGCAAAGATGATAACTTGCATGTTCAAAATATGCCTGCATTCTCTTTCTTATGCCCATAAAAGGAGATTTGCCTCACTGAATTAGTGTTACAAACACCCTTGAATGCTTCAAAACTTTCACACAGAAATATAACCTCTGCGTGGATGGATAGTTCATCTTCTTTCATTTTTACTCATGAGAAGGCAAGTTCATTAAGAAGCTGATTGGTTAGGTTATACAGACAGGCCTTCATTCTTTCCCATTAAGATTCTGCCTTGCTTCGGGAGAGCTCTTCTTATCCCTTTTCAAAAAAGGGAACCTTGTAAAATCCATATTGGAATTTGATCATCCAAAGAGCTCAAATTTCTTTAAACTTTTTTCCAAATAACTTAGGCTTGTATACTTCTGATTTCCCATTGTATAGCAATAGTAAAACATTCATATTATAGCAAGGGAAGCCATATTTAGAAGAGAAAGTGATTAGATTTGAATCATGAACACACTAGGTTGCAACCATATACAAGTAGCCAATTTGCAAGTTTAAAAGTATTTATGAGATTTTGCATAGCTGTGGAATTCATCAAATATTCCAGTGCTTACATTCTGAAAGAAATTGTGTTTATGAATATTCAGAGATTTTATTAAACAGAATGTAGGCGTTGAGATAGACTTAGTCTAATCAGGGAAGGTAAGACATAGATACCTAAGAGAACAATTAAAATCCCATAATGTGACTAGAGTGTCAAAATAACAGGATTGACAAATGAGCAAGGAATTGAAAGGTAGGCATTCTCATTGAGGATGAAGAAGGTGATTCGTAGAGTAGATAAAATAGTGACTTGACATGTGAGAGGTGATCAGTGTTTGGATTAATTTGTCAGAAGATGCATGCAGTATCATGCTAGGTGGTAGGCTAGTATGGAATACAGCCTTATTTCATGAGTAGGGACAACTTGTGAACATTTGGGCCAAGTGTGGACTTGTGAAGCAGGTGCTTCAGGATGCAACAAGACAAAGCTTAGTGCTTCCCACACTGAACTTTCAAAGGGGCATGCCACTCAAAGCCTCCCTCAGAACTGGGGGTTTTCTGAGGTGAACATGTCCCCATGGGTGATTTTCTCACTAGGGAATAATAACCTGACAAAGCTTAAGGCTTTGATTCATCAGAAAGGCCATTTTGCTGGTTTGATTTCCTCTTTGTTTATATTTTTCAAACTGGAATGATGACAAAGCCTTAGTAGAGTCATTTAGTAATTTGGGGGCCTGTAAATAGCTCATGGCTCTTTTCAAAGACACTGCTGAATGATGTTTCCAGAAGTCCTACCACAAACTAACTCTCCCTTTCTTCTCTCCCTACTTCCTTCCTCCCTCCCTCTTCCTTCTTCCATTCCTTTGTTTTTGAGATCGACTCTTGCTGTATAGCTATGTAGTCCAGGTTAGATTCCAATTTGAGATTCTCTTTGTCTCAGCCTCCTGAGTGCTGGGATTATAGATGTGTAGCACCATATTTGGCTTTAGAAACTCTACTTTGATGAAGATCATGGATGTTGTTCTGCCTTATTGGGCAGAATTGTTTAAGCCTTAAATAGAACTTACATGTTTTCCTAAATCATTTCCCTTCCAACTACTCTATAGACTTATATTTTGAAGCCCCCTTCTTATATGAAATATGATTGTTCTCAGAAGAAAAAGGGGAGGGAATAAAAATGACACCCCCGCCCCCATGTAAAGAATGTTCAGGTCCAGCCAGAAAGAGGTGAACTCCACAGGAACTGGGAGGAAATATTGGCCTAGACATTTAGGACTTAGATAATGCTTGTTTATATTTGACACAACCGGCTTTCCATATCCTAAAGTCAACAGGGAGAGTTATTTAAAGCAACCAAAGTGGAAAATAATGTAGATGTTTATGCCTTCAGGAAGTGGCCCCTTAGAAACATATTTTACCTTAATGTCATTGCTAAAAAGATATTTTCTGACAAAACACTTCGTAATTTTTTAACAATAAACGAGTTAAATTATGCCTTAGGACAATTAGGCAATCTAGAAATGGTAGAACCAAAGGTGATTGCTTAAAGATGGACTGGGGAATTTTCAGGGTGATGGAAATGCTCCGTTGACAGAAGTATGGGCTACAATAGGTATAAACAATATGATTGTACTCTTAAGATCTGTGCATTTACGTAAACTGTATATCTATTTAAAAAAATATTTTTAAAATGATCTTAGTATTTTTCAAGTATTTTCACATTTTTCAAAATACTTTCAGGTACCTTTCAAAGATAGGAGAAATGACTAGCATTAAAATTCTCATTTCATTCTTTCTGGGAAGATTTTGAGGAAGATTTTTAAGAATGGTAAGATACAGCTCTTTCCTTAGAGTTTGGAATGTCTTTTTTTTCTTTCAGGCAAAAAGAACTACTATTTAAAAAGTGGAGCCAACTTTATTGGCCTGTGTACCTCTCACTTTCCCTTGAGTCTTCAACCTTCCCTTTCAGTTTGCAACTGACTGGATTTGGGGGAACAAAGTAGTCATTGAGTGAAAAAAACTATCACAGCCCTTAAGTGGAATTTTCTCTGGCTGCTTGTACCCACAGGTAGACATTAGACTTGGTAAACCTGCTGTTCTATTTTTAGTAGAGCTGACAGGTTTAAAAAATTCAAGAATGATAAATAGGAGCTGTTCAGAATAGGTAGATACTCACGGGAAAGTGTTTCGCTTCTTTATTCCCAACCATCCTACTTCCTGCCTAGCAAATGTAGATGATGTTTGCACGATTGGGTAGGGTGGGTAAATTTACCTAGTTGTCTCCTCAACTTCCACCAGGGCTAAGATTTAAAAAAAACACACTTTCTTGGGCCCTGAACCTACTTAGATGCTATTGATTCTAAAGGCATGGAAATTGCCAGGCTATAAACGGTATAAGTGGTTTTACTTGGCCTTTCTCTAACAGCACCATGTGGAAGCTACCCTGCTCCCAGTCCTGGCCATAGGCAGGATTTGCCTTGGGGCACAGATTATAGAGGTGGCCAGATTGGTCACAGAGGGACACAGGTAAGGTTTGTTCTCATCCTAGAGCCACGGTGAGAACAAGACTATTTATGTGTAGGGTTGTGTGGTTGTAGGACAAGGTGGCACCTGTCCCTTTTTATTGCTTTCCTGAGGGCAGAAGTTGTAAGTCCTTCGAGGCCTCTAAACTCTAGTACTTTATTACAAAGAGGACACATTTCTTTTCCTCCTTAAATGCAGAAACATCACCATAAATCAACCTGATTTCTAAGCAGGTGTACAAGCTCTGCCAATTCCTTTTTTGCTACAGAAGCTTTTCCAGGATGGGGTCTTTTTTTTATCTGTTTTCTTCACCAGTGAATTATCAAGAGGTCATGGGGAAGTACAGGATAGATGCTCATTAAACATTGGTGGGATTGGTGGCACTGGGACAACCATTCAGGCCTGGGTATAGCAGAACTAATTCAGAATAGTGGCAAAGTTGGGTAGGTACTTGCACAAGGCCATGGATTTGTTCACTAACACCACAGGAGCATGTGTATACACACACACACACACACACACACACACACACACAGGTGACAGTATAGTCTTGGTCTGTTGGTGCCCTTGGTTTCTCACAGGAAGGGAAAAATATCCTTTGTAGGACAAATCAGAGCTTGATACCATGGAGGACTCCTCCCAATCATCTCCATGTTGTTTATTTCCTTTTTCATTCAGTATGCAGTACTGTGCTTTATTCCTGGAATGAATGAAGGAAGAAAGGAATATCATTAGTTGGGTCTTTGAATGTCCTTGCCTTTATGTCAGAAGTTGAACTAAAATATCCCTCAAATGAGATAGTGTATCAGCAAGAATCATTTTTCTCCTACCTCCAGGCACAATCTTGAGACCAAAACAGCAGGCTGTAAGAAGAAATAGCACAGAACAGCACTCTTTGGTTTTGGGGCCAGGCTCTCCTGCACCATGAAGGGCTCACCTCACAAAGAAACACGCCTTGGGCCTGTGGTGCCTTTGATGGGAAGTGTGCCCCCAGGTGATGAGCCATGGTTTTGTTGTCTGCCCCTCCATTTGTTGTGTAGCTAATGATAGATCTCTGCTGCTTTCCCGTAAGCCTCACAGACTGTTCTTTGACAGTGATACAGGCATCTGGGGGTGTGGCTAGGTGAAGATACCCCTGTTTTCCCAGCAGGCAGCCACTGATCTTACACATCAGATGCACTTCCCTCCAGGATCTGGGGCTAGACTGCTTATTACTGGGAACAGGAACATTTCAGACATCATCAAATTGAATGGCATGGGATTGCTCTAGCTGCCCTGCACAGCCAAGGATTTGACCACAGATGGCTCATTTGTGGTTCCTGCCCTTGGTTTTCTTCTCCTGCCTTATGATTCTGAGGTTACTTATTCAGGACCAGCACAAAGGACCCCATGCTACAAATTCTGTAACTTTTGATATTCAGACCCATAGCAAACCTTCCTAACCATCTGAATTCTACAAAAAAAGCTCCTTGAGAGAATAACATATATATCCCTTGGGTTGGCATAGACACATGGAAATGCCAATCAATGTAAATGCTATTGAATGTACAAGTTGACACTGAATAGTCATTGGGACAATCATGCATATAGAGCTGCTGTCTGCATTCTTTCCCTTAAGATTTTGTGGTTGTACAAACATGATCACTACTCTGCAAGTTTATCCCATGAGTTCCCTAACAAATGCTCTAAACATACTGTTCTGATTGTCTCTGTTCCAAAGGCTTCATCAGCTCCCATCCCCTTCTGGAATGTCTCATATGCCTGTTCTCCAATCATAGCTATTGTTTCTCCTTCCTTCAAGGCCTATCTTAATTTTGATTTCTCTTTTCTCAAAGCCTTTAGTTTCTTGGGTCTCACTGAGCTCTGCTTTGTGTAACAAGTTTGATTTCGTGCTAAGTCATGGTATTTTCTCCTCTGTTTACCTCGCATCACTAGTTTTCTATTCATACCTTTCTGTTTTGGTAGATTGTTATTTTCTTCAGGAAGAATAAAGACATGTCCCATACAGCCACCGGTATAGAAACATAACACACATAACATGTGTGATATGTGTTAATTATCTTTATTATATAGATAGAGGAAAGGGCTTTGCTTTAGTTAGAGGTGAGTGAAAATAGTGTTAAGTTTTGTCCATTGGTGTTTGTGATTACCTCCCTTTCCTTAGTCTGAAATCTCAAGATTATGTGGCCTGCTTTCTGGTTCCCTGGTAACTTTTCAGCTTTGGGTCCCCTCTCTCTGTCCATTGGTGGGCTCCATTCCATGCCATACAGATTGAAGAATGTCTGACTCTTCTCTTTGCTTCTCTGCAGGTAGAGGAAGGATGGTGGGAAGGTGTTCTCAATGGAAAGACTGGAATGTTTCCTTCCAACTTCATCAAGGAGCTGTCAGGGGAGTCGGATGAGCTTGGCATTTCCCAGGATGAGCAGCTTTCCAAGTCAAGTAAGGAAATCCATCCTACTAAACAGGAAAAGGGGAACCAGTGGACTGCCCCAGCTTCCTTTCTGTACTATGCCCTATGCTGCAAGACTGTGACAGACACTCTTGGATGTTTTCTGGGTTATGCTGTGTTGACCCATTGCAGTTTAGTAGATTTATAAAGCTGGGACCTGTAGCCATACAGTCTATACATTTCTGGATAGGTTACTGCTAGCCTATGGTTTGCCATGGAAGTAATGTTTCATGAGTGGCCCATGTTGCTGTGCCGCCCTGCACTTCTAGAATATTGTTTACTATTGAATTCATAATTACCTTTTAAATGAACCCAATGCAATAGTATTTCTCACTGTCCCATAAGGATCTTGGAGAAAAGTATCAACCAAAAAAAATGCATTGGTGGCAAGAAGTGCTGTGTGCAAAATTAAGTGCATGCCAGTTCCCTTGGAAATATAACATGATGACTGAGAATCCAGGCCCCCACCTTGGGTAAGCTTGTGTTGCCTTCTGAGATGGTGAGATCGAACTTCAGGTCTTTCTTTCTCCAGGGCCCGAAAGTCTCCCTCCAGCTTCTCTGCTGCCCTTTCCAGCTCATGGAGCAAAAGGTCAGGACCGGGAAGCTTTGTTCTCCCAGTGGCTAACCCACCTTTCCATGTGGGCGTCTCTGTTTTATCTTGTGCCATGTCGAGCCAAGGTCATAGGCATGACTGTTGTCGGAGGCTCCACTGTGTTGTAGTGGTGCAGCACCTGGGGTTGCTGACTCTCCTTCCTGACAGAGGAGGAAAGTACAGCTCAGTTGCCAAAATAATTGTTCAATGTCATTAGTTTCCACTTGGAACAGCTTGACTTGAGTGATGTTCTTATGTTGGCTTGGTGTCTTTTTTCTCTCGTGAGTAGCATGATTTAAATGCTTGGCTCGGAAGTAAAGCCATTTCCAGGGAAGTGCTCAGATGACCTCCTTTGCTTGGTTGTCTCTACAACTCTGCATCCTCAGTCTGACCTGCATAGAAATGGCTCTCCTGGTGAGTTAGGTAGTTCAGTAGCTTCAGCAGCACCCCTTCCCTCCACTGCCAAGGCCTGGAGCCCTCATTCCTTGAATTCCTATCCATCCTAGAGTTTATGATTGGAAGGACCTGGAAGTGCTTTGGGAGCAAATGAAGTATCTTGGAGCTCCTGTTGCCTTCTTTGGTTTGGGCTGCAGGCTTGTTTGTTCTCCAGTGAATGAGTATGCCAGTTGGAGCTGCTATTGCACCTCTTGCTCCAATCCATATTAGAACTCTGGACTAGTATCATACCTGGTAATCAGGTACTATAATAACAGTACTGTACCTCAAGGACATTGTGGATTAAATGTGATTTTTTTGGCGGAAGGACCAAATGGGGTCATTATAACTTTATTTCCATGTGGAAATGCATTCTGAGTTCCAATAGCAAGAATGGGTGTAAATCACCTTACCCATAAAAGGCCCTCAATAAATGGTAGTTCTCATTGTTAATCCAGATAGACAGTTGGGTCATAGTCTAATTGGATACTGTGGATATAACTGGTTAGTGTTCAGCTGTTTGGAAGCTGTTTTCCTCACTGATGGATGCTCTGGCCATTGAAGCATCTTGTCTACGTTTGGAAATTACTTTGTAACGAGTCTCCTGATACAGAAAAGGAAATTTGGGAAATTTTGGTAGAGCCTTGACCTCTTGGTGACCTTCTGTCTTAGCTATGTGTTCTCAGAGCTGGAGAGTCAGAGAAGAATAAATGCCTCCTGTAGTTCCAGAGCTGTTGAAATATGTTGTCCCCTACCTGTTCTGGGTCAGTAACAGACAGCTGACCCTGCTTGGACTCTCAGCTCAAAGCATGTGATGCTAGTGCTGCAGGAAGATTGGGAGGCTGAGTAGAATGGTTTTTCAGTCATCTGACTTCTCTTTACCTGCCTGTCATCATTCAATTATTAGCCTTCAGGTTCAGGATTAAGATAGCCCAATGGTTTCAGCAGCCATGTTTAGTTTATGACGGATGCTTCTGATAAAAACAGAAGGGCTTTTGTATAGTTCAGGAAAAGAAGGCCCATCTCTCCATCTACCTGACTATAGTCATATATCTGCTCTTCTTTCTCTCTTTCCTTCTTTCCTCCTTTGATTCTTCATTTGTTCAATATCTCTTAAGCTTCTATTTGTTACTAAAATGCTTTCTGAGGCACTGAAGATCCCGAGATAAAGTTTAAATCCCTTGTCGTCTGCAAGCTTACTATGACAGAAAGGGAATACATATATTCCTAGAAATTTAGGAGCTGACATCTGAGGAAGAGTGGTTTATAAAGACAGAGATGCTAGTCCTACATTTTCTAGGGGAAGGTGTGGTCACAAAGGGTTTCATGGAAAGGTAAATGTGAGATTTATGTCTCTGTAGTTTACTCCAAATGGAAGCAATCTCTTGAAAGAGCAAAATAGCCTTTCTCAAGTGTTCTGACAGGATTTATATGTGAACTGTTTCAGCATATGATTATGTGAAAGCAAATATAATCAGATCACCTATAGACATTATGGAAACTAGTGGGATTTGCATAAGCAGCAGCTTTCATTCGAGAGTGAATTTGTTTATTCACTATCCCCAGCGAATAGCATTAGTACTTTTGATGTGCTTTACATTTTGAAAAATCTTTTTTTTTGTTTTGAAATAAATACAGATTCACAGGAAGTTTTAAAAAATCAACATAAAATTATAGGAAGGGCACAAGTATACCTCACCGTGTTTCCCCTCAGTGATACCTTTAAATTATAGTAAATGCATATTTATTTTTGCCTGAAATTAGCTGATGCAAAATGTAGTTAATGTACAAAAGGGATATAGATTTTTTTCTACTATGAGCTAAAATGTACTTCGTTAAGTAGGTTGTTTGACCAGCCTACGTGGTACTCTGTAAATTCCAGTTAATTTTTCCTCAGAGATTTCTTACTTAATATATGACTCTGGGGATAAGTTAAAATCTAATGTTTGTAATTTTTAGAGGTCACAGTGGCATCATATCAATATTCTTTTAAGTGCTGCCAGATGTTAGACTATGACTTCTAAAGATAGATAAAAATCTGTATTTGAGTATTAGAGAACATTGTGTGCAATGTAAACATCTTTTTGTTTAAAACATGAACACACACACAAACACACACATACCCTTACCCCTATAAGTGCACATGATCATTTGGCATTTGCATATTTCACATTTCTTCTTCAAGAAAGCACTTGAGGAAGTTCCTGAACTTTGTATAGTAATGATTGACTCTTACAGAGGAGTCATATGCCATAACTGTGTATAAAACATGGTAGGTGTGTAGTAAGTGCTTGATAAACATTACTCAAAGAGCATTTTTATCTTTCAATAACAGGTAAAAATTGCTGGAGCTTGATTTTTCTTACTCTGATGTATTTTTACATATGGCAGTTGGTTAGGACAACCTCCATACCTTTGTTTAGCATAATCTTTGTTCAGCATAATCTTGTCTATTAAAGGAATTATAGTAGCAGGTGCTAGTGGCTTGCACCTGTAATCCTAGCAAATTGTTGAAAGGCTGAGATTGGAAGGATTGAAGTTTGAGGCCAGCCTGGGCGTATACCTGAGACCCATTCAAAGCTAGGTGCAGTAGTGTGTGCCTGCAATCCTATCTATCGGGAGGCTGAGATCTGAAGGATCATGTTTCTAGTCCAGCCAGGGCAGAAAATTGGTGAGACTTCATCTCAGCAGAAGCTGGACACAGTTGTATCCATCTGTCATCTCAACAGGAAGCCAAAAAATAGGTTAATTGCAGTCCAGATGTTCCTGGACAGGAAGTATGACCCAATCTCAAAAATAACTAGTGCAAAAAAGAGGGAATGTGTCTCAATAGTAGATTGCCTGGCTAGTAAGCACGAGCCTCTGGAGTTCAAACCCCAGTACTTTCCAAAAGGAGTTTGAGCTATAGTATTGATTGAGGTTTTGGTTTAAACATTTTATTTCAGATAAGAAAATCCTTCATTATATTGTAGCAGAAATATTTTTGTTGCATATTCAGATTTGCAAACACCTTTACCATTCATAGAACTTCATAAACCTTAAAAGTAGTTTTCCAAAAAGATTTTTGTTATAAAATTTTGTGTTATGTAGATAATTTCTAACATATACAAAAGTAATAATAATATAATGAATCCATGTGTTCCCATTACCCACCTTCAGCAGTTGTCAACCTATGGGCAGTTTGTTAATACACAGCCCTACCTACTCCCCTCCCATATTATCTTAAAGCAAATGTCAGGTATCATATAATTTATTTGCAAATATTTCAATAAATATCAAATAAAAGGAGTTCTTAAAATGCCATTTTCACAACACACACAGTTACTGCAGTCTCTTAAAATAATTAACATATGTTCACTGTTCACTTGTTTTTTTGGGGAGGCAATTTGTTAGTGGGAATCTGGATCCAAATAAGGTACACATATTGTGTTGGTTTATATTTCTTGAGTACCTTTAAATCTATAGATTTCGTCTTCAGAATTCTGTGCACTTTTTTGTGTGCTGAAGAAATTGTGCTCCTTTGCCCATTTTTTCCTCACAGCTCAATTAGTGATGATTTCATCTCTGCTGTGTTATTTAGTCTGTATTCCTCTAAGTTGATAATTAGACCTTGAGACTTGAGGAAATGAATGTTTTATATATTTACTAAACTTATTTATCGGGCTGGGAATGTGACTTAATGGTAGAGTGCTTACCTTGCATGCATAAGGCCCTGGGTTCAAATCCTCAGTACCACATAAAAATAATAATAAAATTATATTAAAATATATATTTATCAATTGCCAACTTTCTTAGGTGATGATAAGTGCTATACCTGAAGGTTCATATTACCTGACTGTCTTTCTTTTGAATGTTAACAGCCATTGGCACTTGTCACTCAGACCTAGCCACCCAGGGATTAGCAACTAGGGCAGGACCCCTGTTTTTAGTCTCTAGTACCACCATCAACCACACACATACACACACACAGGCACATGTGTGTACACACAGATGTATATTGCATTTTCAACATATTTTCATAATACTTAATTTAAAGTAATAATTGTAACACTAAGGTTATTTCTGTTTTTGTTGCATAGACATAGGAACATTTTCTGTTATTTCTCACAGTCTTTGGAAGAATAAAATTTGCATTTTTTCTATAACCTTGGATTTTTAGATTTAATTGAACTTCTCATTTTCCCGATTCCTTATTTTAGTGACATCTCAAACTAAAACAAAAATAGAGAAAGCTTTTAAAAGACATATAAATGGCAAACCACTCCCATTATATTGTTTTCTATCAAATCATAAAAAATACTGTCTTATCAACTATAAAAACCAAATATGAAATATAAATACCTTTAAAACATAAAAACCTTTAAAAACAAAAGCTAGGCTGGGGAGTCCATCCTGTGGCATCACTGACTTTTATTTTTAATATCTGATATTTGTTTTATGTTTCATCAATGTTCCATTGGCAATGAAGAACAATTAGAAAATTATGAAATAGAGTTTTAGGTGAAGTCAGGTGTTACCTGTCTTACAGTGTTTGCTGCCTAATATTTAATAGTGACAGGCAATATTTCCACCAATTAGGTAAACCACACACACATTCATGATCACTCTGGTTGCCTGTTCCCCTTCATGTCAGAATGCTGTGTCTTCACCCAGCCTAGCCAAGATTACATCTCAGATTGCCTTGCTGCTACCATTCAGAGACATCAGGACCATGGCCTGTCTGTCTCAGTGATTCTATGATTTTCTTGAGGACAAATGGAAGTTCTGTTATACTGAGAAGAACTAGTAATTATCAAAATACTGATTTTTCCTTACACTTTTTTTCCTGTCACTGAAAAGATTGCTGTCATTTAGTCTTGTAGGGCCTGGCTCACAAACAGATATTTTTTAGGAGTAATGTTAATCATCAAAGTTAAGAGTTGACCAAAATAAACTAGTCACTGCTAACTTGCTGTTTTTGTCATCAACGTCCTCAAAAGCTGCAAGTGTTGATGGTTCTCCATTTTTATATGGAGGGTTTCTGGGAAATGAGACACATGGCTCTCTCCCTTCTCAGCTGTAGTCTGCTGCCTTGTAAATATAGACTCACACCTATTATGAAGGTATATGATTGGCTGTCAGTTCGAGTATTTATAAGCTGTGATAAAACTTATTTCTTAGAGTAATGTATTTATTAATCACATTTGCCTTTAGAAAATCATTTTACCTGCTAGTGCTACTCTCTGTAGGCCTCTACTCTCATGTGTGTGTGTGTGTGTGTGTGTGTGTTGGTGGGTGGGATAATATGTATGTATATTCTGTGTACTCATGGTTTTAGGATATTTGGGCCTTAGCCTTGTTCAATCTTAACAATGTTGATAAACTTGTGAGTAACAAATAAAATGACACTTGAAGCTGGGTGAGTCCCTTGTCCTCATGCTTGAGTACAGTCTCATGACTGATATGGCAAAACCTCAATTAAGCTATTTCAAGTAATAGAATTTTTTGTGTCCTTCGTGTTATGCATAACCTGCCCTCCCTTCCATTTATGTGGATGCCACTATTGGTTTTAAGCTGTATTGGTGAAACTTCCTGTCTAGTATTAATCTATAGCTTTGTTTAAAGATACAGACACATCTTTAACTTATTTGTTTCCATATTTGTTTTTGTGGTTCCGTATCAAATCCAGAGCCTTGCACGTGCTAGACAAGTGCTCTACCACTGAGCTACACGTCCAACCTGACATCTCTTAAGGAGAATTCTGTATCTTATTTAGAATATTAGAGTTTGAATATCAACTTTGACCAGGTGTGGCTGTAGAGTTATTAGAAGATAAAGAATAATGAGCCCAGCTCAACTTTATGCTTAGGTCATGGTCTCCAAAGAGAAGATGTTGCTGCATACTGGAGTTCATGAAGGAATCCCATGAATCAGATTCCCTCTGATTAATTGAGGTTTTCCTATTCCTAAGTTGAGGTGTTAAAATGGCTTCCAGTTTTTACCTGGGCCTAACCTGTATGTCATTCCTTGGTAGAGGCAAGGCCTGATTCTGACTGTTCGGTGTCATTGTGGTAGCATGGGGACTTTGGGCTCATTCTAGAACATTCTTGAAGTCTGCCTCGAATGGTCTCTGAATGAATTTTGCTGATGAAGTTCTTACAGCAAGTTCAGTTAAAAACTCTTCCTCTTCCTTCTTTTGCCATCATTTGCTCCCCCCTGCCCTCTCTCTTGTTTTTTTTCTCTCCCCTTCTCTTCTCTCATTCACTGTCAGGAAAGACTACCTTTGAAGGGACAATTCTGTACCGAGCTGCACCGGGAAAGACGGAGGGCCACAGACGCTATTACAGTGAGTGACCTTAACAGCAGGAGACAATTTGTAAACTAAAATCTGGGTACTTGTGTTTTTGATGCAGGTGCCCTTTTCTGAGCTGCTCATGCTTATGCTAAGTGTTTGTGTGAATTTCTGATCCAAGGATATGGACTTATTTGCCTGCGATAAGTGTCATTTCCTTGGTGTATGCTACAAGAGCATTCTCACCAATAGCCCTTGATGCTTTCTTGTTTGCTTTTTGCCTCGTTCATGTATGTGACATGCATGCATGAACTGTGTGTGCAGAGAAGAGAGCAGTAGCATTGCTGTGGCACATGTTTGTGTACTAATATCCTTGGGCTTCTGGAGTAGTAGAAGTTGGCTTCCAGCAAAGATATCAGCCTCTCGTAGCGCTCTTTCTGAGTGGGTCATTCTTCATTGCGTGGTTCAGAGAAAGAAGATTTGGCATGAAAATCCATGCCAGAAATGGTGTTTTGCTTTGCTCATTCAGCTAATCACCACACGGCAGACTTCTTTTGGCAAGACCAATGTGTAGCCTTGTGTGTTGTGGAATAAGGCTGCCAAAAGTTGATGGTAAAGAGATGAATGAAATGAATGAATTAATAATCTCATGATGTCTTTCAAATGGTTCCTGCTACATAGTAAACACTGCATGTGTATGTGAAATTGAAAACAAAGAACGACTCTGTTCAGTGCTGGAAGAGTAGGGTAAATCCATAGACGTGGACAGTTATAGGACTGTCACAAGCAAATTTGAGGAGGCTCTGTTCTTTTCTTACCTTGAAGGAAGAGCATATGCACACTTATTGTACTTAACTCATTGTGTACCAGTAATGAGATCTTCGTGAACTGTCCCCAGTCTGCAGTTCACGCTCTGGGTTTCACTGCCCAAGAATGTCATCTGTCATTCTGAAAATGACATGAGAACGTTTTGTGGGATAATATGTATTTTAGGTATCAGTTGCTAAAAGACACAGCACCAAACAGACATAAAAATGAAGTTACCTTTCTTTCCTAACGAAGGGAAGAAACTAGATTTTTGACTTACTTCATCAATGTAGATCTTTTAATTTATGTACTCAAAAAAATGACAGAAACGGGTTGCCAGAATTTCTGGAAGAAAAAATCTGCCGTGTGTTTCCTTCCCAGACAATGCTTGTGTGGTTAAATAACCGTATGACCTCTTCCTGTGTTAATACAAAGTATTTCTCACAGGTATTAACATGAAGTTGTTAAGCCAGAAGGCAGCAAATCCCTAAAACTGGAAGCTTGGTGAAAATAGGATGGCAGTGGTAACAATATTATGGTTCTAGCTAATGGAAAGAACTCTTCGAATTCCTTTCTCCGAAGAATTAAAGCAGACTTGCTCCGGTCCATTGGCCTTGCTGCTTCATGGTGTTGGCGGGAGGAGGGATGGAGGAAGGAGGGAGATGATCGTTTCTTCCCACTAACCATTTATTTTATCCTTAAATGGTTCTTTCCAAACCTGCAAAGAATATACAAGCCATTTATCACACAGAAAGAATCCATACGGCAAAATGAGAACATGTTAAAGGAGAAATGACACAATATTTAGACTCCAAAATTATAATCCCCAGTAGGGATAGTTCCAAAAACAATGAGCAGATAAACACATGCATGGATAGCTAATGCATGGGTTTTTTCATGTTTGCACACTCAAATTCAGTCCCGTGAATTACAGCCGACCCCCTTGTTATAGGCTGCTTCTCATTGTTCTGTCCTCTCTTGTTGCTCACAAATGTTTGTGTTTAAATTAATTAAAATGTGCACCAGGGATCTTCCTCCTCCCCTACTCTTTTGGCTTAGAAATACCATTTAATGGAAAACAGCAGCAGCAACAAAAGGCAACCGTTGTTTTAAGGATTTGATTTTGAAATTGGTAGCAATTCATAATGACCTTTCTATATTTTATCTGTTTCCATTTAAGTTTCTTCCTGCACTGAGACTTCCTCATTTGAATGACTTCAGCATTTTATGATATTTTATGTGAGCAATTATTTGGCATATTATTCTTGCAGACCAGGAGGCCATCTGACCTGTAGGAAGATAATGAACAACTAAATAATAGAGATCAAAATTTGATGGCTTACTTAATCCCAAGAGCATTTTTATGATCAGTAGATATGTAGTAAATGGTCAGGAGCTATCCTACACATGTAGAGGTTTTGAGAGATAGTTTAAAGACAGAACTTAGTATTTCATATAATATCCTATGAATCTTGCCCTTTGATGGTATAATTGATATACTGATCATCAAGGGAAGAATGGATACCCAGAAATTAACTGTGCACAAATAGGCTCCTACTTTTAGGAACATGATTATGGGCAGATCCTGGGGAAAAAGAATCTGGGGAGGTAAGTGTCTGTATTGTCCTACCAATAACTGTTTTATGCTTCCTAACATGTAGCAAGAGATCAAAGGAAGTGTCTTACCCACAGTGTTTTCTTTGGAAAGAGATTCGCTTTGCAAAAAAACAATGGTGTAAAGGAGGGAAGAACTATGGATATGGGGAATTCAGGCCTCAAGGAGGGGGATTTCTGTCCCTCTTTGGCCGACTTCATCATCTTGCTAGTGAAACCATCTTAATGTCAAGATTGGTTTAATGCTTTCCTAGAGAAACACGCCTGCATGTATTTATTCCATGTGAAGCCATCCAAAGAGATTTAATTCTTTGGCAGTCGTAATTTTGTGTGATTTCTTTAATTGCTAATTTGTTTAAATCACTTTTAGCTTTACAGTTTCCCTTTAGAAAATGTTACTTTCATTGCTAATTGACATGAGTCAGAGAGAGATTGGAGGTATAGTATGTGGTACTGATGGTGTGGGGTAAGAAGGGGCGGGGAGGGTGATATCACACCAGCCACTGCCAAATAAATTTGGATCAGGACCAGGTTCCAGCTGAAAAGGGGGTGAAATGTCACATATTCAGAGAGGTCTGCTTGAAATTACTAAAACGTTATTTTTGATTCATTGCTTACAATGGAAGTCTGAAGGGTAGGAAGATCAAACAAGACATAGAGCCAGCCAAACTCAACACACTCAATACAATGAATGTAAACCTTCCTATATAAGTTATCCTCTCCTGGGTTAGAGGTGGCCCCTGGCTGACTGTAATGTTCTTCTTCAGGGCTATGGCTGATTCTGAGCTCTTTTTCTCCCCACCTCCCCTTTTAACAGGCTTAAGGGAAACTACTGGCTCCGAGAGTGATGGAGGTGATTCGAGCAGTACCAAGTCCGAAGGTGCCAATGGGTCCATGGCAACTGCAGCCATCCAGCCCAAGAAAGTTAAGGGAGTGGGCTTTGGAGATATTTTTAAAGACAAGCCCATCAAACTGAGACCAAGATCAATTGAAGTAGAAAATGACTTTCTGCCAATGGAAAAGGTATGTTTCACACTTTCTGTTTTATTTCTACATAATTTGGAATATTCAAAAGTGCATTGTGGGATTTGACATCAGACATTTCTAGTAGCTTTTTTTGGGGCTTGTGGTGTCCTCATGTACTAGCTATTTGCCATTCCTCCCCACTAACCATCTTTCCTGTGCAGGAATGGCTTCTTTTCTAGTGTGCCGCTTCCTTTCTTGTCTATCTCCTATGTTAGTCACCTTTCCATTGCTATAGCAAAATACATGAAACATTTAACTTATAAAAGGAAAGGCCTATTTTGACTTACAGTTTTGGAGATCTAGTTTATGATTGGTTGGCCCCACAGCTTTATACTTGTGGTATGACAGCATGTCATAATGGGATTGCATGATGAGGCAGAACTTTCACTGCATCAGCCAGAGAGCAGAGAGAGAGAGAGGGAGCAGGGAGGGAAAGACACACACACACACACACACACACACACACACACACACACACACACGGCGGGGTGGAGGGGGAGGAAGCAGTGGACTCATAATCTCCTTCAGGGACAATACGTCTCAGTGACCTAAAAGATATTCCAGAAGACTTCACCTTTCAATGGTTTCACCACCCTCCAATAGCTCCACCCTAGAGACCAAGGCTGTTAACATATGGGCCTTTTGGAGCATGTTCAAGAGTCAAGATTGAAATCATAGTATCTCTCTAGAGAATAGTTCTCAGGATGACTTTTCAAATGACCCAGCACTTCTTCATCTCCTTCCAAGAAAAAAAAATCCTCAACACCAAGACCCAGGTCAACATATGAGCCAAATACCCAACAATCTCTTTCCTTTCCTTAGACATTTCTCTAATGCTTTGTGCTTGGTTTTGTTGACTACAACCTGCATTAGAGTAAGGCAGTTGTGCCGTTTTTCTCTTGGGAGTTGGATGGAGACAATTTCAGACTGTTGAAAGGAAGTCTCGTATGTGTGTGTGTGTGTGTGTGTGTGTGTGTGAATGATTGGAATCAGGCTACTTTCTGACTCCCTGGGTTGTTCCCATCAGGAAGCAGGCTGTTTTCTTCTGCCTGTGGATCTGAGTTGGGGAGAGACGAACAGCTCTGTTGCTGCTGAGTATGTTGTTGCTATGGCAACACACCCAGAGTCATCACACTTGTGGCTGCTGATGACGTCTACTGTGGTACATATCTAAGCATCATAGCCTTGCTTAGAAGTTGATAAATACTGTGGAATTTTCCAAATTATAATAAACTACACTCATGCTGTGCTTCAGGAATGTTTGTTAATTTGATTTAGTGCTGAAATGTTTGCTTTGACATTTGTGCCAGCAGGTTTGGGGGATGGGGTATGGTACCGTCTCTAATTTAGGTTTATCAGAGGCTTTTTCAGTGTTCTTCATTTTTCAGTAAGTTGAAAATTAGAACAGTTGTCTCATCTTCTGCAGCTTCAGAATCTCCACTAGCCACTCTGCCCCCAGAAACCTGGCCCAAGAACCATCACGCATTAGAAACTGATTCTGAAGGGGGAAATTTTTGGATACTTAACACTCTTAGAGATGAATAAGACAGAAAAGGAAGATACATAAAAGTTGTAGACTGTTTCCTTTTTTGGGGGGGAGGTCCAGTCGTGGGGCCTGAACTCTGGGCCTGGGCGCTGTCCCTACCACTTGAGCCACAGCGCCACTTCTGGCTTTTTTCTTTTTGCTTATGTGGTGCTGAGGAATCGAACCCAGGGCCTCAGGCATGCAAGGAAAGCCCTCTACCACTGAGCCACCTTCCCAGCCCTAGACCATTTCCTTCTAACTCTGTCAAAGCTTCTCTGCACCAGCATTGTTCCTTTCAGTAAGCAATCTATGTTGTTTCTTAGGATCTGCGAACTATAGTTAATATCCCAGCTTGTGTGATAGCTTCACTTCTATCACACACAATCACATTCAGATTCCTCTAAGGATTTACTAAGGATCAAGTCTCCGTGTTGAGAAGGAACAACATCAGTTGATCCAAACCTAAACTCTTCCTCCTCCAATTGCATCTTTTCCTACCTCTGTTAAAGGCAGTGCCACCACCATCTTGATTCTCAGGACAAAAACCTCTGAGGTTGTCCTGATTGGTCATCAGAAAACTCCATTAGCTCGGCCTCCTAAGTATGACCCAATTGCTTCTTATCACCTTTGCTCTTCCCTAAAAGAGCTTCTTCTTTCTCATTGGCGTGCATCATATACTTGGAACAGTGAGTGATACATAGTAGGTATTCAATAAGTATTTGGAGAATGACTAATATTTTAAAATACTGTATTAATGCCAGTTGCCAGTGACATATAGCTAGCTACTCAGGAAACAGCTCTGAGAATCTCATTTCAAACCCAGCCCAAGCAAACAAAAGTCTCAGGATTACTTGTCCCCAGTTAACCAGGAAAAATAAGGCAGAAGTAGAGGCATGCCTCAAATGGTAGAGCACCAATTTTGAGCAGAAAAGCTGAGTGAGAACACAAGGCCTGGAGTTCAAGCCCAGTACTACCCTCCCAAATTGTATTAATATAACACTTTAGAGATAGACATCTATAGAATGAGGGGACTAGATAGAGTAAGAGAATAGTAGTATGGTTGAAAATATAGCATTTGTATGGTTAACTATATTCTTGTGAAATAGATTTGTAGGTGACATGAAACATTAACCTCATCAGTTGTGTAAGTATGTGTGTGTATATATATATTTTCTATATTTGCATGCACATGATTCCTGATTTGTTTATGGAACGAAACCACGTGCCAGAAGTTTTCTTAACCCACTTCTCAGTGTGAAGCCTCTGGTGAAAATATAAACTTCCCAGCCTGTTTTACTGGCTGCAGATAATTTTTATGACATCTAAAAAGATTTGAAACTATCTCCGCCCCCTCTTGTTGGTGCCATGGATAGTTGTGTAGATTTATGGGTCCATTAGATTATTGTACAACCTGGCACGAGAGCTGATAAGCATGATATTGTTTTATTACTGAACAGCCTGGTCCTCATCACATTTGAGATGTTTTTATGTCCAAGATTTATGTTTAAGAAAGAAGATTTCCTTTGAGAGTGGAGCTTGCTGTTTTGATTTTTGCAGAAGCATACAGTGAATCTCATGTGACAGCATTTGGTAGGTGAGGCCCAAGCATGTCTCTTGCTTAGGATGGAGCAGTTGGCCTTCTCACAGGTCTAGTTTGATAATCCAGATAGGGGAGGAGGGAATGTGATGGCTATAAACCACTAAATTATATGCTTTCCATTCAACTTTGTGAAAATTGAGATCTACTTTTCTGGCTCAGTAGATAATTTTTTGTTTACCTTACCTCTGATTCAATTCCTATCATCCAGAGTTGATGATTAGATTATATACCAGTAGAGGTATTGTATAACATCCCTCTGCAAACTGTGAATACAGAAATAGTGAGTATAGATAGTCTTGCTTTTCTTACAAAGCCATAAGGAAGGATTCTGTTTATGAGTCTTTTTAATATGACCAAATGGATATGCTTGTGAATTATTTGTATAATGTACCATTTAACTGAAATATTTACAGATAAAATGATATAATGTCTGGAATTTGCTTCCAGCAGTCTGAAAGATGGAAATGTGTGTGTGGCATAGAGGAGACAAGAGTGATCATGAGTTGATAGCTGTTGAAACTGGACAGCACATTCATGGGAGTTGGTTACACTCTATTTTTATATGTGTTAGAAATTTCCTTTGATAAAAGAAGTAAAAACCCTGGAGATAAAGAAGTACCATTTAAACTAAGCTCATATGTAATTATGTGCTATTCAAAATAATGGAAATACTGTGTAGCTGATGAATTGAGTTAAATAGCAGATTGGAGAGGCATGGTATCATTGCCCTAGCTGATTGACTTTGATAAAGCGGGCCTCATATGGGCCATCTGGAAAATGAGAGTTTTCTTTGTGACCTGTTCTACCTCATGAGATTTTTACAATACATATAGCTAAAATGCTTTATAAATTGCAAATATGATTCATTTCCACCAGTGTTTGTTGAGTGCTCACTATATGCTTAGCTCTGAGAATATAGCAATAAAAGATACCATATCGCTGCCCTCAGGGAGCTACAGAAAAGCAAACAAGCAAAACAATGCAGTATGAGAAATGATGTGCTCAGTCTAATAACACAGTGTGATGCCGTAGGAGCCCTTGGGCATGGCAGGAAGTGGTGAGTTGTTAGGGATTCACTTCCTATAGGAAGTGATGTTTAGACTGAGAATCCCTGGTCCAGTAGGCATTTATCCAGCAAAGGAGAACTGTGTTATCAAGGTGGGATAGGCAGCGTATGTAGAGGCCTCCAAGTGGGAAAGATGTAACACAGATGGCGTGGATAGACCTCAGCAGGAAGTAGAAGATGAGACTGGGAAAAGAAGTGGGGCCCAGATTCTGAAGAGCCCTGTAAGACTTTTAAGGAGTTTGGATTTGATATTGAGGGCAGTGGAAACTGGGAAAAGATTTGAAGCAAGAAGGTGATATGATCAGATGGGTGGTTTAGAGAAAGCAGACAGGTCAGAGAAATGTTTCCTGTTAAATAGGTCCTCACTCCCAATGTAGACACTAAAAAATGAGTAAGATGAGTCAGACAGCAGGATATCAGAAGGCTATTTTTACTCATATTCCTGAATGAATAATCAGTTGACTTAGCAGTGTTTCCTGAAAAGATCACCCTTTTTGTGCTGCACAGCCCCACAACTTTGTCCTAAGTTGGCTGTGTACATGCGGATCTGTCCCTGGATTTCCTGTTCTGATCTAAGGTCTGTTCATGCTTGCATTCATTCTTCAATGACTTGATCTTTGTTCTTTTTTCAAGATTACATAGCTTAATCTTGGTTCCTTCTACTTTCATTTAAATTTTAGAATTAACTTGTCAATATACCCCCACTAAATCCCCAAAATACCTCTTGATATTTTTATTGGGATTGCATGGAGTCTTCTTCTAATCTATGAATATAGCAGGTTCCTCTCTTTGTGTAGGTCTTAATCCATTATGTGAGATGCCTTCAGTCTATATACACTTAAGTCTTTCTACTTTGTGCATCTTTCTATGTGAATCTTATCTTGTAATGTTGTTACTGGTGAAGGCAAAGTTGGAAGGTCTAGGTTAGTGTGAGAGTCAAATGGACCTTCCAGCCTATCCCCAGAATTACACTCCTGTACCCAATCTTAGTAGCATGGGACTAGTTTAGGCCCATGTGATTTAGAAGGGGCTTCTTGGGAGGAGCAGTAGAGAAAGCCAACTTCTGTGAAGGGAAAGAGAATTAAGCTGAGTATGTCCAATTTATTTTCCTAAGTTCACCTACCAGAAAAGTCACTTGACTCTTCCAGGGATGAATGAACAAGAGAGCAGAGAGTACTAGGAGCATTCAATAATATCCACAGAGTGTTCTATTGAACTTGTTGTATGTACACATCAAGATAAGGAACCATCAAGATAAGGAATGTTTTAGCTAACAGTTTGAATTGCTGTCTTGGACAAAAATGGATGTTTAGGGGAAATATTTTGAAGATAGAAGTTCGATAACATGTACAGCACAACAGAGAGGGATGACTGAAAAATAATGCCCTGGGCAAGTGATATAAGCAGCTAGGCAGATTGTAGTACTGTTTCCTGATGGGAAGACCTGAGGAGGATGATATTTCAGGAGGAAGGTCATTGGTTAGACTAGCTGGATTTTGAGTATTTATGGGACTATCAAGTGGAAGCATCCAGCATGCAGATGGATAAAGAAGTTTGGTGATCAAGGAGAACTATGTATGTAGGTTTGGGAATTACTAACCTAGAGATTAAGCAAGAAGAAAGCCCACACAGGACTTTAGGTCATGAATACAAATTGTATCTTTGTATCCTACCTGTGGCCCTAAGGAAGAATTTCCTCATCACACTGTTCCCCTGTGACTCCCAGCCTGGCCCTACATTCAATTTCTAACCTGTTGTTCTTTGTATGAGTCACTAAGATGAACACTCTTCACTAAGCACTTAGGTAAAGGAGTGTCAGATACTATGCATCAGTAGATAAGCTACAGATACTTGGGCCAGTTCCAGGACTTAACCTGATGTGGATTTATACCATAGTAATCCTGGCTTTTTTGGTGCCAGGATATTCCATGCCCAAGTTCTCTAAGTACTACTGGTATTGATCACTTAATTAGTGGGGTCCAGTCTTTTTATCTGGTTAGAAAGATGTTTTGAAATGACAGTTTACCGTGTTGGTAGTTTACTGGTTTTCCAACAAATAAACACCGAATTCCTATAATGAAGCTCTTTTCCTTTGGCCTTCCTTTCTTAGTTGATTTCCATTAGTGACTTCTGATAACTCTCTATTGAAAAGATTTTGTATTTCTACATTTTCTACTAGATGTTGTTTGTGACAGGTTCTTTTCAACTGGCATCATCTTGCATTTCGTTTATAGAGTCACAGGCACCCAAATTAATACCTTTGTGGTAGCAACATTGTGGCTTCAACTTGTGACAGAAATTTGAATTAAAATTATGTGTAAATGAGTCACTAATCAATTGTTTTAGTCAGCCCACTTTTACTAAGAAATTTTTAAATTTTTCTTATATATCTCAGATAGTGTTTTTAAGCATTGTAGTAAAATTTTCTCAAGCTATATAGATAAAGTTAAAATATATAAATATCTGAAGTGATGATCTTGGTCCCTTAATAATGAGAGATCTATGTCTCTAATCTGTAGAAGATTAGAAATAAGCTTTTGGGAGCTCTGGGGGCTAATGATGTATTTTTGGGGGGGGGGTCCGGTCGTAGGGCCTGAACTCTGGGCTTGGGCGCTATCCCTTAGCTCTTCAGCTCAAGGCTAGTGCTCTACCACTTAAGCCACAGTGCCACTTCTGGCTCTTTTCTTTTTGCTTATGTGGTGCTGAGGAATTGAACTCAGGGCCTCAAGGCATGCAAGGCAAGCGCTCTACTACTGAGCCACCTTCCCAGCCCCTAATGATGTATTTTTTGACTAATAAAACATAACTGGGCCAAAACCTTGTGATTATGAGACCTAGAATGCCCTTCAATTTGGTTGCAAGATAAGACTATACGTGACATCTCTTGAGCTATTGGAGAATCCATGGCTTTTAATGAAGAGATGATACTATGACGCCCACTGGTTGGCTTGGCTGAAGGAAACAATTGGGATTGTCAAACTTTAGGTATTCTCTCTTCAGTTTATTTCCATTATGTTTCCTTATCTATGTAAAGCCAATGAGGAGAGGTCACATGAGAAAAGGGGTAGGCACTATTGCAGGGTTATGCTTGTACATGTTGAGTGCTCTTCAGGGTTATATATGTTTGACCTGTGCTGTCTAAAATACTCAGCCTAATGTATTTTGTAAAATATATTTCATTTCAGCTAGGAATCACATTTACAGAAGGTATTAACATTGTGTTTTTAGGAGTACAGTGGGTTATTAAGCACATAGGCCAGAGCGCTCAGGTTCATCTTCCAACTCTGCCTCTCCCTGGGACAAGTGACTTACTCAGTATTTTAGTTCCTCACCTTTAAAATTAGAATAAGAGGGCTGGGAATATGGCTTATTGGCAGAGTGCTTGTCTAGCATGCATGAAGCCCTGGGTTGTATTACTCAGTATCACATAAACAGAAAAGGCCAGAAGTGGTGCTGTGACCCAAGTGGTAGAATGCTAGCCTTGAGCAAAAGAAGCCCAGGAACAGTGCCGAGACCCTGAGTTCAAGCCCCAGGACTGGAAAAAAAAGAATAGCAAGAGGATATGCCCCCCAGAGGATTGTAGTAAGGAGTGATATATAAAGTGGTTAGTAAAGTATTTAGGATACAATAATCTCTTGATTGAGGTCACTTATTATTATTATTGTCCTTCTTCTTATTAGAAAGAAGGAGTACCTAAAATGGCAATACCATCTCCAGGATAATTTTTCTTTTTCTTTGGTGGTGGTAATAGTATTTGAAATCAAGATCTTGGGCTTGCTAAGTAAGGTATTCTACCATTTGAGCTACACCTCCAGTCCTATTTGTTTAATTTTTAATGATGGAGACTTTCAGACGCCAAGAAATAGACTTGAATTTTTGTGTATCTGTGGTAGCTGTTTCACATCCTCAAGTCTTAAATGTCAGCCACTAGGAAGTAAGTGCCATAATTTAGGACCTTGTCTGTGCTAATCACCATAGTATTTACAATTCCTTGAAAATAGTTATTAAAACAATTATATGTAGTTGGCTCTCAATAAATGTTTGTGGACTACATGAATAAAGGTAGTAGTTTGAAATTATAAAGGAAAACTCAGATTCTGTTTTGAGTCTGCCTGTGGTCTAGCTATAGATTGACTTTTCTGTTTATTCTCCAATTGGCTCACTTATTCATTCACTGAAGCATTGTTGAATTTCTTTTATGGATCAGCAGTGGCAGCTCTGAGATTTCTGTATGAATGAACTAAAGGCTGGTAGTCCATGTGGAAAGGAATTGTCTGGATGGCATGTCTCGATGCCATATTTGCATAATAAGTGCAGATTTTTTGCCTGGCAGGTTATTGATTTGGGGTAGGATAGGTCTGGTCTTGTTAATTGGACTGGAGTTAATACTAAGTCATGCCTTGGATCAGCTATCATATTCAGGCCTTCCATTTGAGATCTTGGATTGCTCTTACATTAAAAAGAATTGTATAAAGCTGGATGCCAGTGGCTCACACCTGTAATCCTTGCCATGCAGGAGGCTGAGATCTGAGGATTGTGGGTCAAACCAGCTCAGGCAAGAAAGTCCATGAGACTCTTATCTCCAATTAATCACAGCAAAGTTGGAAGTGGAGCTGGGGCTAGTGAAAATGCACTAGCCTTGAGAGAAAATTTTAAAAAAGCTCTAAGACAGTGCTCAGGCCCGGAGTTCCAGCCCCAAGACCAGCACAAAACAAAACAAAAAGAATCATATATGCGTCACTATAATTCAAGGGACAAGGATTAGCAGAGGTATAGCCAAAGTATCTGAAAATAGGAAGGAAGGAACTATTAACATCCCTGCATATGGAGAAGGAGTAGATGAGGTGTTCCAGAGATCTTTTCAACTAAAGTAGTAATTGAACAACATGTTAAAACTGATAGAAGCTCTTGGTACTGGCAGTGTGTGTGTAGAAAAGGAGAGAGCTTGGTTAGGCTGAAGGAGTAAAGAGGTGAGTTGGGCTGGTATGCAGGGGTCATAGAGATAATGGGCAGCTGGAAGGCCAGTGGTACCTCTTCCCACAGGGCTCTGCCAGTGCACTCACACACTTCACTTGTATATAGGTTGGCATGCTGGTGGAAGAGTTCAGCTGGGCAGTGGCATGATCAGGTTTGTACTTTAGAGAGATAGCTGGGGAGGGAGGTGCTGAGGAATGTGGACTAGAGATAGGACAGGAAGTAGCTGGGATTGCTGCCAGCCTGGTGCTCTGTGGTTGATGACTAATTGGTCAGGCACCAGGAACTTCTAGTAGCTCTTGGAAAAGGGCAGAAGGCCCCATGTCATGTACACTCTTAAGCTGGGCCGCCATTGCCTGAGTTGGCAACAAAACTGACAGAAGAGCCAAGTTTCCTTTCAAAGAAAATGCTTTGGTGTATTTTGGGAACCAAAAAGTCAGGAGTCAGCATTCTACTATCTTTGTTCATAGATAAGCTAAAGATAGAGAGAAATTGAAAAAAAATTAAGTTGGCAGTGAATTTTGAAATATATTTATATACATATGGACTTAATCATGTATATGTATAAATCACACATATGCATTTTTTGGATATTCATATTCATACAGCAAGCCTATCTTTCTAATCAGCTTTTAAATCAACCTTTCATTGTAGGATAGTTTTAGATTTAAAGATGCCTAAGATACTATGGAGAGTTCCTGTTTAGTCTACCCCCAGGTTTCTCACTCATTAACAGTTTATATTAACAGTAATATATTTACCATAATTAATGAGCCACTGTCGATATATCCTTATTAATTAAACTTCATTCTCTACTCAGATTTCCTTGGTTTTTACCTGGTGTTCTTTTCTTTTTGTTCCAGGATCTCATCTAGGGTACTAGATTACATTTAGACACCCCATCTCCTGAGACCAATTCTCAGACTTCCCTTGTTTTTGATGATATTGGCAATTTTGAGTTTTGTTGAATATTCTTAAATAGGCAGTTGTTTAAAGTTCTTATCATTAGACTGAAATGATAAGTTTCAAGGAAGAAGACCACAGAGTTGGAATGCCATTCCCATTATATCACATATAAAGGGCACATACTATCAAGATGACTTCTCATGCCTGATATAAACCTTGTTCACCTTGACTAAGGTGGTATTAGGGATTTCTGCCCTGGAAACATATGAGTCTATCCCTCTTTACATACTCAACTCTTTTGGAAGAAGTCCTTCTGCACGCCCTCCACTTAAGGAGTAGGAGTAGGATGCTATGCTCCTTGATGGAGGAGGAGCTACATAAATTATTTGAATTCCTCTTACATAGCTTTGGCTGCTCCCTTGTTCTACTTAGGTTTTGATAAGGTGACTTCTTTTTTTAAATTAAGTTTTTTATTGTGAAAATACTGTATAAAGGGGTTACAGTTACATGAGCAAGGAAATGAGTACATTTCTTATCCAGAATTGTTGAAAGTGACTTCTTATCTGTCTTCTGAAGTCCAAATGTTAATTCTGCATCACATTGTTATTTATCACCTAGTGACATCTCCCACATTAGTTTTTTGTTGGTGGTGGGGCTTGAACTCAGGGCCTGGGCTCTGTCCCTGAACTCTCCTGCTCCAGGAAGTACTCTACCACTTTGAGACAAAGCTCCACTTCTGGTTATTGAGTAGTTAATTGGAGATAAGAGATTCATGGGGACTTTTCTGCCCAGGCAAACAAGGATCCTCAGATCTTGGATTATTGGCATGAGCCACCAGCCAGGCCTCACATTAGTTTTATGTGTGTCACATATAAATAGATCTATATCTTATTTACCTTGCAGAACTGATAAAACATTTATTTGACCCCCCACAGGGTTGGAGACAGTATAGCCAGTTACTAAATATCAAATACATGATTTTAGTTTAATTTAAAATTTTAATTATTAATAGTTAATAACGGGAAGAATTATGGTAAAAATTCGTTGGAGAAAAGACATTGTCTTCAACAAATGATCCTAGGAAAAATGGATGTCTACATATAGTAAGATTGAAACTGCATCTGCCTTTCACCCTGCACAAAAATCAATTCAAAATGACTCAAAGACCTTACTGTAAGGTATAACATTTTGAAATCACTACAGGAAGACATAGGACAATCACCTCAAGATATAGGAATAGGTAACAGATTTCTGAATAGGACTTCAATAACTTAGGAAATAATACCCAGAATTGAGAAGTGAAATTACAGTAAATTAAAGGGCTCCAGCAAAAGAAACGATTACCAGAATGAAGCGTCAACGTATAGAATGAGAGAAAAACTTTGGCAGCTATTTGTATGAGAGGAAATTAGTATCCCAAATAGAGAAAATACTTAAAAAAATTAGACATCACAAAATAATCCAATCATTGTGTGGGCCAATGAACTGAACACTTTTCAAAAGTGATAATATAAGCAAATAGATGAATAAATGTTCAGCATCCTTAGCCATAAAGGAAAGGCAAATCAAAGGACACTAAGAGTTCTTCCAGTCAGAATGGCAATCAAGAAAATAAACAGCCACAAATTCTGGCAAGGGGTGGGGTGGGGATGTGACTGGGTTTGGGATACTAATGCACTGTTTATAGGGCTGTAGTACATTAGTGAAGCCACTATGGAAATCACTATAGAATTTCCTCAAAAACAAAACAAAACAAAGCAAAACCTAAAAACAGAGCTACTACTGGGCTCCGGTGGCTCATGCCTGTAATCCTAGCTACTCAGGAGACAGATCTGAGGATCTCGGTTCAAAGCCAGCCTGGGCAGGAACGTCCCTGAGACTCTTATCTCCAATTAACCACCAGCAAATTGGAAGTGGCACTGTGGCTCAAGTGGTAGAGTGCTCACCTTGAGCTGAAGAGCTCAGAGACAGTGCCCAGGCCCAGAGTTCAAGCCCTATGATCACCACCACCAACAAAAAAAAAACACCCAGAACTAACATAATGATCCTGTTCTTCCACTCCTGGGCATATATTCCAAAGGAATGTCATAAGTCAGCATACAATAAAGATACCTGCACACCCATGTTGATAGCAACACTTTTAACAATGATTGAACTATAGAGTAAGGCTTAGTGTCTATCAACTGATGAATGAATAAAGCGAATGTCACATATACACATGAATGTGTACAATGTTTGTATATTCATATTCATACATAATATACATATACACATGCACACCCAGAGTGAAATACTTAGCCATAAAGAAGAATGGAATGATGTCATTTTTAGGAAAATGGATGGAACTGGAGGGTCCATCATGTTAAGTGAAATAAGCCAGGCTGAGGTGGACAAATAATGCATTTTCTATTTCATATGTGGAATCTAGACCTAAAGGGTGGGGGGGGGGAATGACAAGAATGTGAAATGAGGGGCCTGCTTGGAGGTGGCAACCAGTGAGAGCAGAGAGGGTGAAAGAAGGGCGCAAATGGGGCAGGAGGTATATGATCAAAATATTTCATATGCATGTATGAGAGTAGTGAAACTCATGAAATTGCTTATAAAAGGGTGAAAAATGGGCCAGGCACCAGTGGCTCACACCTGTAATCCTAGCTACTCAGGAGGCTGAGATCTGAGGATCACAGTTCAAAGCCAGCCAGGGCAGGAAAGTTTGTGAGACTCTTAATCTCCAATTAACCACCAGAAAGCTGCAAGTGGCTCTGTGGCTCAAGTGGTAGAGTGCTTGCCTTGAGCTGAAGAGCTGAGGGTGAGTGCTGAGGCCCAGAATTCAAGCCTCATGACCAACAACAACAACGACAAAAAAAAAAGAGTGAAAATGGATAAGAAGGAATAATAAAGGGGAATGCATTTGATCAAGTACATTATATACACTTATGGAAATATCACAATACAACCCCTTTGTCTAATTAAAATATACTAAAATAGTATAAACATATATATTATGTATACTAATATAACATTTTTTAATTGAATAAAAAGACAAGAAAGTAGAGGGGGGACTATTTTGGAAGAGAAAAGAGAACAGCAGGAGGGGGAAGGGAAGACGAGAGTATGTATGGTGTGTGAACATAAACCTATTTTATACATGTATGAAAATATTATATACTAATTTAAAAAAAAACAAAAAATAAGATGAGGATACTGTTGGCTTGGCAACCTGATTTGTGAAGCCTTCCTGAACTTGTAATAGTGACTAATATGGTACTTACCATGTGCCAGGCTGTTTTATAAGCACTTTATACGTATTTCGTTTTCTGGGTAACTGTGTATGTTGATGCCATTCCAGCTGTTTTTATTATTGTTTGGTGATGTTGGAGATCTAACCCAGAGCCTTGGACATACTTAGACAAGCACTTGTACTAGTGGGCTATACCTCTCGGCCCTATTATTCCTATTTTATGTTAAAGAATCAGAGATGAACCAAACTTAAGTTGTTCAAGATTGTTGACAGTTAGATCTGATCCTCTGTGGCTCTAGAGTTTTGAACTCTTTATCAGTAGGCTCTAAAGTCATTACAATGGAGATTAAAATGGTATCTCGCTTGGGGGAAGTAAGCTTGCTATTTAAATACTTCATCCCAGCCTTTTAGGATACTGCTGAAGACATGGCAGAAATCTTGCTATATTTTTCCCCCCTAGGGGAGGCATTTCCATAAAGCCTCAGCTGTTTTTCCTCCTTCAGTATTTTGTTTGTTTTGAGGAATTTTTGTGTAGTATAATCTTATTTCCTGAAACACAAGTGTGTCTACAATTGACAGTTCATATTCCAGACCATATTCTATATATTCTTTACTTCTCAGCCCTGTGACCTATTGAAAGATAGTGAGCTTGTTATTTCTCCCCTGGCATTTTTAAACAGAAGTGGTTACTGGGGCCTGCCAAGTAAATGCTCACTCAGTGTGTTCCTTGTTTGAATGGTTACACCTTGGGCTCCAGGAGGCAACCTACTCCTCTGCAGTGATGTAGGCAAGGGAGGAGGACTTGCAACGAAGCCACCCAAGCCATGAATCGGCCCTGGCTTCCTGAACCATAAACAAATGCAAGCTTTGTTCTCCCCATTTCTCATTTGGTCCCAAGTATGACTCAGGATTAGGCTGGGTCTTCAGGCTCTGTGCCTTTGGCTGTTGGAAGGAAGTAGGAGGATTTCAGGGTAGTTCTGGGACCTTTTCAAACTGAAGGAAGGAAGCTGACTGCATGATGGGAGAAGAGGTATTTTTTTCTTTCTTTCTTTTTTCATTTTGAGATGTAATAAATAACTTTAATATGTATCTTATCTATACTATTTTGCAGCAGAACTTGTACTGAGTTTGTATCGGTGGGTTAAAATGATGTGTGGGTCAGCTAGAATCCCATAGTTGACAGAGAACTACGATATGCTAAGGGGAAAAAGAAACTGAAATTTTAGGATTTTTTTCTAAAGTCAAATGTTGCACTGAAGCTATTTAGCTATTTGAATCCCCAGCTTCAGCCCCCAATGCGTTGGTCAATTCAGTCATTAATTTTTACAGATGTTTCTAATTTCTCTCTGTCTTGGTTTTCATGTGCTCACACTGTACAGGGTAACGTGGATGGGCACTTTGTACAAGCAGTAACTGTTACACCATGTCACAGAGATGTTTAGCAATTACAGATGTTTTGTGCAGTAAACAAACCCAGCTTGCTTTTCAGGTTAGTGTAGGAGAGGAAAGTATTGGCCACACAGAGCAAGCCAGCTGAGGGGCATTTTACTTTTGGGGGGGCACGGACATTTGGAGTTTTCCTTGTGAATGGAGCAGCTGTGAGTAATGATTTCTGGGGTTGTGAACTAGTTTTTTCTTATGGAGATATTTGCCTAAATGTACAATGCTGAGAATTTAGTCATATACTCATATGGAATAGGAGTAAATACTAAATTATTTGCTTTTGTAAAAGATTACTAGTTTGCTATTGTCATATTTCTCTCTCTGAGTTATCCATATTTGTCTACCTAAAAGCAGAAGTCTATCATTTTCCAAAAACAAAATAAAAATTCCCTAAATAAACCACAGGATAAGTAAGGCTTACAATGCGTCATATGTCTTCCATATTCCTGCCTCTCATTGAAAAAATATTTTAAAGAGAAAGATGAGGTCTATAAAATGTGCCTCTATGTCTTTTTTCTGTCACCTTTAGCTTCTAAGACTTTAAAAATTACAAAAAAGGACAATTGTAGAGCAAAAAGGAAACACATTGTTTCATTGCCTTACTTTTCTATATTATTATTATCCTTAAGCAGTTCACAGAGAGGAAAGGTTCTGTTTTTTCAGGGCATCTGTTGCTTGTCTGGAGGAGGACAATACTGGGGTGGCATGGATTGATTAGAATAATTAGAATAAAAATAAGTTCCTCTTTAATGGCCTGAAAGGATATTCCTTGGGAAGAAGACTTGAAATTTGCTGGTCTTACTGCTGGATTTAACCATTCTGAATTATGATAAGAACTTATAATTATGTATTGCTATGCCCAGATGATACAACTCTTCACTGGGGAAATAGTAAAAGCATGCTAGATTGTAAGGTGTATAGTGTGGGAAGGTCTCAATAGCATCTGTCCCTCTCTCTGAAGCTTCTCTGGCTTCTCAGGTGAGGTTCTGGAGATGGGAAAGGAAGGGAACTCCTAAGAACTCTTACCTGCTCTGCCTTTGTTCAGTCACCTGTGAACTACTTACTGCATTATTTTTTAGTATTCTTGGAACCATAGGTTTGTTTGCTTGTCAAAAGCGAATTAACGATTCTCTTGTGACGAAAGTATTTGTAGTAACAATAATAATAACAATGCAAAAGTTGAGAAGCATGAAGAAATAAATAGAAATTACCCTTAGTCCTAATATTGAGAAACAACATTAGTTAATGTTTTATGTATATCCTTCTGCACTTTTGAGCCTGAATGTGCGTAATACACACCTTTTACTCTTCTGACAATAATGATCTCCTATTCAATGTTGCCAGGTTTTAAAGTATATCATATACTTATAGACTCCTTTTTTCTGTTACATAGCCACTTGATATGGTTAAGGTTTCCATCTACTGTAGAGGTATAGCAACATTTATTGAGCCTGTTCCCCTTGATAACTGTTTAGGTTTCTTACACTTTTTAAATACTAAAACCAGGATTCTTGTATATATATTATTTTGCCTTCCCTCTCTAGTTCCTTAAGGTAAATGTTTTCTTTCTTTTGCTGTGCAAGTACTGGGACTTGAACTCAGTGCTTGATTGTGCTTAGCTTTTTCTACTCCAAGCTGCTACTCTACCACTTGAGTAACACCTCCACTTCCAATTTTTTCATAGTTAATTGTAGATAAGAGTGTTTAGAATGTTTTTGCCTGGTTGGGCTATGAACTTTGATCCTCAGATCTCAGCTTCCTGACTAGCTAGGATTATAGGTTCAAGCCACCAGTACCTGACCGTTATAGTGTGTGTGTGTGTGTGTGTGTGTGCGTGTGTGTGTGTGTTTGCGCGTGTTTGTGTGTGTTTGTGTGTGTTTGCGTACGCACGCGCGCACTGCATGCATGCACACACATGCTAGTCCTGAGGCTTGAACTCAAGTGGTGGGCTAGCATTCTATCGTTTGACCAACAGCTCTACTTCCAGCTTTTTTGGTGGTCAATTGGGGATAGCCTACAAAATTAAGAAGAATGAGGGAAGAGATAGGTGAGCATGTTGAAAAGGGTGACATTGATCATGATATATTGTACTCATATGTTGTTTTCTTAAATGGCAACTAGTTTATATAACTACTTAAAGATAGTAAAAATAAATAAATAAAAACAGATACGTTTGCCCTTTCTACCATCAAATACATCAATTCATCAAATAAAAGCAAGTAAGAAAAAACAATAAAGAAGACTGTCATGGACTTTCTTGCCTGGGCTGGCTTTGAACCAGAATCCTCAGATCTCAGCCTCCTGAGTTGGTAGGATTATAGGCATGAGCCACAAGCACCCATGTAGGCTGGGTTTTTTTTAAAAAAAGCTTATGTTTTAGTGAAAATAACGCTAATATATGGTTAAAAAGTAGAAGAAAAGTAAGACTTTCTAAATCCTTGATAGTCAAGATTTACTTCTAGTGGAAATTCCCATAATAGCTTTATATGTGGTTGTGTAGAAACATGTAATTGCTTTTGATTGAGGCAAAACATACATAATATGAAATTTGCTATCCTAACCAATTTTAAGCACGTGGCTCATAGGGTTAAGTACATTTCCATTGCTGTGCAGCCTTCTTCACTGCATGTCCACAACTTTTCTGCACTGCAGTACTCCATATCCATTAAATGTTAACCCCTATTTCTCTCTTTCTAAACTTGGGCTATAAAATGAACAGTCACAGATTAAGAGTATATTGGAATTGCCTTAAAAGGCACTGCTTCATCAAAAGGCCATCCTCAAGATGTTTCATGAATGGCCTGTGATTCTGGAGTGTTTTCTCAATTAAACTTATCTTTGAACTTTTAGGGATCAAATAGGCAGCGTTTGGAAACATGCAGGCAGAAAATTGAGCCATATCACTAGAAGTTGTATTTTAGTCTTACTCATTAGATGAGGGAGTTAAACATGGTAAGGATGGATTTACTGCTTCATTTTCTTTTGCTTCTTTCACTGGCTAAGCTTTTTCACCCACCATTGATTTTATTATGTTTTGCTCCATTTGTTTTGGTAGCATCTGCTCAGTTTGTTCTTTTTATTTTGACTTCTTAGGGTTCTCACTTTTTTTCTTTCCACTAGCAACAGCTTCTCTGAAACTTCTTGAGTATTTTTTCTAGACTATTAATACAAGTTGATAGGAAGTAAAACAATAATATAAAAAAATATTGAGACTTCAGATTCCAGAGTAGATCACATTTGTCCTTTTCTTACAGTGCTTGACATTGGAAGAGCTTGATGCCTTTTAGGTCTTACATATCTAATTGTATGTTTAATTTCCTTTATGCCAAATAGATGCCTCCAAGTTTAGGCCTTGTTAGAAGAGAAAGAAGACTTATTTGTAAATTAGATTTTGGGTGTGTTCAAGTGATAAGAATATAGGTACTGTTGTTTTTTTTATTCATGAGAGACAAAAACATTATGGAACTGGTAACTATGCCCACTCATAGAAGTAATCTACCCAACCAATGTGTATCACAGCACTGATCAGCAAAATAGTAAGAAACCGAGTATGATTAATAGATGCCTTTACTGTGCTTTCCAGTGAAAAGTTATAAGATGTCTGTTCTTTTGGTTCAGTTTTTCTATCTAGTGCCCAAGAATTCAAACGGGTCCATATTTTTATGACCTTCAGTCACAGATCACTAAGCCAGAGAAGAGAAAAGTAGTCAGGGTAAGAGATGAAAAGAAGTCTCAAGAAAGTTAATGGCAAGCATAGAGAGCTACAGCTGGGTTAGGGAAGAATTACTGAGTTTCCAGTAGTAAAAATGGCTGGAAAACTGTATGGTTATATGTAGCCCAATTTTGACTTTGGTCTGTCCCAACTCTGTGTGAAATGGAGATTTTAGCAATGGTTGATCATCTTGTCATGAAATTGAATCACTACACAGAGGCAGGGGCATTCTAAGAGGCAAAGGTGGAAGAAAGTGAATGAAAATGGTTAAGGAACTGGACACCAGGAGTTTTGGATAGTGGGCATTGCAGCAAAGAGTCTGTCTCTGAAGAAATGAAAGATTATGCAGGATTTAATGGGTGTCTGTTCTCTAGTCCCACTAATGGCTGAAAAAAAGGGGACCCATTTAAATGTAGGAGTGGTAATCAAGCTAGGAATAAAGGAGAAGTAGCCAAAACCAAGGGCTGATAAAAGTCTTTATTGTCCTAATGGGCCAGAATATAAAAATCTTCTGTTGAAAATCCCTGTAAATTTAGGGACATATTCTGAAATTCATCTGTCTGAAATAGATTCAATATAATAATTCAGGAGTAATGAATGGGCTGTCTACTCCAAAGCACTCTCCTTTGTCACCATCTTCTGTGAATTTGTATTGTATTTTCCCTGTGTGGAGCCTATAGCAAGTCTTTGTGGAAGGCACAAAGAGGAATTGCAACTCTCAGGAGCTTACAAGTGGAGAACATTGAAATGAACGTTCTCCATTGTCATAGAAAAGGACAAAGAATTGCTCAAGACCAGAAAATGTATCTATTAGAATACTTTACTGGGTACATTGTCTTGTCTAGCCCCTCCCCATCACAAAATATACCTTAAAAATAACAACCACAAAAAGTGTGACTTAAGAAAGCCCAGAGAAAATAGGTGATTGTGCTTTCTTCTTTCCATGAACGTTTCCCGTTTTTTCCTTTGGTGGCACTGAGATTTGAGCTAGGGCTTCATGCTTGCTGCAGATACTTTGCCACTTGATCCTGTGCCCTACTCAGACCTTTTAGCTTTTATTATTTTGGGAATAAGATCTCATGTTTTTACCCACGATCAACCTTGGACCACAATCCTAGCTACAACCTATAGCTAAAATTATAGTTATAACTAGCCTTGAACCATGATACTTCTTGTCTCTATCTCAAGTAGCTGGGATTATAGGTGTGAATCATGACATCTGGCCCCTTCAATGAAGGTTTTTTAAAAAAATACCGTTTCATGACTTTTTAGCTCCTTTTTATATGGTTTAGTGTCTGCATGTACTACAGAGAAAGGGCAAGAGAATCAGGGAATATTAGTAGTGAAGAAAGAGAACAAACAAAATCAGTGGTGAAATCATCATTTGTTCTACTCAGGCATCTTCAAGAAAATTTACAGCTTTAGGAGAACTCCTCAGACTTGTTATTAAAGTTAAGAATGAATGCAAATGACATCCATATACAGACCTTATTGAACTCTGGCTCTATCAAACCAGGAACGACTCTCCAAAGTAAAGATCTCTCTAGAAAGTGCATTTAGTTAACATGTTCCCACCCCTGACTGGAATCTCATGTTTTTTAAGTCAGTCTTGTTTTTTAGAAATGGGAAAAAAACCAAGGTATGGTCATGTTAAATAGAGATGTTTGTTATAGAGCTGAGAAATGAAAATATCTGTGAAATCTATATAATTTTTAAATTATGATATACTTAAGAAAATACACCAGTTCCAAAAGTAGCAAGGAAAAAATGGAACCTCAGAATTTGGGAGGCTTGGTGTTCATCACATTTTCTTTTTTTTTTTAACTATTAGAGAAAATATTTCATATAACTACTTTGACTTGCGTCTGAAACAAGTTTTTATTTTTGAGGCTAGTTAAGCTCAGGACCCATTGTGAACAGATCCTACCTCTTGAATCCATACTTCTTCAAAGACCAGAAATGAGGAATTTCTGAGCATTATCTTTGATCATACATGAAAAACAGTTACAAACAAGTTATTAACTCTTTTCTTAGTCCCTTTGAGATACATGAATAAGGAATTCATGGGTTTAATTAGAAAAGGAAATATGTTATTGGCTTTAAAAACATTTGATAAAATGTCTCAATAATTTCTTTGGAATATTAATTGGAAATGGATCTACACCATGTACTTACTGAAGATATGAACTGAGAAAAGGGTGATGATAAATGACAGAGACAATTCTATATGGATAGGCTCTTGTAAATTACACTCATGACTCATTGTACAGCTGATGTTCTTAACATCCTGACTAATGACTTAAAAATATAATGACACACAAATGAAAGTTGTATGTGATTTCTAGTTAGGAGGTGTTTCAAACTAAATCAGACCATATGAGCAGGCATCAATAATATGGGAAAATAGACTATAATTTTTTTTGTTGTTGTTGGTCATGGGGCTTGACTTTCATCATTTCAGCTCAAGGCTAGCTCTCTACCTCTTGAGCCATAGCACTACTGGTTAATTGGAGATGAGCCTCATGGACTTTCCTGCCTGAGCTGGCTTTCAACTACAATCTTCAAATCTCAACCTCCTGAGTAGCTAGGATTACAGGCATGAGCCACTGGTGCCGGACTTGACTATAACTTATAGCCGTAGTTGTCTACTTTATTTTCTTAAAATTTCTTTTTATTATGAAATGATAATTTTTGATGCAGTGGAAAGTAAATCAATAAAAGGAAAGCAAAAGCACTAATCTCACTGGATTAACATTTTTAAGTATTAACTTTCAGTCCTGCTGCTATACATTTTTAACTGGTTGAGATCATATCATGTATATAATTTTTCCATACATGTAATTTTGTATCTTTCCCATTTTGCATTATAGAAAATCTCTTTTTAAAAGGCTATGTGTGGGGACTGGCAAGGTGACTCAGTGGTAGAGTGTTTGCCTTGTATGCATGAGGCCCTGGGTTCGAATCCTCAGCACCACATAAGCAGAAATAGCCAGAAGTGGCACTGTGGCTCAAGTGGTAGAGCGCTAGCCTTGAGCTGAAGAGCTGAGGGACAGCGCCCAGGCCCAGAGTTCAGGCCCCATGACCAACAAAAAGAAATAAATAAAAATAAAAAGCTGTGTGTGAAGTATGTGTGTGTGTGTGTGTGTGTGTGTGTGTGTGTGTGTGTGTGTGTGTGGTGCTGAGGTTTGGACCTAGGCTCCAAAGATGTAGGATCTTGTATATGCTAAGCATGCATTTTACCACTTAGCTATACTCCTAGCCCCCAAGGTTCTATTTTAAGGCTCTAGATACATAGAGGAGTTGGAAGGACTATAATTTTGGTGATTACCTTGATTGTCATTGACATTACATTTAAATCTCCATACTAGAACTAACAACACATTTTCTTTCTTTAAATTTTATTTATTTTTAAATTTTTTATTACTTTTATTTTTATTTCATTTATTTGTATGTTTTTTATTATCTTTAAGTAGTTATACTTAAGGAGTTGACATTTAACAGTTTATGAATACGATATATCTTGATCATACTTTCTTGATAACATAAAAATAAAAATAACATAGAAAGGCAGTTTGGGGCTTACAGACTGCATCATAGTATTCAAACTGCAAAGACTTGTGGAATTTAAGGTACTACATCCATCTAGGATCTAAGGCAGGATTCCAGTTCTCTCTTCCTTGTTGATCTTGAAAGAAACCGTTAAGAGCAATCTTTGGCAAGAGGCCTGACCACTCCCAGCTACAGGATTGTGAATTCAGCTTTTCACATTAAGTATCTGTCAGTAATTTCCACTAGTGGCTTTAGAGATCTGTGCCCTATGAGTTAATGGTCTCATTTGGACCTATTTCTTACTTGCCCTGGGAGGAGTATTTGGCATGGCGCTTTAGGATTTCTTCATCCATTATTGAATAGATGCCAAGCTTTGTAAAAGATGGCTTGGGGTCATTTTCTATGGTGGTGTGTTTGCTCCCAAGTATCAAAATTCTCAATAAAAGGCTTTCTGTTCTCTGACAACAGGCTGTTTTTCCCAGACACATGCCTTGTTGTTTTACCATAGTTTCCATCTGATGGATGTTGGCATGGGTTTGTAATTGAGGGGTGGTCTTCAAGCCACTCACTGGAGACACCACCTAACTGACATAATTGACCTGCAAACTCTTATGTGTTGTTGGTTCTGTCCTTCCTCAGTCCTCCTGTCTTCTTATTCTATCTGTTTTTCCTCCCAGACGTTGCCTATATGGGGCTAGTTATTGCATTTCATCCTTTCTTCATACAAACACATCTCTGCTGTATAACCATCTTAGAAAAGTTGCTTCCTACTCTCCAGTACCCAAGCAAAGGGAGATGGTAGTTAACTTGGTGTTTTAGGAAGTTCTTGTAATTGAAAATTCTTTGGAATTACAATTCATTTTCTTAAAAAAAAAAGGCATTATAATGATTGATTTTTTTTCAGCAAAATTCAGTAACAGTAAGAACTTTACATACCCTTTTCATTAAATCCTCCTAGAAAATATATTATATTTTATCTCTATTTCAGAAGAAGAAACTGACATATTAGGGAGGTATAGGTAATGTTCCCAAGATCACATAGCAAGTAGAAGCTGCTCCCAGAAATCAGTTCTATTCCATATTAGCTCACATTAGTGCTAAGCACCAAAAGAAATGATTTGGGTTTGTTTCCTCCATTGTCTCCTCCTTAGTACCTTAAAATGCATCACATACTGTACTTTCTCCATAAGTCTCAGAACTTTATTTGGATGTTGAATTTCTCTTGGACTGAAGCAAATTCTGATATTTGGTACTTCCAATGTGTAAGGAACCTTAAAGCAGTCAAAGATGAGCAGGACACAGTCCTTTTCCTCCATGCCTTCATTCTACTTAGTTAGTAGAAGTTAGTTACAGAGAGAAGTAGCCGGAAAGCCAAGGCAGGATGTGAGAGGAGGTTTCAACCATTGTCATCGAAATACACTTCTCTGCACTAAGAAGATGTATCACCTGTGTACCTGATCTTCAGCTATATCAAGGAAGCCCCTATTTTGGATAAATATGTGACTTAAACTCATTCTTTCCAATAAAAACAATACACAAAAATACGATTAAGCCTTCTTAAACAACTTTCAATGTAATTTTCTCTGCCCTTCTGTAAATTTGAGGAGTCTGGATGATTTTTTAAAGTATTATTCTTTAGGAACAGATGATAAAAGTAAACAATGTATCCTACCATATTAAAGCCAGTATCACTTAGCAATAGTCAGATTTAGAGAATGGCTTTCTGGGATCAATAGGTTATCTTTTGTAGTTGTAGAAGGGGTGTTTCTGATAAGACAGAGGTGAATGAGCATAACATGGAGTCCTGAGCTGGAAAGCTTCTGGACAAAGATGGATTTATTCTCTAATTTGTCTCATTAGATGCTGTTTACTCCCCCTGGTTATTCTGTGGGTGAATATTTTTTTTAAAACTTTTATGAGATTAAGTGATTATATAAATTTTACAAGTTCACAGTATTGTAGGATAGTGACACTCAGTTAAAGTCACAAACACATTTTAACCTTCACAAGGCAAATTGTCATTATCATGGTCTATAAAGTTTGTGAATTCGATGAGCTTTGCTAATACAACAGTTTCTTCTACATCAGGTGATATATACATTTTTTTCCTTTTGCTTAGTGTAAGCTGTCTCCTCTTTCCCTCTCATTCCCTCCCTCCCATCGCTGCCCTTGAGTTGCTTAGTTCATTTTCATCAATGTCCAGTGCAGCTGATGGGCCCTCTGTTGTATATTTTTCTCTGTTTCTTTGTGGGTGAATATTAAGCACTAGGATATCAGAGCCTCATAAACAAAATTTTGCCATTGCAGTTGACATTTGTAGGCAGATGGAGAGATGCTCACCAGAAAGAGGGGTATGGTCTAAGATAGCATAAAATCTACCATTGGAACCATGTTTTCACTCTATTATTGAGTAGTCACGCAAAGAGGCTACAATTCCAGTTAAGTTATGAGTACAAATGCTTCTTGATCAATGCCACCCCTTCTATTGTCTTCCCAGTTGTCCTCCTCCCATTCGTACCCTCAATTTATATAGTTTTTATATAATGTACATTAGTTATAAAACCATGTTTAAGTATACAGTCCAGTATTCTTAAGCATATTCTCATTGTTATGCAAGCATTACCACTGTCCACTCCAGAACATTTCTTATCTTGCAAAACTGAAATTATACCCATGAAACACTCATTCCTTCCTATCTGTAGCCTGATAACTAGCCACATTTCTACTCTCTGTTTCTATGAATTTGAGTACTCTAGGTACCTCATATATATGGAATACTATAGTATAGTTAGCCTAATATAGTATGGGGTATTGGTTTCAGACCCACCATAGATATCAAAGTCTATAATGCTTATCTTCTGTGCATATAAAATAATGTAGCATTTGCATATAATCTATAAGCATCCTCCCCATACTTTAAGTCATCTCTAGATTATTTGGAATATCTAATATAATGTAAATTCTATAAAATGGTTGTTATACTACATTGTTTAAGTAATAATGACAAAGAAAAACTATGTGCATGTATAGTATGGTTATAGTATTTTTTTCCTCAATATTTTAAGTCGGAGATTGATTGAATCTGTGGATATGGAACCCACAGGTGTATAGGGAGGGCTAACTCTTTTTGCCTTTTTGTCACTGGTTTCTTTCACCTAACATGTAACGTATTCCAGACTTTTCCACATTGTTGCCTTCCTTTTTAAAGCTAAATATTCCAATGAATTCCTTAAGACTTTTGTTTTTGTTGGTCATGGGGCTTGAACTCAGGACCTAAGCACTATCTTTGAGATCTTTTGCTAAAGGCTAGCACTCTACCACTTGAGCCACAGCTTCACTTCTGGTTTTCTTGTGGTTAATTGGCAATAAGAGTCTCAATGACTTTCAGCCCTGGCTGGCTTTGAACCACGATCCTCAGATCTCAGCCTCCTAAGGCATGAGACACCAGTGCTTGGCTTCCCTAAGACTTTTAAGAGGCAGTTTTACTTGAAATAAAAGCAGCAAAACATGATTCAAGTACTACCTCTTTTCTGACGAAAACTATTTCATTTCCTTTCCCTACTCTGCAGGACAGATTACCTCACCAACACCACCACCACATACACCCCGCCACCCACACCCACACAAGAAGGTCTTGTTATGTAGCTCAGGCTGGTCCTGAACTCACTATGTAGCCCAAGATGGCCTCAAATTCACAAACCTCCTTACTCAACCTCCCAAGTGGAATAGCAGGCATGTATCATCCTGCCTAGTTGAAATTTCCCATTTTTGTCTTTAGCTCAGGACATTTTTGGAGACAAACTTAACTAGCCAACTTACTTTCTAAAATATAATTTTAATTTATTTTTAATATAATTTCTTACAGCGGGATTGTCATTTCATAAATCAGGTATGAAATATATTTCTTTTTGGATAATCTCTTCCCTTTTTTCACTTTCCCTTAGTTGCCTCCTCCTGTTCTTGCCCACAAGTTGCATAATTCATTTTCTACATAGCATATACTGAATAGCATGACTGCATTTGTTCGCTCTTCATCCCTCCATTTTTGTGCCCCCCCTTTTACATCACCTAAAATGACAAAAACTCCAAAGGCAAAAAAAAAACCCACCACCACCATCTATTTACTTTCATCAGATTAGAAAGATGTTTTTCTATGTTAAGAGTTACCTGTATGTCTTGTTTTAAAAAATATGTTTCAGTTTTCAAATGGTAGGTGGTTTTAACAAGAAGCTATATGTTCAAAACTATCACAGGCTTATTATTTCCTCACTAAATGTTTTACACTAGTATCAGAATTCTGAGACACTCATATCTGTGTGAGTCTCTCCATTAGGATAAATTCTCCACAGTACTTTCCTGAGCCTCTGGCTCATTAATCAAACTGTGAACTTGATGTTGATTTTTTTTCATGTGATTTCCACTCAATAGCCATGTAGCATGCATGTGTTTAGACTCAAGAGCATACCAGAATTAGAAAATTTTCTGCCATGTTCATACCAGTTCACAACCACTGATTTATGCCTATGGTGACTATGTACTTTTGACAAAGTGGGCGGTCCAGGTATTTCTCAAGTCTCTTTCCTACATCCACATTTTCACTGCCTTGGTTGAATTATGTCTACTTTCCCTCTGCTTCCTGGGCTTTCTCATACCCTTTTCTTTCCTCTTCATTCATTATCAGTCTTAAAAGTCATAAATTGGATCATGTCATACCACTGTTTACTTTTCATGATGACCAGATGTTTTGGAGATAAAGCATAAGTCACTGTAACATTGGTCCTAACTTACCTTGCTTGCCTTGAACCTCTATTTCATGCTAGGAAGTCTTTATTCACTCTGCATATTCTTTAAAAAATGTTTTTATTGTAAAGGAGATATACAGAGGGGTTAAAGCTATGTAAGTAAGGTGATGAGTGCATTTCTTGTTGAACATTGTTACAGACTCTCTAATTTTTCTCCCACTTTCCCTCTCACTCCGACTCCCATATCCTCCGCCCCAAGTTGTAAAGTTCATTTCCAACTGAGTATCTTGTGAGTACCCTGTTGCATTGGTTCACCCTTTGTCCTTTGTCTCACCATTTTGTAATTCTCCTTCCCTTCCCCAAATCAAATAAACGATATACAAGACCCAAGGTACCAAAATAAAAGACAGTGACAATAGGGGATAAACCAAAGGGAAAAAATGAAAGAAAACAGAAATAACTTCACACAGTACACCAAAAACAAAAGCAAAACCTCTTGTTTCCATATCTTGGAGTTCATTTCGATTAGCACCATTTTATATAGTCATATGTACATAGCTATTGAGCTATTGTGATCATCTACTAGACTATCCTAGACATATATTAATGATTATAAATGAAGGAAACCATGGAGTCTGTGTTTCTTTGGGTCTGGCTTACTTCACTTAATATATATTTTTTCTAAGTCTTTCCATTTCCTTATGAATGGGGCAATGTCATTCTTTCTGATGTAAGCACAGAATTCTATTGTGTATATGTACCACATTTTCTTGATCCATTCATCTACTGAGGGGCATCTGGGTTGCTTCCATATCTTAGCTATGGTAAATAATCACTGTGCATATTCTTATTCTTGTTTTATTTTTTGAGACAGATTCTTGCTGTGTAACCCAGGCTACCCTTGAATCCATGATCCTCCTGCTGCAGACACCCTCATGCTACAATTCCCCGTCTAGCTCTTGCATATATTCTTAATTTTCCTTTTGCTTTCCTCCTCCCCCTCCCCCAGCTAGAGTAGCCTTTCTGTCATTCTCTATTCGGTCAACAATTGTTCATCTTTCAGAAGCTAGCACAAGTTAGCACAAGCCTCATCAGTGAGGCCCATTTCCCTGTGTAGATTTGTTATGAGGTCCTTTTTCTTCTTCTGTGCACAGCTGTATTATAGTGTTTATCCCTGTGCTTAGTGCTGCTCTGTTAATGAGTCTGTTTCTGATTATAATTTTGAACTCATTAAACATTAAAGACTCTGGCTATGCCTCACACATATGCACAATCCAGTGTAGAAGGCCAAATGGATGAATGAATAGCTAGATGGGTGAATGAATGAATGAGTCCCTGAAGCAAATCTTCATTTTCGATGTATAAGGGAAAGCCAAATGAAATATGTCCTTGCCCTCAGGTGTCTCTTACATGTAAAATTGTCATGAGCTGGTGTGGATTGTGTGTCAGAAGTAAGAATTGCTGAAAACTACCAAAAACTGAACTCTTTTTGACTCTTTGACTGACGATAGATAGATAGATAGATAGATAGATAGATAGATAGATAGATAGATAGATAGATAGATAGCTAGATAGATAGATGAACTCCCATAGGATGGTGGTGGAGGTGCCATCCTCAAGTAGGGGAAAGAGCCTGGACTATAATGTGCCTAAGTAAACAGCTGAACATACAGTCCTGCAAAGTGTCTTTGTATGTGAAATTGATTTTATACACTTACTATATGGGAAAATTAGGAATTGATCTATCTTTGTGAAACATATTTGTTGTTAAAGCACGGTGCAAATGACACCCAAACCAGCCCATAATACTCATGTGTACCATACCATCTTTTCTTCTCACTATCCACTCTCAAATTCTCCAAATACAATTAAAATAAAGGCGTTGTTCATCAAATGATAAGAAGCCAATCCTCTGATAGAAGGAATGTTGACAATTTCTGTTTATCTGTCATAGCAGTGGAAAAGTCTTTTAAAGTATAATGACAAACTGGATTTTGCCAATGTGGTCTGTGAAATAGAAATTAACTTTGGCTTGTTCATCTTCTGTGAGGAAGGTGATTCTACAACAAAATTGAATGCAGGCTTCTGTCTTGGGAACAGTGGGAGTAAAATATAAGCAGTATTTTAATATAGTGTCAGATGTTCAGGGAGAGCTGCTGTCTGTGATTTTAATATGTTTGAATGTACATTCTCCACATCATTGAGCTAATTAATGCTCAATGTCTTTGATGCTGAGTTTCTCCAGTGTGAATGGAAACTCCTAAAGCCACAGACAGGTATTTTGCTTTGATAGAAAGACAATCTTTTTTCGTGTGTGTGTGTGTGTGTGTGTGTGTGTGTGTGTGAGAGAGAGAGAGAGAGAGAGAGAGAGAGAGAGAGAGAGAGAGAGAGAGAGAGAGTCCATATCTTTGGGTTCATTTTGCTTAGCATCGTCTTTTTTTGATTGTTTTTTTTTTATTGTGAAAATACCGTACAGAGGGGTTACAATTACATGGGCAAGATAATGAGTACATTTCTTATCAAGCATTGTTGCCCCCTCCTTTGTTTCCCCTTCCCATCCCTTCCCATCTCCACTCCCCCGGCCCCCTACCTCCCACCAAAGTTGTAAAGTTCGTTTTTCGACATAGCAATTTGTACATCTCATTGTTGCAATGGGTCCACCTGTATCCCTATTTAAACGATTTGTTTTTTCCCTTCCCCTCCACAAATTATACCAACATCAAATACAGTGAAAGAAGGGGTTATACCGTGGGGGAGGGACATACAAAGCAACAAAGAAATCTTATAAATATGTTAGAAACAATTGCATGAAAGCAAAAACATTTGAATACATATCTTGGGGTTCATTTCACTAACATCCACTTATCTGACCTTTTCTGCTTGTCTCAGACATATACTAGTTATTGCAAATAAGGGAAACCATGGGACCTATGTTCCTTTGGGCCTGGCTTACTTCACTTAATATAATTTTTTTCAATCTTAACCCTTTCTATGACTGTGGGACATGATATCTAGAGGTGTTGCAAACAAAGGAACCAAATGATCACATCCTGGCAGAAGTTAAATACATGATAAATAACAGAAATTGTCTCAGATTATACTCATAAGCAGTAATTCATCCATGTCTGTCTGTTTCTCTCTTCACCTCTCTTTCTCTGTCTCTCTCTCTCTAATACATGAATTCAAACTGGAATCTAGATGACATCTTCAGTCTTGGATGAGCCTTTATGGTAATCAGTAATTAATAGGAGATTGCGTGTATGTTTGGAAATGAAAGGAAGTGTGATGTAAGTGCTCATGAAAATATTGTGGACAATGTGCCATCACCAGTGAGCAGGTTGTAAAAACGTTGGCGCATGATAATCACAAACAAGCAGGCACCAAGAGGTACAGAGGTCTCCCGACTTATCAGGGAGCACATCTCCTTTCTTTGTACCTGGTGCTAGGTTAAAGGGTGAGTGGACGGTTTCTCCCAAGTTCCCTGCTTTACCAGCAACCTCTCATTTTGTGAGTACAAGACATTAATGCTACATCCCGTCTTGCTCTCAAGAAGGGTGTTGTTTCCAAAGAGTAATGGCAACATGGATAGTTAATCTGCCAAATGCTTCTAGGACATCTGTGACTCTGATGAGGTCTTTAACACAGATTAGGCAAGAGGTTTAGTTTAGCTGGAATTTCTCAAAACAACCAGGACAAATAACAACAAAGGAATGACTCTAAATCTTAAGCCCGATTTTTTTTGTCAGTTTTTGTTTTTGTCAGTTGAAACTTGAACTCTTGTCCTGGGCACTGTCCCTCAGCTCTTCAGCTCAAGGCTAGTGCCCTACCACTTGAGCCACAATGCCACATCCAGCTTTTTCTGTTTATGTGGTACTGAGGAATCGAACCCAGGGCCTCATGCATGTGAGACAAGCACTCTACCACTGAGCTACCTTCCTAGCCCTTAAGCCGGATTTTATAATCAGAAATTTAACTTTTAAATTTTCTGTGTGTCATTTATAAGATTATTTCTTTGTTGCTTTGTATGTCCCTCCCCCACAATATAACCCCTGCTTTCACTGTATTTGATGTCGGTATAATTTGTGGAGGGGAAGGGGAAAAACAAATCGTTTAAATAGGGATACAGGTGGACCCATTGCAACAATGAGATGTACAAGTTGTTAAGTCGAAAACGAACTTTACAACTTTCATGTGCGGCGGGGGCGGGGGGAGGACAGGGAGCATTGGGTGGGGGGGCGGGGGAGGATGGGAAGGGATGGGAAGGGGAAACAAAGGAGGAGGCTACAATGCTTGATAAGAAAGTACTCATTATCTTGCCCATGTAATTGTAACTCCTCTGTACAGTATTTTCACAATAAAAATTTTTTATCTGTGTGTGTGTGTGTGTGTGTGTGTGTGTGTGTTTTACTAAGGACAACTTCAGGCCTTTGTTCTTACTAGACTAGTGCTCTACTGCTTGAGTCATGCACCCCAGTCTTAAGAGTTTAATTTCTTATAGCCAAGATAAAAAGTAGGGGCTGAGAGGCATGCCTCTTTGGAGGAGTTGGAATTGGTATAATGTTATAGGAGGTGCTTCAAAGGTTAAACCCTGTACCCGGGATGGAACGACAAATGTAGTTTTCCCGTTTATAGGAACATGCCTGTTACATTTAGAGTTTTGAGTTATGTTTTACTCTGGCATAGCTTCTGTTGATATAGTGCAGCTGAAACTGGGCCCACCAAATGCAAGCGGATTGACAGTTGTTTATGTAAATGAAAAGCCTTCCAGTAGGGAGTGCACAAAGCACTCCATTGTGAGGACAATTCTTTGCACTCCTTCTTCTCTGGCTCTAACATGCTCTGCTCCTATAGCTCCCTGCAGAGAGCCAAGAAGACTTTCCCTAATACCATTGGTCAAAGGTGTTCATGCAGGGAGCATGTGAAAATAAAAACTTTACACAGAGTTTTCACAGCAGTTCAGGGATCTTTCTGAGTTGTAGTAGAGAGGAAAATCTGAAAATCTGATATGGTCATGTATTGATAGCATTCGGTCCCTCCTCTTAGCACTGTGCCCTATCCCTTATAATTCTCCATATCCTGTAGATGAGCAGAATGGAGGATTACCATGCTCTACTCTTGGCCACTCCTCAATTTACCACTGTGGAGAACCAGTTATCCCCCCCCATAGTTGTTTCAGTGTTTGTGATGATGTTCAACATCTTCCTGTCTTGTTGTGTGCGTTCCTGCCTCACATTGAACAAGCATCTAACAAATATGAGGTAGTTGGAATGGGAAGGAATGCTGTCAGATGCTAGTGTTGTGAAAGGAATGCATCCAAGAGCCACCCTTGATCTTGGGTTTTGCCAGTTGTTTGAAAGGTCATCTCATGAGTTTGGCGTTGTATGAGGGCATGAGTAATATCTAAATGTAGTTTCTCAGGCCATCTTCTACTAGTAGCTTACAATGAACTCCTCCTCTCTCTCTTCTTCCTACTCATTAAACCTGGCTGCCTTGGTATTGCTGGAGTTCTGTGTGGTTCTTTAGAGAGGAGATCTTCAGAGATGAATTTAAGCTTTCTCCTTGGCATTTTTTTTGTCCTGTAATTTGCAACTTCTTTTTATACTCAAAGGAGTTTGCATATAAGTTGGAATAAAGTCGGAGGAGTGATTTTTATACTATTGATTTGAGCAGGAGTCTGGTCCCACATTCCACAATCACAAAAAAGCTAGATACATTTATCACTTGGGAACTAATTCCCTTGGACTGAAATCGAGTGATTGTCTTTCCTGGAAGCATTAGTTTCTTCATTTTGGCATGAAAAAGAAAAAAAAAGTTACTTGTTCCACTAACTAAAGTCATATGTTACTTATCTGTTCATATGCTATGTTACCAGATCTTGTGGCATTCAGAGAATACATGCAACTTCCCCCAAAAGTTTATTTAGTGCTTTTGGCAAAGAGAGCTAGAAAGAGAGGGAATTAGTATTATTAAAGGTTCAAAGAGATGAGTTTTTGGAACTTTCTTTTTCAACATTAGGTTTGCAATGGAGATTGGGATGTAGTAAGAGAGAAAAGTGACACCAATGTGGTGATTATCGCTGTATCTTGAAGCAGATCTATAGCCAGAGTCAGTGGAATATTTGGCTGTATAAATCCTTCCATATGCACATCCACTCCTATATGAAGAATTGGCATCTGGCTTGGGGCACAAGCAGACCACATCAATGTGGATGTTTGTGCTAAAAAGTCTTTAGCCACCTCACTGAAGGAAGAGGAAATGTTGGCTGGAGCTAGAGAGAAGAGCTTGGGAGTCTGTTCCTTCTGAAGATATACAATGAAATGGCCCTGTTTACTGACCTCTTAAGAAGTGAATTGGCCACACATGTTGTCTGGGCATAGCCCCTAAGTGCCTGGTTGGTGCTTGTCCTGGATAAACCATCTTTCTTAGTAGCCAGGAGGGTGGGGACATGCTATTCTGTGAAGAAAGCCACCAGTGGAGAGTCTTAAGTCCTCCTCCTTCCCTACCTGCTAGATGTGAAGAGATGTATACACAAGATTCCCTATTTTATTCTTTTTTTTCTGTCATGGGGCCTGAACTCTGGGCTTGGGCGCTGTCTCTCAGCTCTTCAGCTAAAGGCTAGCACTCTACCATCTGAGCCATAGCGCCACTTCCGGCTTTTTCTGCTTATGTGATGGTGAGGAATTGAACCCAGGGCCTCATGCATGTAAGGCAAGCACTCTACCACTGAGCTACCTTCCCAGCCCCTCCCTATTTTATTCTGTCCTCTGAAGCCTGCTCCATAACTGGCCTTCAGTTATGTATGATCTAGATTTGAATGTGTAGCTTACTGGCAACGATAAGTTTCTTTGTCAGTGAGAATAGACAAGGGAAACTTTTTGTGTGTGGAAAAATGGAAAATATGCTTTGTCATTTATCTAGAATAGAGAATAGGCATCTGAGTTTTTAATCTAACACAAGGTATTTATTTAAAATGAGTGTAATCGCTGCTGTATTTAGGTTGATGGCCCTCACTTGAGCATGCATGAGAACCCATGGAGGGTTTGTTCCCTCTGAGACTGCTGGGCACCATCCCCCGAGTTTCTGATTGAGAAAGCCTGGGGCGGGGCCTGGGAATTTGCTGTGCTAACAGTCAAGGGCCACACTTGTCTAGGCCTAGGTTCTAGAGAAGACAGAAGCATCATAATACCCGTAGCACTGGACTCTAGACTTTATATCACTGCCCATAAAGGAGATGGAAGGATTTAAGGTCTAGCACCCCTAGAAGATGAGCATGATACCACCTTCACCATCACACCTGGTACCGAGATCCACCAAGGTCAGTGCATAGCGTTTGCTACAAGAGTGAAGAGGAAACCAGAGCAAGCATTGCTTTTTCATGCCTTTCTGTACTAAAGTAAGTGCGTTTAACTGGTGGTCTTTCTCTTTTTCCCCAGTCCTGGGGCTTCAACTCAAGGCCTGGGCACTGTCCCTGAGCTCCTTTTGCTCATGCCTAGCACTCTACCACTTGAGCCACAGTGCCACTCCTGCCTTTTTCTGTTTATGTGGTACTGAGTAATGGAACCCAGGGCTTCATGTATGCAAGGCAAGCAAGTACTCTACCACTAAGCCACATTCCCAGTGCCCCTGGTGGTCCTTCTTAATACTTGTTAGTTTGGACATCTGGTAAACTGGGTCATGAGACATGAAAGCAATGCTTCTTTTGCTACCATTAAGTGGAAGTTGTTATAATATGCAACCTGCAAGGGTTTCTCCAAAGGAACACATCTGGCTTAAAGATTCAACCATTGCATGTCTTTTTATTTTTCAAGAAAGACTGGATTGGAAGTAGTTCTTGAGCTTGCATTTTCTGGTTCCCTCATTCTATCGCTGACAATCTAGTTGTTTTTGTTTTTCCTCCATAATGTCTTAATAGTAGGGATGCTTTATTCTGGACCCTAAAAAGAAAAGAAGAGAGATTGGTAGGGATGCTGTTAAAGTATGAACAGAAATGTCAGTGAAATGATGCTTTGAGAGTTTCTCATTTTACTGATAATACCAGATCTTTCAAGATAATCCTAAGAACATTTATTCATCAAATTTGACCTTATGGCAGAAGAACATTTAACTTTTTCTTTTCCGTGATATTTTCAAGGAATCATAAAATGTTATTAGTTTGAGTATTTAACACTTGAGGGGTGGCATATTATTTGGGGTTTCATTTTTTTTATCCAATATAGAAAGTCTTGCAGCACCAAATAAAAATGTCACTATGCAAAATGTAAAGGCTTTCTGTCACAAATGTTTTTAAAAATTCATGAAGGGCTGAAAATTTGATTTATCCTCTTTCTGTGATTTATTCATATTTAATGCTAGTTTCAACATTTGAAGCATGAAGAACCTTTGCAAATTAAAAACTGGTGAATTACTTATTTGAAGAAAAATTCTACCATGCCAGTTTTTGAATTATGTAGCCCATTCCTCTTCATATGTTCAAGGGCACAGAGATGTTTGGTTTCCCCATTGGTCGGAATTCTCACTGGTGAAGCTCTTATTGGAGGGAGGTTGATTCACTCGTCTATGTGGTTGTGATAGCTATTTCTCTAGTATCAGTGAATACTTCTCAGGCATTAATCATGATCACACAAGTACAAGGCAGAGGAAAAGAGTGGGAACAGCCCTTGATTCTGGACCCATTGGCTTGGTTTGTTTGGATTTTTGTTTTTGATTTTAAGTTCCTGGGTAACTTATATTTTCAGGAGCTTCTTTAGGTAGAGATAATACTATCTTTTCTAGGACAATTTAATAAACAAAGAATGAAAATACAGTTATCTCCAGATGAGGAAAGGAAATGAACTCAAATCAAACTTGTATGTATGTATGTATGTATGTATGTATTTTAATGGTCCTGGAGCTTGAACTCAGGGACTAGGCAATGTCCTTGAGTTTTTGTGCTCAACGTACCACTTGATCCACAGTTCTACTTCTGGTTTTTTTTTGGTGTTTATTGGCCATAGGTCTTACAGACTTTCCTGCCCAGGCTGGCTTTGAACAGTGATCCTCAGATCTCAGCCTCCTGAGTAGCTAGGATTACCAGTGTGAGCCAGTGGGCTCTCAACTTTCATAGTCTTTATTTTAACTAGTGAGTAGGTGCATTGGTTCTAAGGCATTGAATCTTTTCAAGGTCCTGGAGAGACATTTTGGGGACAGTGAGACTGTCTTATCCTAGAGTCAAGAGTATGTTTGCTCAGACTCTGTAAAGTAGCTGGAAACTTAGATGAGGAGGAGGAGTTACAATAAGACTCAGTTTCTCTGAGCACCCTGGTCTCTCCATGCCCATCCATCTCCCTGTCCTTCCTATCCCTGCATCCCTATATTTACTCTAGTTTTCTTCCTTCTTACTTTTGTTCTCCTGCTTTGCATTTACTTTGAAGCACCTCCACTAAGTCAACTGTTTGACCTCTGTAGATTTAGTCAGCTTCTCAGAAAATGAACCAAACTGTAAATGTTTTCTTTGCTAACAATAATAAACCTTTTGAAACCTCCAAGGAAGCAAGAACATAAAAGATACTGAGTACCTTCAAGGATAAAGCCTGTTTTATCTAGTTTTCTCTTTGTTTATCGTTGAGGATCAGGTCTATTAAAGTGCGGCCACCAATACAAAGAGTAGTACAAATTTGAGAATGTGGTTTTTGGAACCAGTTTTGTCTTTATGATCTTGATTTTATTCTTCTGCTTGGTGATGAGAACCATCTTAATGTGTAAAATTATCTTTTCTTTCACAGACTATTGGGAAGAAGTTACCTCCACCTGTGGCAACTCTAGACCCATCAAAAACAGAGATGGATAGCAAGACTAAGAGTGAGTTTCCTTATTTTAAAAAGAAAATCCTTATATAATATGTATATATATTACACACACACACATACACACACACACACACACACACACACACATATAATTTGGGGCTGATATTGGGACTTGAACTCAGAGCCTTGTGCTTGCTAGGCAGTCATTCTACCACTTCAGCACACTCCCCCACCCCCAGCCCTGTCTGTTTTCATTATTTTTTCCAGTACAGTCTCTAATTTTATAGGATGGCATATACTACAATCATTCTATTTTGTATATTCCAAGTATTTTGCACTGTTTTTTAGTTTGTTTTATTTTGCACTGTTTAAGTGGAAGAAAGACTCTAAAGAATAACAGCTCAAGTACTTTAAAGATTCATAGGACTTGAGGTCATTTACTTTTAGCCTAAACCACTCAGCCAACACTACCCACTCTGATTTCCTGCAGGCCTTCTCAATACATCTCTCCTTAAATACCTCCAGATACTTTTGTAACATAGCAGGGAGGAGACAAGAGGCTTTTAGAAGGATAAGATACTACATAGTAGGGGGTTAGTTGTGTCTTAGAACATTACTAGCTATAGGAATATCATGTGAGCCAATTGAAGTAATAGGTAATTTCGAATTTTCTACTTGGCACATTAAAAAAGAAAAAAACAGCCAGGCACTGGTGGCTCATGCTAGTAATCCTAGCTACTTAGAAGGCTGAGATCTGAGGATCTAGGTTAGAAGCCAGTCTGGGCAGAAAAGGCTCGGTGAGACTCTTATTTCCAATTAACTACTCAAAAACTGGAACTGATGTTGTGGCTCAAAGTGGTAGAGCACTAGCCTTGAGCAGAACAGCTCAGGGACAGTGCCCAGACCCCAAGTTCAAGCTCCACAAAAAAAAAAAAAAAAAAGAAAAACAAGAGCCAGGCACCAATGGCTCACAGCTTTAATCCTAGCTACTCAGGAGGTTGAGATGAGGCTTACAAAATTCGAAGCAAACTGGGCAGGAAGGTCCTTGAGTCTCTTATCTCCAAAAAGAAAAGTAGGAAGTAGAGCTGTGGCTCAAGTGGTAGAGTGCTAGCTTTGAGCCAACAAGCTCAGGGAAGAGATCCCAGGCCCTGACTTCAAGACTCAGGACAGGTACAAAAAAAAGAGAAAGAAAAAGAACTGAATTTAATTACATTCTATTTAACTCAATTTGTCAGTATTACCTTTTAACACGCTACCCATATAAAATGGTCAAATGAGATAGATACTTTCTTCTTTTTTTCCCATGTGATGTCATCACAATCCAATGTATAATTTATTTAAGTAGTTGTCCAAAGGGTGTTCAATCGAACATGTCAGTTTATAAGTTCAATGCATCTTGATCAATGTTACCCTTTCCATCTTTTTTCCAATGCGTATTTACAGGTATGGTATATTTCTATTTAGAGTAGCCACGTTGTGAGTGCTTAGTAACCATGATATTGGAAAATGTAGTTTAAGGGTAATTCTTAGGCCTAAGATAGGCTTCCCGTGCCTGTAAATGAGTGTAAATGAGTTACAAGTGCTCAAATCCATGTGGGGAAAGCCTGGCCGCTAGTCCTACAAATATCTATTAACCATATCCATTTACCTGGCTAAAAGCATCCTGATGGGAAAATAGGTTACTAATGAAGAATAGGTTTGCAGAAACTGGGTAAAGTGTTTTAGAGTGTTAGAAGGAAGAGTGCTGTCACTAGCCATGTGACTTTGGACACATAATTTGATTTCTCTAGCCTTCCTCCTCATTGTCTACATTATAACTTCAGAGAGTTGTACTAGAGAAAGACCCTGTCATTTCTTCCAACAACTTCATTTTCTGATTCAATTCTATAAGCTTTAGAACTCAGAGAGAAAGGGTTTTTTTTTTTTGTTTTTTTGCAATCCAAGTATTGAGTGGCCACATGGAAGACAAAGGGAAGTTGTGAACAATTCAGTGAGAGTATGAGACGATGTTGAGATTAGTGTGTCCATAAGTGAGTAGCAGTCAGGAAGGAGAATTATCATTGTCAGTGAAGTTTTGAGGAATGTTTACTGACAGACATAGAATTCCTTTACACTTAAACCATTTTCCTGCTTCTGGATTTTGATGCACATCTATGTTCAGGTGCAGAATGCTAACCATCTCCTTCCTTCTTCCTTTCTGATCTAAAGACACCCTGGACAAAACTTGCCCAGCAGTATGGCAGGAGAGCAGCAGCTCTTTCCTGCACAGCTGTCTCCTTAGCATGCTCTACTACAAACTCACATCAGAACTCAGAGTTATGATGTTGCAAAAAAAATGTCCATAGGGGTTGATATTTTCTGAGTGAAAGTGAAATTCAGCTGATCAGGATTTAAACAATGTCATCTCTACCCCTCACCCCCAACAAAAGGCTTTTATGATACTGAAATTCATCAGAAACTCATTCTGAGGAACAGATTGCCATAATTTTCATAACAAGAGGAAAACTGTCTAAATATTCATAACGAAGTACCCTGAGGTTCCTCCAGCACCTCACATCTGGAGTTTCTCCTCTTTCTTACTACAATTGATGCAGATTTGTGGCCTCTGTAGATAGAAAAATAGCCCAAAGAAAGGGCTAGTTAACATGCTTCAGAACTATTAGCTCAGTCTTACCGATTCAGAAGAACAAATGAACAAGTGGGTTTGGAAAAAAAATTGTTTGACAGAATTTGTACAAGCTAAATCAGACTTCTGAATAAATTATGACTAGAGGAGACAAAAGCTAAATTTTCCCTACCCAACCTTGTTGATGGACTTGGTAACCGGACCTTCTTACTACCTGATTGCTTCGCTCATTGGTTTGCTTCCTGGGAGCAGTTTCTCCCTGCTTGGGTGCCTGTTTACGCTGTAGTCAGCCTTATGTGTATCTGTTTCCTCTGCCTCATGAATGGCTGTGCCCAGTGTTAAATCTCTCAGTCCAAGCTCAGTGTTACCTTCTCTCCACATCGATAAACAGGAGAGAAAAGGGTCAGCTCCCTTGTGCTGCTTTTTCCTCAGTTTCATAACATATACCCAGGAGCCCTTCAGCCCTCTTTTTCCAGGCCGGTTATTTTTGCTCAACCCCTCCCCCCACCTCCAGTGCTTACTCATGCTGGGGACTGGGGATTAGGGTCACACCACCAATTAAGTATGAAGTATATTTTCAACTCACCCTTCAGTGCCACTCACATCTGAAGTATACTAAAGCCTTCACACTAGATGTCCCAGAAGTCTCCCCTCTTTCTAGAATGCACCACCTTTTATCAAGTGCCTCACACAAAACTGCTACGTAGATTCAGAGTGAGAGCCTTCCTAGAAGAGTACCTGGCTAGCCATGGTGCTTGAAGATCTGATTTTCAAATGTCACCCTCTTACAGAAGAAAGACTTTTCCTAGTGGATTGCTTCTCTCCCAAAGAATCTGAGCTCCTTACCTGAGCAAAGGAATCTATTGAGAGAAGCCAGGATCTGGCCTCTGCTTTGTAGTAGAGAACAGAAAGGATTTGCTTCTCAGATTTTCATTTTCTCTTTAAAACTATTTCTTCTTAAAATTGAGAGTAAAGGGTGTTATAATTAATACTTGTAAAATAATTGGTCAGTCCCAATTCCCGGGAGCATTGAAAACCAAAGGCTACTGTATGCCAATAGCATCCCAGTTGTGACAACCAAAGAAGTTTTGAGGTATTCCCTTGGGGAACCTCATCTGTCTTAGTCCATTTTGTGTGCTGTAATGGAATGCCACAGTCTAGGTACTTTATAAATGATAGAAATCTGTTTGGCTTATGGTTCTGGAGGTTGAGAAATCCAAGATTGAGTGGCCACATCTGGGGTGGGATGGGGTAAAGGGATTCCTGTTGTTATTACGTGGCAAAATGCATCACAAGGGACAGAGAGAACAAGATACTGAACTCACAGCCTCAAGATCTTTTGTAACTAGCATTAGTGCATTCATGAGGCTGGGGTTCTTATTAACTAAATCCTTCCAGTAGGCCCCATCTCCCAACTCTATACTGGGGATTCATCTCCATCATATCAACCTTGTGAGGGACACATTCAAACCATAGTAGAACCCTACTAGTAAGTTCCGCCAGGACACTGCTGTATCCCTATTGCCTGATGCACAGTAGATACTCAGTTATTATTTACTGAATAAATGACAAGCTCCTCCTACTAACACCAGGTGTTGAGAATGTGACCTAGAACTGGAGTGCTTGTCTAAATCTAGCATGAAGCACATCCAACCCCAGTGTCACCATCAAACTGGTCTGTATTCCCTATCCTTAGCCCTAGCCTTACCGGTTGCTAGACACTGGCTCTCAGGGTGTTCCCAGAACCAGCAGCAGCAGCAGCAGCAGCAGCAGCAGCAGCAGCAGCAGCAGCAGCAGCTCTTAAGAACCTTGCTAGAAGTGCAGATCCTCAGACCCCACCCATTTGAGTTCTACCCAATCAGAAGCCGTGGGAGGAGCCCAGCAATCTTTTTGCTAGTCCTTCATCCGAAGCTGATGCCTACTCTAGTGTGAGAGCCACAGACTGACATGACACCAAGGTCCCACTTTACATTTGAAGATTTATATCGTAGGGGAGGGATGTAGAAAGCTATAGTCAACAGGTGCCTCACACTTTAAAAAACACTGGAGTTTGACTTCAAGGCCTAATAATAGTAGGCAGATGTTCTACCTTTTGTGCCATAGCCACAGCTCTTTTTTGCCTTAGTTATTCTTCAAATTAGATCTCAGACCTTACTGATCCTGCTTTAACTCTGTAGCTTAACTTTTTGCCAGGGTTAGCCTCAAACGAAGTCTGCCTCTGGAATAGCTAGGATTACTGGAATGCACCACCATACCTGGTGAAACTTTTTTTGTGATACTGGACTATGAACTTGGCCTCACACTTCTCAGGCAAGAACTCTACCATGTGACCTGAACCTCCAGCCCTTCCCCAACACAATGCTTAACATTAGGAATGGTTGAGAAGCATACTCTAGTCCTTCCCTGTCTGTTTCCTAGGACATTGTACAAAGCCCATTGGCATTCTACTCCTCTAAGATGGAATTTTTGAGTGTCTAATTTTGGAAGTTATTTTACCATTTCTGACATTCTGATACTTTAAATGAGTGACCCTCATTTTCCTCACTGTTGCTTTATTGTCTGCACATCTCTTCCTTCTACTTGATTATAACCTACCTGACTACCAGATACTAGTACCTTAGTCTGTTGTTCCTAGAGCATATAGAAGTCCACACCCTTACATGCACTTCCAAAATACCAAGAGCTCTGAAAACAAAAAGAGTTTTTAGTGCTCACTGATGGATAAAACTTGTTCTGAATGGACATGGACCCATTTATAGTATATATTTTCTTATGTGGGATAACTAGTCATCTATTTGCTGCAGTCCTAGACTCCACCAGTGGATAATACCTATTATATAGTCTATGCAGTATATTTCCTTTCTAAAAAGGTCTTACCAAAGGTTCTGTTTAGGGATTACAAATTAGTGTCCTAGATAATAATATCAGTCAAATGGAAGAATTTTTAATACAATGTTGGTGAATGTAGGTATCACTGAACTTGATACTTTCATTGTAGTGTCTCATAGGAAAAGAACTCGGGGCTTCCAGGCCTAGATGAAACCCAGTACTTTCTACTACCTGCCAAAACCCAAGGGCTTATGGTCTAATTTTTTTTTGTCAGCCATAGGGCCTGAACCCTGGGCCTGGGCACTGTCCCTCAGCTCTTCAGCTCAAAGCTAGCGCTCTACCACTTGAGCCACAGCATCACTTCCAGCTTTTCTGTTTATGTGGTGCTGAGGAATTGAACCAGGGCCTCGTGCATGCAAGGCAAGCACTCTACCACTGAGCCACCTTCCCATCCCCTATTTTTTAAATTTTATATTCTTTTAGTGCTGGTGCTAGGGCTTGAGCTTAGGGCCTTGTACTCTTGTTCACCTTTATTTCTCGTAGCTGGTGCTCTACCGCTTGAGCTATGTCTCCAGTACAGAATTTTGTTCATTAATTGAAATGGAGTCTTGAATAATTTTCTTCCTTGGCTAGCTTTGAACCATGATCCTCCAGTTCTCCACTTCCTGAGTAGCCAGGATTATAAGCATGAACCATTACCACCCAGGCTGGGTTGTGATCTTTGTAAGCTAAAACTGAGTCTAGAGATTTCTGGATTTAACATTATTTCCTTATGCATATTTGTTCACCTTACTAATATATTTATCCTGTTTGTTTCTGCTTTTAAGCTGGGGCTTTTTTCTTGATTGTTTTAAGTTTTTCTTAATTGATTAGGTTACAAAAATAACTGGAAGGAGTCATGTGGTATGAACATGTGAGCTCAATTCCTTTAAATCTGTTTTCAATATATAAATTTCAGAAAGTCTAGAGATTGTAATAATATTTTCAGAGGTTGGGAATCATGACTTAACTTCTTGGTCATTTTAAACTGAGCAAGTTTCTTCAAATTAATTGGTACAAGAGCTAGTTATCTGGGAACTAAGTCATAATGACAGGGTTCTTGAGCCTTGTGATATTATATACATTTCCCCACTCAGTTGAATGTGTTTGTATGGTCTGTTTTGTTTCTGAAAAGGAGTCATTGTGTTTGTCAAATTCTTAAAGGACTCTAAGAAAAGAGTCAGGATTTAAAACACATGATAATTTGTTAGTATTTTTAATCTTTCTAAGGACCAAATAAAGACGTCATCTCAATTGCTGAGTAAGTTATGCTTTCGTTTTCTTTATGTATGGGGGTATTCATTCCTACTTGGTTTCAGACTAATTAAATCTATCTAATTGATGAATAGATTGAAAATGCCTGCCTCCAAAAATTAATGTCATTTTTTTCTGTTCATCTATCTCTGTCTCTGCTACTCATTTAAAATTTATAAACTTCCCACATCCAGAGAAGGATTTAGAAGTATACTCTTTTATAATCTTTAAGTAGTTGTACAAAGGAGTTATCGTTCAACAAATTAGTTTATGTATGCAATCCATCTTTTTGGTATTTAATAAATTTTATTTCTCTTTCACACATATACCTCTGACATTTTATTGACTGACAGATTTCATGTTCTCCATGTCTCATTTAATTGTATACATTTTCTTTTTAATAAGCATTTGACTTTCTGGGGTCCCTTGGATAATGTCTTTTTTTTTGTGGGGGGGTCTGGTTGTGGATCTGAACTCTGGGCCTGGGCGCTGTCCCTCAGCTCTTCAGCTCAAGGCTAGCGCTCTGGATAATGTCTTTTGACATCATTTTTTTAATCAGTGTCACCCCTTTCATTATTTTTCCCATCCCTCCCAACCTCTTAAGGCATATAAAATGTCTTCATTTTATGTGAACTTTCTCTTGTATGCATTCAATCTTGCCTTTCTCTGAAATACCTCAACAATATTTCATCATAGCAAGTTTGTGCATATGTTTGTATTTTTTTGTCAGTCATTGGGCTTGAACTCCAGGCCTGTGTGCTATCCCTGAGCTCTTTTACACAAGGCTAGCATTCTACCACTTGAACCACAGTGCCACATCTGGCTTTTTCTGAGTAATTTATTGGAGATAAGAGTCTCACCGACTTTTCTTCCCAGGCTAGCTTTGAACCGTGATTTTCAGATCTCAGCCTTCTGAGTAGTTAGGATTATAGCTGTGAGCCACTGGCTCAAAGTATTAAATCTGTATTTGTGAGGGCTTTTTTTTTCAGTACTAGAGATAGAACTCAAGGCCTTGTACATGATAGGCGAGTGTTCTACTATTGAGTTATAGCCCCAGCCCCTAAACCTTTTTTTCTGTAATGTCAGAAGAGCCAGGCACTGGTGGTTTAAACCTGGGATCCTACTACTGAGGAAGTAGATATTGGGAAAATTGTGTTTCAAGGCCAGCATGGGGAAAAGTTTGAGAAAGCCCATTTCAATCAATAGCTGGGTACTGAGATATGTACCTGTCATCCCACCTACATAGGAAACTGAGATCAGGAGGACAAAAAAGTTCACAAGACAACCGCCCCCCTCCCCCACCCCCATACCCCCAGCCATCTCAATAGAAAAAGGTAAGTATAGTGATATATACTGATCACCCTAGCTACAACAGGAAGCATAAATGGAATGATCTTAATTCAGACCAGCCTGGGCAAAAGCAAGACTCTTTCAGAAAAAACAAACAAACAAACAAAAAACAGATAGAAAAAGGCTGAAAATGTGGTTCAAGCTGTAGAACACTTGCTTGGGGAAGCATGAAGCCCCAAGTTCAAACTTTCAAACTGCAGAAACAAAAAGAAACAAAAAACCCAAAACAAGAACTATCTGTCCTTTTCAGCTTATAGGGAAACTATAAGCATAAAACAAAATGGTCCCATGAAACATTTTAAAGGCATGCTAGTACTTGATTAGCAATATTTTCCCACTATACTGATTACAAGTCAATTCTATAGTTATTTATTAACTGTCCTACTATATGTCACAGCCTGAAATACTAAAGGAAGAAATAAAAGGAAAAGGAACAATAAAGACACACATAGGAACAGGTGCTTTTAGTGGTGGAAGTGGCATATCATGCCTTGTATTTAGAAGAAGTAACTAGAAGTTAGCTCTTTTTTTCTTCTCTTGAATTCTTTCATGCCAGGGTATCTTCTGCTTTGAATAGTGGAGCCTTATCAGATCACAAAGTGGCGGTAAATGGTTGGTTTATTCTAGTAATAAGTGATCCAGAGACAGGTTTCTTGAAAACTGATGAATTTGAGACATTTCAACAGTATCAGGACTCTGGGTCAAATTTTCTGTTACTTTCTTGGCTTTTCTTTCATTTGAAATATGGTTGCGACAACCCTGAACACAGGTAAAACAGCGTTCAAAGCAGAAAGGGGCAGCTGTTTTTTCCAAGTCTCTTTCTCTTTTAATTTTAGCTAGGAAACAAAATCTTATAGCCTCTATGCCAGCATATTTCCTCTCACAATTCTTTGGCTGGGACTAGATCATATGTCCATCTCTAAACCAATCACCAACCAAGAAGAATAAGTTGATCATTATTTGCCTGGGCAGATTTTATTCTTCCCTAGGGCTGTGGGAAGGTTTTCTGTTCTTGAATGTAATGTCTCAACAAATTAGGGTTGGGAATGGCTGCTAGAAATTTAATCAACAGAAGTTGATCACAATTTATTAACTTTTTGTCTGTAAAGAAGAGAAACATCTGTTCCTTCATTTTTGGTTGGTCATAGGTTTCTGATATTCTTTGTAAAATGTGTCCATGGTTTCCATTCAAAGAATTATTCTTAAATTTCCTCAATAATGCTGTATACATTTGTGTTGTTTTGAGCTTGGACGGTCATATTTCACTAGTACAGTCAATAGGGAAATTGTTAAGGAGCTATCATTGTCCAATTTAAAGATTGTTTAATATATTCCCTCTTTAGGACACTTGACCAACTCGGATTTGAGGAAGTTTGCTATTACTAATTAAAGAGTGATTGAATGCTAGTAACTGGGTAGGTTTAGGGATTTGGGCTTGGTAGGATTTAGAACTAGTGCTCCTCAGTAAAGGTTAGTGAGCAGGAGCTATCAGAAGCTCAGAATACCTACCTAAGGTAGAAAGTTTCCAAAATTGGCATAGGGGATGTAAGTGATGCTTTCAAGCCATTGTGTAGAAAACATCCACACAGAAGTAAAGTGATTCCCTCTCACCCTACCTTTCCCTCTCTGTCTCCCAGTTATATTTCAATCCTAGACCACTGTGTCTGTATTATAGAATTTTGTTGTTTAGTTTTTGTTGGAGGGGAGGAGTTGAGAGAGGGTCTCACTCAAAATTTAGGATTCTCCTGCCTTCACCTTCTAAGGATTGGGATTATAGGCATGCAGCGCTAGCTTGGCTTGTAGTGTGGATTTTTAAATTGCCTTTATTTTCCATGTCACTCTCTTTGATTGACAAGATGTTTGGCAGCATAAAGATATGCATATCAGTGATATAAAGTATAGCAGGGACAGCATAATTGATACTTTTATATGTTGCTGTAGGTTATGATCTGTCTGCAGAAACTGGCCTAAGTGTTGGGAAATATCTCAGGATATTCAAAGCCATTAGATTTGTTGACTTTGATGAATAATAATAAATGCCAGCTTTAGTAGATAACAGTTCTCTGGAATTTTTCTTTCCACCTACACTGAGTCATGAAAGCCCAGTTTTCGAAATCTTCATTACTTTAATACCATACAGATGTTTTCACTGTCTTATCTGGGGTTTCTCAATAGAAATAATTTACTAGTAAACCTTTCAAAAGCATATCATTAAGGGCATTTTTCTTGCGTTTGAGCAACCCTAAATTTTTCCTTCTTTGATGGAGTCTGTGTGCTTCCTTTACAAGAAATATCCCTGTCACTGAATGATCAATTTCCTACAAAGAAGCCATGGAGACAAGTTCATCCCCCCACCACATCTAAAGAATGTCCTATTGGTATTTGTTAGTTTCTTTGTGGTTGACACATATGCACATATAAATACATAAGAATTTGTCTCTTAAGATAGACCACAGTGAGGTCTTTTTTTAGTGTTTTATGTACCATGTTGGCTTTGTAATATGTAGAAAAACATTATTTCTATGTTTGTAATGTATGGAAGAAGGCAATGAGGAAAAAAGTAAGCTTTATCTCTTTGCAGATATCTACTTGTACCTGTACCTGAAAAGTTTATAAAATTGTACACACTTGTAGGGCACTGGTGGCTCACACCTGCAGTCCTATCTACTGAGGAGGCTGAGATCTGAGGATAGCGGTTCAAAGCCAGCCTGGGCAGGAAAGTCCTTGAGACTCTTATCTCCAATTAACCAGTTGAAAAGTGGAAGTAGCTTTTTTTTTTAATTTTATTTTATTTTATTTGTGAACATACTGTACAGAGGGGTTACAATTGCATGGGCAGGATAATGCGTACATTTCTTACCAAGCATTGCAGCCTCC